>NC_136424.1:27525000-28125000 GCF_052625555.1 Lactuca saligna
GTGCATGATATTAAAATGGGATACACATGTACTATATAATCACACAAATTTTAGCAAAATGGTATTTTGGACAATTAACTACATTTATAAAAGGAAATTTTCGGATTTTAAGGATAATTAATTCTCCTAATTTTAAAAATCTGATTTTTTTTAATTAATTCAATTTTAATTCTAACTTAATTTGTTAACATAACCGATTTATTCTATCTAAATATTTTTTTGTAGAATGATGTGCTTTCAGAATTTTATTCTATTAGAATATTTTTGAAGAATACAAAAAATTCTTGAATGTGAGGTTGAAAAATAACAACATTTAACATATTCTTATGCATCTGCACTTAAATACAAATTCATACATATTCTTACAAACTAAAAGCCTTATACATTTTAATATAATTATACATATCTAAAAGAATATCAACAAAAACGAATAAAATTCTTTAAAAAAATATAAACATTCTTAAATTATGAGTATGATCAAACTTTATTCATTCTTCAAGTTATTCATATTAGATATTCAACGCATTCTTTCAGCCATTCCTATCATAAATACAAAATAAACTAATAATGGTTAAAAATGTGTTACTTGCTATTAATTATCACTTTATATATTCTGAAAGAATACATAGAATATAACATAATACATAAAATACATTCTAGCAGAATACATAGATTTTATTCTGGCAGAATACATAGAATACATTCAAAAGTATTGTATTTTCTGCTAATATAATTTTAGATTCCAAATATACAATAACGAGGGACAATAGAAGTTAGAATTTAAAATCACAAATTGAACCAAAATAATACACAAATAAATTAATTACCTTTATAAACAATTACATAAAACATGTGTTGCTAGTAATTCTGATAGAATGCATACCACAATTTATCTATCCAAATATCACTTACATGATCAAAGCTTTTGTTTCCTACTGGATAGAAAAGAATTGTCAGGTACCCATCAGCCTTCCAAAGACCGAAATCCAAAATCAGAAATCATGTTTGGACTTAATTAAAAAACCTTTAAGATTCAAAAGATTAAAATTAAAAAAAATTACCTTTGCCTTTGGATGTTTATTTGTAGTTCCATCCATATTTGTTATTACTAAGGAATCAGTATCACATAAATGTTTAGCAAGTTTGTTGTAAGTTGGTTCTAGAGCTTGACAATGCCCACACTATGGTGCATTTTTTGATTCATCCAAGACAATATAGATAAAAATGGGTTATATTGTAATATTTCATTCCATTCCATGATGGAATAGACCATTCCATTCCTTCCTCGATTCCATCTTACCTCTAGTAGAACATCTTTTAACTCATCCAAGATAATATCATCAAAGTTATTCCCAACTACTATCTTCACATCACCATCATTCTAACAATCATCAAAAGAAAAAGTTATAACTTACTCTGAGAATAAATATATAGAATCTAAATTCCCAAAAATAACAACTTGCATTCTCAGGAATTGGATCAGATTTATAGAAAGCTTTAAGCTTTTCTTCCAAAAAAAACCCTCGACAAAAGCCTGACAATTTGATATAAAAAGGACATTAAGACATTAAGAAACACCCAATTGGATTCTTACATTGTTAATTGAAGATCATTGTTAATTTTAATACCTTAAGGTTTTCAAAGGTCAAATCTTGGTCAAACACAAATTTCTTACCATCATCATTTCTGGTATATCCAATACCCTGGTTAAGACATCCAGTATTTACATTACATTTTGCAAAAAGTAAAAAAAAAATGAAAAGGAGAAAAGATGGATAATGGAGAAGTGTCTTACTTGTGGAGCATCTCCTATGATGCTAAAATAATCTCCAATAGGCTTTACAAAACTAGTAATTCCATATACCTTCCCCTTGAATAGCTTTGCAGCATTCACAAATGTCAGGAAAACCTTAGTTGAATCATTTAAAGTTGCTCCTTTGACCTCTAACAGTGACATTGATCGAAAAGAGTAGTCGTGGTGGTCATTGGTAGCGGTGGATATGAGGAAGGAAGAGGGTAGTCACGATGGTTGATTGCGATGGAGATGATAATGGTGGTTAGCAACCGAAAGGACAAGAAGATGGTAGTGGTCGTCGACGATGAAGACAAGATACATGTGGGTCGATGTTTCTTTAGGTTTAAACATTAGAAATTGAGTTCAAGAACATACCAGGGCTAGGATGTTGGTGTACGGCGACAACTATAGACCGATTTCGGTGATGGAATACGAAGCCGACGAAGGAGAGGGAAGAAGAAGATATGGTAGTGGCAAGATGAGGGATACAAAAGGTATGTCGATGGTTATAAAGAAGAGATATTAGGTCAAAGGGAAATCTGCGAAAAGGTCCTAATATTTTAGGCCGGTTTACGATTTAGTCCCAAATTAAATTTTGTTTACAAAAAAGGACATATTACCGACTAAAACTTCGGATTAACCCTTCGTGGCCGGTTTCACAGATTTAGCCGGTATCTCATCTTTTTTCGTTAATTAATCCAAATTTTGGGGCTTTTTCATTAATTAGTCAAAATTTTAAGGTTTTTTCATTATTTATTACCAATAAACCAAAATATTTGGACTTTTATGAAGATTGCCTTTAAACCCGTGTTGCAGAAATCGGCCTTGGCGGCCGATTAATCGCTTGGCGGTCTCGAACCGATTACAATTAGGTGCTTGGCGGAAATTGGTCAAAATCGGTCAAACTCGGGCTTGTCGGTCCTTGGCGGCCTTGGCGGTACTCGGCAGTCATAGGCGGGAAATATTTAAAAAATTAAAATTTTTTTTTTTCAAATATTACACCAAAGTGTTAAAATTTTAAATTTTTAAGCATTCAAATTTTAAAATATTATACTAAAATTTTTAAAAATTCAAAAATTTAAAATTTAAAATGTTCAAATACTTAATTTGTTAGGAAATATTAATTTTTTAAATAATTTTCTTAATAGTTTAGGGTCCTCAATTAATCGCCGATTAATTCCCGCCGAGTCTGATTAATCGCTTATCGCAAGTCGACCGTCGAGCTACCGCCGAGAGATTTTTACAACCTTGCTTTAAACTAATATATATTATATGATCTAATTTAATATGTACTATTCCATGTCTTCTTTCTTATCCTCTTCTAGGCTCACCGTGTGTTTTCATCGGTGTCGTCAAACCCAACAACAAAAATTTCACTCACAAGCCTCGTTAACTCCATCAATTTCCAAAATTCTCCATTCACAACTCTATGATCATCTTTGAATCTCCAAATAAAGAACGGAGAAAATCCTTGTTGATTACATGGATGTCCCTATTACCTAACCATGACTTAAACCGTGGTTCCAACACTTGGATGTTCCTATTACCTAACCACGACATAAACCGTGGTTCCAACACTTGGATGCTCCTATTACCTAACCATGACTTGAATCCATACACTAATGGTGTTTTCCATAGTGTTGTTAACAATAGAAGACGAATCTCACATGTTCAACCACTGATACATTGGCTCAACTTTTACTTGACCCTTGTTTCCTTACAACACTATAGAAGCCCCAACGTAAGATGAATCCTATATGGTCATCATTTATTGGTTTTTTTTTTTCTTTTTTGTCAAAAAGTAAAGCATTATGGAACCCCCAAATAGACTAAAACGTAATAATGATAATTATTGTAATATCACACCAATTTTCATTATGACTTAAACGTAACATCACAACAATTGTCATTATTACATTTTAGTCTATTTGCGGCTTCCAGAATGCATTAGTTTTTGGCAAGACAAAAACCAATAAATGATAAACTTTTTGATAAAGATCGGAACACAATCTTTTTGATGGATCCAAGATCTCCTTCTCGTCCCAAGCCTTTTTCTCCTCAATCTTCTTCCAAAAAATGCACTACAATATGCAATATTAGCCCCTCTTTCTCTCCTACAAGCATATAGCTCAATTAGGGTTTCTCTCAGAGTGTTAAGATGATAAGGGAGGTGGAAATGAAGGCTTAAGGTCCTTTAAATAGGACACAAACCCTGAAAATTAGGGTTTTCACACTCAACTCCTACTCGTCGAGTTGGGGTCCTCCAACTTGTCGAGTAGACTCTAGAAATTACGCGACCATTAACACTCTCTACTCGGCGAGTTGGGGCCTCCAACTCGTCAAGTTGATCAGACAACAAGAATATAAAATAATTAAATATTATACCTGGGAGTCGGGATGTTACACCTATTGTAAGGAAACAAATGTCAAGTAAGACTTGAGCCAAGGTATCAATGGTTAAACCATGTGGGATTCGTATTTTGTTGTTAACAAAAATATGGACAATGCCATTAGTGTATGTGTTCGAAATAAGGTTCGAGTCATGGTTAGGTAATAGGAACATTCGAGTGTTGGAACCGTAGCTCGTAGGTATACCAAATTAATATTTTAATAGTTTATGATGGATAGCTTGTTGACATTTTTTTACAATTAGAGTTATCATTCTTCATGGTTTTCAGTACATAATATCGAGTTGATTTTTTTACCTATGTTGAGTTTTTTAAGCTTAATGGGTCATTCTTCATGGTTTTCAAGCCCTATTGTAAGGAAACAAGGGTCATGTAAGACTTGAGCCAAGGTATCAGTGGTTAAACCATGTAGGATTCTTATTTTGTTGTGAACAACACTATGGACAAAGCGAATAGTGTATGGGTTCGAAATAGGATTCAAGTCATGGTTAGGTAATAGGAACATCCAAGTGTTTGAACCACGATTTAAGTCATGGTTAGGTAATAGGGACATCCACGTAATCAACAAGGATTTTCTCCGTTCTTTATTTGGAGATTGAAAGATGATCATAGAGTTATGAATGGATAATTTCAGAAAATCGATGCAGTTAATGAGGCTTGTGAGTGAGATTTTTGTTGTTGGGTTTGACGACACCGATAAAAACACACGGTGAGTCTAGAAGAGCATAAGAAAGAAGACATGGAATAGTACATATTAAATTAGATCATATAATATATATTAGTTTAAAGGTAATCTTCAGAAAAGTCCAAATATTATGGTTTATTGGTAATAAATAATGAAAAAGCCCTAAAACTTTGATTAATTAATGAAAAAGCCCTAAAATTTGGATTAATTAACGAAAAAAGATGAGATATCGGCTAAATCGGTGAAACCAGCCACGAAGGGTTAATCCGAAGTTTTAGCCGGTAATCTGTCCTTTTTTGTAAACAAAATTTAATTTGGGACTAAATCGTAAAGTGACCTAAAATATTGGGATTTTTTTGCGGATTTCCCTTAGGTCAACATATATTTATTTTGTTTCTTTAATTGTAAGTGCAAAAGACCAGAAATATCCTTTTTGATTTAATTAATTATTTAATTATTTGATAATTTGTGATTGGCGTATTTAGGAACACAATAGTTGCTAGAAACATTTGAACCTAGCTATAGGCTTAGGTTATTTTGTTTTTACTAACTATTGTATGACAGAATGTACAGATCTGGACCAACGGATGGAATTAATCAATAGACATGATTTGAGAGTGTATGATATTACAATAGGATAATATGTACCATATAATCTCACAAATTTTAGCAAAAGGGTATTTTTGACAATTAACTATATTTATAAAAGGAAATTTTCAGATTTTTTAGGGATAATCACTTCTCCTAATTTTAAAAATATGAATTTTTTAATTAATTAATTTTAATACTAACGTAATTTGTAAAATATCCGATTTTATTCTGTCAAAATATTTTTTTTGTTAGAATGATGTTCTTTCAGAATTTTATTCTATTAGAATACTATTGAAGAATAAAAAAATTGTTGAATCTGAGGTTGAAAAATAATAACATTCTAAGATATTTTTATACATCCGAACTTATATACAAATTCATACACATTCTTACAGACTAAAAATATTATACATATTCTAAAAGAATATCAACAAAAATGAATAAAATTCTTAAAAAATAACAACATTCTTAAATTGTGAGTATGATCAAACTTTATTCATTCTTCAAGTTATTCCTATTAGGTCTTCAACTTATTCTTTCATTCATTCCTATCACAAATACAACAAAAAAGTAATAATGGTTAAAACATGTTATTTGCAATAACTATCACTTTATATATTATGGTAGAATACATATAATACATTCTGGTAGAATACATATAATTTATTTTGGCAGAATACATTCTGACAGAATTATTAAAATACATTCAAAACTATCATATTTACTGTTAATGTAATTTTAGATTGCAAATATACAATAACGAGGGACAATAAAAATTTGAATTCAAAATCACAAACCAAACAAAAATAAACACCATAAAGTTGAATAATATTATGTGAGAATGCTTTTATAACATGCATTACTCGTTAGTATAACCATTTAAGTAAATATACTTGTTTTTAACAAACAAAATACATTTATCGTTCGCCATGCTTTCTTTATTTTCCATTTCATTGGCCACGTTTTTTATCCTTAAGGGGTCTTTATATAGTTGGGCTATTAGGGTTATCTCACAAGGAAACCCTAATTTGGATGCTTAAGCCCTAAGCAACCCATGGAGCCTTTTAATTAAGCCTTGGACGATTTCATATGGGCTTTCCCCATAGAATTCGTCCACCCCTTAATATAAGGAAATCCATGGCCCAAATTATAATTATCTTATAATTACAATTCTAGTCCCTTAAATTTAATTAATCTCTTTTAGTCACAAAACTAATTACCAATTAATTATTGACTAATATTAATTAAACAATATGATTTCTCCTTTAATATATTATTCCCATAATATATTAATAAATCATATTTGATCCTTTCTCTCCATAATTCATCCTATCAAGTTGCTTTGGTGAAGGCAACCCAAAAGGACCATGCACCATCGGGTCAAGTACATACCAAAATAGTTATGGACTTAGACACTAATCCAACAGTCTCCCACTTGGATAAGTCTAACAACTATTATACGTATGACTTCAGATCCCAATCTGCAATCGTAGCTTTTCAAAGCCGCTGTCAACTCTGATCCTATCAGATACCCGTGTCCTTAGATAAGGGATCATATATTCCTACATTCTAGATATCGTATGAGATATGATTTCAAATCATTCTCTTTGTACTACTTCTCGATTTCTGATTTATGACGACAGACTAATTGAACAAATCAAATTAGCCCTAGCCCGGCCGAGCATTTACGTTTGTCATCACTAAACCATCGAGGGGCCCAAAAGATATCGCTTTTATCCTACCTTGGATAAAAGGAACGGATAAGCTTTGATACAATGCTTGCTTGCAGTCACTAACCAAATCACACACAACAATATGTTTTATAACACCAAGTTACTAGTGCGTTTACATACTATCAATGTGCAACCGATTAGCAAGATACAACTCACACATCTCAGTTTCAAGAATATAAGATGTTATCGTCTCACCAATCACTCGTAATACAATTAATGGAGTGATCCAAGTGAGCGTGGGTTTAATCCAATGCTCAAATCATATTCATAAGCACTCATGAACGTTGCAGCAAACATTTGCTTATGTCTAATGCTCTTTAGACAATCCACACACCAATTCATGACAGTCTTCATTCATATCTACTTCCAACATATGAATGACTGTGGCCCGTTCGAATAATTCGATTATTCTTAATAAACTCAATTATTTTGGAAGTCAAAACATGCAAATGTGAAACACAAGAATAATACTAATCTCATATGGCCTCAAACCTTTGAGTATAAATAAAACGCCTTTTATTTATCACCATATTGATTACTCATTATTTGTCGTTTCGGGTAATCAACTTCTTACTTGAATTCCAACACTTGTCCCATGCTCTTAGCATGCACACAATGGTTACCTATGGTTCTTACTTTTGTGAAATAGACAAATTGAACACATTTCCAATCATTCTCATTTTACAACTCCAAATCCTTTTTCATAAGTGTAAGAATATCAAATTCTTGCTACTTAAAGAATATGCTAGATTCTAACACTTTATGCAACGATCCTTTCGTAATGTCACTGCACCAAAGTCACAAAGACTATTGCCAATGATATTACAAAGTCCTCTATCGGAGATTGTTACAAGACAATTCCTTAGATATGATGTCTCTCTCTCAAAGTACATTCCTTTGAACATCCTTTTGCATAAAAGTTTCTAATCTAGACATAGATTTTCAATATTTACTTCCTAATATGAACACGCTTCCATATTTTCCTCATGACAATTCATTCTTAATAGAATCTTTTCTATTTGTAATGATGTCGATATGGTCCATCCAATATGGAAACATTTCCATATTTTCCAATACTATACTTCCAACTACTCACAAGCGACCAATCCTCGTCGAACTTTGGATTGTCCTTTGATAGTTGTTTAATTATTTTAGTCAAAACCAATTCTAGTCCCTTTTCCCTCTAAATGCGCTAGACATTTGGAAAATTTTAGAATGGTAAAACATTAAAGCATTTGTAATCGATCCCATACCCGAAGCGTATGGGACACGACGCATAATGTTTTATTTGCTATGTTCTCAAAATTCGAATTGTGAAGAGGAATGTCGTAATCATAATCGAAATTTTAAGAACACACAATGTACCTTTGACTAAATTTATTAACATTCCACAACCTAATCCTTTAGATTTGAAATGAAGCATAATATTCTCTCCCTTAATTATAGCAAAACAACTTTATAACCCTTACTACTTTGCAAGGTTTAACTCTTGTTTTCTATAATTAATATTGCCAACTTTGCAATACGTTCCTTAATAATCATACAATCATAACATTTATGCTCCCACTATCATGATGATTATTGTAAAACATAACACTTATGCTCCCACTAGCTTTGACATGTATTCATAAACATCTTAACTTTCAGAAAAACAATACCTATTGAAT
The DNA here is from genome assembly GCF_052625555.1 of Lactuca saligna. NCBI lineage: Eukaryota > Viridiplantae > Streptophyta > Magnoliopsida > Asterales > Asteraceae > Lactuca > Lactuca saligna. Next base: position 27,533,880 of record NC_136424.1, read on the forward strand.
TTCTTAAGTCCATGTTTCTAATACTTAGTGCTTTGATAATCTTTTATCAAGGCTTCTTGAACTTATACACCTTTGCCTTCGATAGTTCATATGTGTCTAAACACTTAAGACTAAGTGCCAAACCTCACAATTCAAATTATGGAAAGGGATACCGTAACCATAATTGAATTTGAGAATGCAATTTTACAATCACTATCTTCTTAAAATCTTTCTTAGTGAAAGCATTTCCTCACAATCATTTTCATGAAGGAGGAAATCTTATGACACTTAGATTTTAAATGGTGTATGTGTTTCTATCCATGTGAATTTGTTGAAACCAAAGTTTACGACAAATTCAAACTCATACGGACCGAACTTTCTTAATCTTGATTTCTTGCCTTTATGGTAGCACAGCTGCCCACCATGTCTTCCAAGTAGTTAAGTAGCTCATCCTTTCCTATCAATGTACCTTTCATCGATTAAGGTGCTTTGCCATTTATGCGTTTAAAATGAGAACTCATAGAGCTCACATGCATAATTAACTCAATTGAAATAGCACAGAAACACGATAGGTTGTAAACCTCAACTCGTGTACTAGTGATGATCGATAAGGTTTATTTGATTTGTTCTTGAAACTTTTCAAGACTATAAAGACTCCCATTGACTCCTTGACATATACGATTCTCTTGTCAATAAACATTTCTTGACAAACAAATTTTCAAGAGTTAGTGTAGCTGTAACAGCCGGATTTTTAGGTATCTTTTATATTTATGTTTTTTTGGTGTTTTGAGAGGGGACTTGGCGAGTTGGAGCTCAGACTCGCCGAGTAGGGTCGTGGATCTGGTCGCGGGATCGCGCCTGGACTCGGCGAGTCCGTGCTGTGTAATGAAACCCTAATTTCTCGGGTTTGGGACCTATTTAAAGGGCCTTATGGCCGTCATTTGTGCTCACCAGTCCCTTGAGTGAAACCCTAATCGAGTGTGAGCGTTTGGAGCAAAGTAGAAGGCCATTATTGATCTTGGAGGTGTCATTTTTGCAAGGAAGGAGAGAACTAGCTAAGGGAAAGTAAGTGGAGCCACTTCTGAGAGTTTGGAGTCCAGAGCATCACTATTGTGGTAATAATTTCGAGTTATCTTCTTCCTTGTTGATGTTTATTTTTATTTAGGGTTTGTTGAACCCTTTTGTGGCAAGATCTAGTGCCCCTTGGTCCCTTATGTGGTTTAAACCATAGATCTGGACCCTTGGAGGTCCAGAGTATCCCTTTGCCCAAGCTTTTTGGGAATCAATGGAGGTTTTGGATTAAAATCCTTATGCCTTAGGTCAAAACTCTATTTATGAGCCATGGGGTGTGTTATGGGCACCAAGATACAGGCTTTACGTGATGAATCAGTCTAGGGAGGCCAGATCTATAGATTGTGGAAGCAGATCTGACCTTAGAAGCAAGTTGGAGTGGTTGCATGGCATGGACTCGCCGAGTCTGTTCATCAGACTCGGCGAGTAGTTTGAAGATTGCCTTGGGTTTGCTCAGTGAGTGGTCCAATCGAGTCATGGGTTGACTCAGTGAGTCAGGGTGAGTTGGAGAGGGACGACAGGTGGACTGAGTCGAACTGGGACTCTCCGAGTTGTTCTTGAGACTCGGTGAGTTGAGTCGGGGTGGCCCCGCGATTCTTCCAGATGAAACTCGTCGAGTGAGTGGGGAATACTCGACATGTAGGAAGGGAATTTTAAAGAGTTGGTGAAAACGTCTAGACTTGCCGAGTCGCCATAGCGCACTCGCCGAGTCCGGTCGAAGTTGACCGTTGACCGTTGACCGAAGTTGACCTGTGTTGACTTCTTAGGGATAGTCAACCTTAGAAGATATAAAGTGTTAACTAGAGACATATGATGTTATAGGAGGATTAGAGCTCGGAGGATCGAGCACGAGGGATTTCCAGGATTCGTGAGATACCGAGATACGCGAGGTGAGTCTTCTCACTATACTTTACCTTGAGTAGGTAACCAGAGTTATGTGATAGAGTATTTGTATGCTATGTATGTTATGTGTTGTACTGCATTATTTCTATGTGATTTATGTGGTGCATGTTTATCAGAGCTATAACCTGAGGGTTCACAGAGTTTGGGTGCACGGACCCACAGAGTTATAGCCTCGAGTGGCTAATATGTGTTATATGTGGTATTTTGGGAACTCACTAAGCTTTGTGCTTACAGTGTTTGATGTTATTGTTTCAGGTACTAGTGACGATCGTGGGAAGGCGCCGGCTTGATCCGTACACACACACGGAGTTTTTACATTTGTGATCTTGAGATTTTGTATTGACTTGAATTGGATAATTAATATGGTTGTTTTATGAATATTAATTGAATTATGTTTTATGAAAATTTGAAAAGTTTGTTTTGAAATTTACGGTGTTACAATTTGGTATCAGAGCTGAGATACCAGAGATGTTCGGGTCTATTAAGACCGCACTGATTGAGACATTTGACGAGCGTTATGCCGCTCTTTCTGAGGCTGCTGTTGTAGCGGCTACCGCAGCAATCGCTGCAGCGAGACCCCAAGGAGGTGATGCGTCGCTGTTTCGGGAGTTCAGCAACACCAAACCACCAGAGTTTGATGGGACATAGGATCCGGTGGCAGCTATGAGGTGGATATCTGATATGGAGGGGTGCTTCTTCACTTGCTCATCTCCTGAGCATCTGAAGGTTCGGTTCGCGCTGAACCAGTTTCGCTTGGGAGCGAAGGACTGGTGGAAGTTTGTGACGACGCATTTTACGCCTGTTGAGCTTTCGGCGGTGACCTGGGAGAGGTTCACTACCATGTTCCGGGATGAGTATGTTCCCCAGGTGGAGAGGGAGCGTTTGGCACAGGAGTTTCTGACCCTCAAGCAGGGTACTGAGTCAGTTACAACGATCACGAGGATGTTCCATGAGAGGGAGATGTTCTGCCCTGAGCACGTGTCCACTGAGCAGGCACGTATGAGCCGCTACTTGAGCATTTTGAGACAGGATATTCGGGAGTTCGCCACGAACTCCTCGTATCGGATATTTGCTGAGCTTCAGGAAAATACCCGGAAGAGGGAGATTGAGCTTGAGACACAGGCCAGGGAGGAGGCGGAGTCTTAGGGGAGGGATCGGCGGCCGGCACAGTCTCAGCCGGCAGCCAAGCAGGCCAAGCCCGCTGATCCCAAACCCGGGAGCCAGAAGGGCAACACTTACGAGAAGTGCGGCAAGGGTCATGATGGAGTCTGTCGAGCGGGATCTTGCTACAAATGTGGCAAGGAGGGGCATATGGCCAAGGACTGCCCCAAGGGGTTCGCAGTGTGTTTTCACTGCAACCAGACCAGACACCGAAAGGCGGAGTGTCCGTTGTTGCGCGGAGCATCTCAGGGATCTGCTCCTACCTCCATCAGAGCTACAGAGAGTCGGCCCGTGAAGGCTGAGGTGCCGAGAGCTCGAGGGAGAGCCTTTCAGCTGACTGCGGAGGTGGTCCGCGCTGCACCCGATGTTGTGGCTGGTACGTTTCCTTCTATGTATTTATTTTGGTGTTGAGATATTATGCTTATATTATGTTATGCATAGGTACCTTCCTTGTGAACTCTGTGCCTGCTTTAGTGTTATTTGACTCGGGTGCGAGTCGGTCTTTTGTATCTTTGGCCTTTAGTCAGCATATCAGTGTTAGTCGTGAGGCATTGAGTAGGCCTCTGAGGGTTTCCATAGCTGCCGATAGAGTGATTTGTGCCACGGAGGTCCTCCGGGGATGTGTGTTAGAGATTTTTGGGGTTGAGTTTCCGATTGATCTGGTTCCTATTGCGATGGGTGATGTCTGTGTCATTGTGGGCATGGACTGGTTGAGCCGATTTGGCGCGGTTATTGACTGTGAGCGTCAGCTGGTGACCATACGAGATCCTAGTGGGGGAGTTCTTTCAGTGTACGACGAGGGTACACGTTCTGGATCAGCCTTTTGTTCGGCCGCTAGGGCGAGGCAGTGTTTACAGCAGGGCTGTAAGGGTTTTGTGGCATATGTGATGGATACGCGGGTGATCTCCGAGAGACCGAGTTCAGTGAAGGAGGTTCCGGTGGTGCGTGAGTTTCCAGATGTTTTTCCCGAAGAGTTACCGGGTGTGCCTCCCGTGAGGCAAGTAGAGTTCAGTATTGATTTGGTTCCGGGGGCCGCGCCTATCGCTAAGGTGCCTTATCGTCTTGCACCTCCAGAGATGCAAGAGTTATCCTCGCAGCTTCAGGAGCTGCTGGGGAAGGGGTTTATTTGGCCGAGTAGCTCGCCGTGGGGAGCGCCCATTCTGTTTGTGAAGAAGAAGGAAGGCTCGCATCGAATGTGTATTGATTACCGAGAATTGAACAATCTGACGGTCAAGAACCGTTACCCGTTGCCGAGGATCGACGATTTATTCGATCAGTTACAGGGAGCATCTTGGTTCTCCAAGATCGATTTGAGGTCGGGCTATCATCAGGTGAGAGTGCGGGATGAGGACATCCAGAAGACAGCGTTCAGGACGCGATATGGGCATTATGAGTTTGTGGTGATGCCTTTTGGGCTCATCAATGCCCCGGCTGTGTTCATGGATCTCATGAACATGGTATGCAGGCCGATGTTGGATCGGTCAGTGATTGTATTCATCGATGATATTCTGGTATATTCGAGATCTAGAGAGCAGCATGAGGAGCATTTGAGGGAAGTTCTTGGAGTTTTGAGATCGGAGAAACTTTATGCAAAGTTTTCCAAGTGCGATTTCTGGTTGCGGGAGGTCCAGTTTCTGGGACATCTTGTTAATCAGAAAGGGATATTGGTCGATCCGGCCAAGGTTGAGGCGGTGATGAGTTGGGAGGTGCCAAAGTCACCCTCTGAGATCAGGAGCTTCCTTGGGTTGGCAGGGTACTATCGGAGATTTATCAAGGATTTCTCCAAGATCGCGGTGCCACTCACCAGATTGACCCGGAAGGGTGTTGCATTCTCATGGGGTCCCGAGCAGCAGACCTCCTTTGAGACGCTTCGCCAAAGGTTGTGCGAAGCCCCGGTATTAGGTCTTCCGGAAGGGATGGAAGATTTTGTAGTATTTTGTGATGCATCGATTTTAGGGCTGGGAGCGGTACTGATGCAGGAAGGGCATGTGATAGCATATGCATCGAGGCAGTTGAAGCCTCATGAGACTAGATATCCCACGCATGATCTAGAGTTGGGGGCAGTGGTGTTCGCCCTCAAGATTTGGCGTCACTACTTGTATGGGGTTCGTTGTACGATATACACGGACCATAAGAGCTTGAAGTACTTGATGGATTAGCCTAACCTAAATATGCGGCAGAGGAGGTGGTTAGATGTGGTCAAGGATTATGACTGTGAGATCCTGTACCACCTGGGCAAGGCTAATGTGGTAGTTGATGCGTTGAGCCGCAGGGCGGAGAGTACTCCACTGCGAAATGTATGTTTGAGATTGATCGTGATAGCTCCAGTTCTGGATGCCATTCGTGGGGCACAGGCCGAGGCTGTGCAACCGGAGATGCAGAAGAGAGAACGGGTCGTTCGTTTGGTTTCAGAGTTCATTTCGGATAGTCGAGGGCTTATGACTTTTCAGGACCGGATTTGGGTACCGTTTGTGGGCGGTACGTGTACTACTTTGATGGAGGAAGCACATAGATCGAAATTTTCGATCCATCCCGGGGCTACGAAAATGTATTTGGATTTGAGGAAAGAGTATTGGTGGCCCTGTATGAAGAGGGACGTCGCATGGTTTGTCGAGAGGTGTTTGACCTGCCGAAGGGTTAAGGCCGAGCACCAGAGACCGCATGGCAAGTTGCACCCATTGGAGGTTCCTGAGTGGAAGTGGGAACAGATCACTATGGATTTCATCACCAAATTGCCGAGGACTGCCAGAGGAGTTCATGCAATTTGGGTGATTGTGGATAGGTTGACGAAGAGCGCTCACTTCCTTGCCATCAGTGAGAGTTCTTTGGCGGAGAAGTTGGCAGAGGTTTATGTGAGAGAAGTGGTATCTCGGCATGGGGTGCCGATCTCGATTGTTTCGGACTATGATGTGCGTTTCACTTCCAGATTCTGGAAGAAATTTCATGAGGAGTTGGGTACTAAACTGCATTTTAGTACCGCATATCATCCCCAGACAGACGGCCAGAGTGAGCGGACGATTCAGACACTTGAAGACATGCTTCGAGCATGTGTATTGGATTTCGAGGGTAGCTGGGATGCGTATTTACCCTTGGCGGAGTTTTCCTACAATAACAGCCATCAATCGAGCATCGGTATGCCGCCCTTTGAGCTGTTGTATGGTAGGAGGTGTCGGACCCCCATTTGTTGGGGTGAGGTTGGGCAGAGAGTGATGGGCAGTACAGAGATTGTGATTCAGACGACAGAGCAGATACAGCAGGTCAGACAGAGGTTATTGACCGCCCAGAGCCGACAAAAGAGTTATGCGGACAGGCGCCGGTCCGAGCTTGAATTTCAGGTCGGCAACTTCGTTCTCCTGAAGGTTTCCCCTTGGAAAGGAGTGATTCGGTTCAGGAAGAGGTGCAAGTTGGGGCCCCGGTTTATAGGACCATTTCGTGTGATTGCGAGGGTAGGCCGGGTAGCCTATCGGTTGGAGTTGCCAGCAGAGTTGAGGCAGATCCACGACACTTTTCATGTGTCGCAATTGAGGAAGTGTATAGCCGATGAATCGACAGTGGTTCCAGTGGCCATCAGAGATCGGAAGATCAAGGTTCTGAGGAATAAGGAGGTACCTCTGGTGTTGGTTCAGTGGCAACACCGGAGGGGATCGGAGATGACTTGGGAGCCAGAGCGTATGATGCAGGAGCAGCATCTGGAGCTATTTTCAGAGCGAGACTTCGAGGGCGAAGTCTAGTTCTAGTGGGGGAGAGTTGTAATAGCCGGATTTTCAGGTATCTTGTATATTTATGTTTTTTTGGTGTTTTGAGAGGGGACTCGGCGAGTTGGAGCTCAGACTCGCCGAGTAGGGTCGTGGATCTGGTCGCGGGATCGCGCCTGGACTCGGCGAGTCCAGGATATGGACTCGACGAGTCCAGGATATGGACTCGGCGAGTCCGCGCTGTGTAATGAAACCCTAATTTCTCGGGTTTGGGACCTATTTAAAGGGCCTTATGGCCGTCATTTGTGCTCACCAGTCCCTTGAGTGAAACCCTAATCGAGTGTGAGCGTTTGGAGCAAAGTAAAAGGCCATTATTGATCTTGGAGGTGTCATTTTTGCAAGGAAGGAGAGAACTAGCTAAGGGAAAGCAAGTGGAGCCACTTCTGAGAGTTTGGAGTCCAGAGCATCACTATTGTGGTAATAATTTCGAGTTATCTTCTTCCTTGTTGATGTTTATTTTGATTTAGGGTTTGTTGAACCCTTTTGTGGCAAGATCTAGTGCCCCCTTCGTCCCTTATGTGGTTTAAACCATAGATCTGGACCCTTGGAGGTCCAGAGTGTCCCTTTGCCCAAGCTTTTTGGGAATCAATGGAGGTTTTGGATTAGAATCCTTATGCCTTAGGTCAAAACTCTATTTATGAGCCATGGGGTGTGTTATGGGCACCAAGATAGAAGCTTTACGTGATGAATCAGTCTAGGGAGGCCAGATCTATAGATTGTGGAAGCAGATCTGACCTTAGAAGCAAGTTGGAGTGGTTGCATGGCATGGACTCGCCGAGTCTGTTCATCAGACTCGGCGAGTAGTTTGAAGATTGCCTTGGGTTTGCTCAGTGAGTGGTCCAATCGAGTCATGGGTTGACTCAGTGAGTCAGGGTGAGTTGGAGAGGGACGACAGGTGGATTGAGTCGAACTGGGACTCGCCGAATTGTTCTTGAGACTCGACGAGTTGAGTCGGGGTGGCCCCGCGATTCTTCCAGATGAAACTCGTCGAGTGAGGGGGGAATACTCAACGTGTAGGAAGGGAATTTTAAAGATTTGGTGAAAACGTCTAGACTCGTCGAGTCGCCATAGCGCACTCGCCGAGTCCGGTCAAAGTTGACCGTTGACTGTTGACCGTTGACCATTGACCGAAGTTGACCTGTGTTGACTTCTTAGGGATAGTCAACCTTAGAAGATATAAAGTGTTAACTAGAGACATATGATGTTATAGGAGGATTAGAGCTCGGAGGATCGAGCACGAGGGATTTCCAGGATTCGTGAGATACCGAGATACGCGAGGTGAGTCTTCTCACTATACTTTACCTTGAGTAGGTAACCAGAGTTATGTGATAGAGTATTTGTATGTTATGTATGTTATGTGTTGTACTGCATTATTTCTATGTGATTTATGTGGTGCATGTTTATCAGAGCTAGAACCTGAGGGTTCACAGAGTTTGGGTGCACGGACCCATAGAGTTATAGCCTCGAGTGGCTAATATGTGTTATATGTGGTATTTTGGGGAACTCACTAAGCTTTGTGCTTACAGTGTTTGATGTTATTGTTTCAGGTACTAGTGACGACCGCGGGAAGGCGCCGGCTTGATCCGTACACACACACACAGAGTTTTTACATTTGTGATCTTGGGATTTTGTATTGACTTGAATTGGATAATTAATATGGTTTTTTTATGAATATTAATTGAATTATGTTTTATGAAAATTTGTTTTGAAATTTACGGTGTTACAGTAGCTTGTATCAAAACACTTCATAAATTGGTCCTAGTTGGTCTTTGTCTTATCCAAGACATCACAACTTTCCACATTTGATGAATGTTATAAACCTTTAATACTTTTCACTCATTGTCACAATCTTAACTTTAAGACTTGTTTTGAAACGAAGTATGATTGACTTCTTGATTTAACCATTTCTTCAATTCTTGATTCATCTACTTAGACATACAATTGTATTAAGACTTACTTAGAGGATCAATTGAGATATGGTTCTTAATCATTAAGACCCATTATAAATCATAAAAGCTACTCTCCCTTCTTCTTAGAATGGAGAAACTTTTATCTTTCTGCCTACTTGATTCTTCTTATTCGTTCTACTATTGATCTAAACCCTTTAATCAATTCATAATTACACTTAATCTTGTAAGTGTAATAATATTTACTAAGCCTTTAGTAAATCATGACGAATATCTTTGTTACTCTTATGGTGAACTTGATCAACACACAACTTTGTGTACTCGATCTCCTAGTCCTTCACTTGACACTTTGTTAACGAATTTGTCTAATTTCCAAATATGAAATTTCTCATTCATCATGCAACCAAGTTGCGTGATTCCAAATTTCAGTCCAATTGAAACTTTGGGCGATGAGAAACTCTCCCTATTTGGTAAATTCTCGACATTCCCATAAATAACATAACTAAGAATCATATCCATTCGTTGTAGAAATATGCAAACATCAATTTTCATAATGATTTTATTGCAAGGAAGTAAACAAATAAATAAATAAGTCAAAATTTATTTTATTTATAAAAGCAGTGGAAAAACATTTGTCCTTACAATGCAAAATCTATTGAAAACTATGTAAAAGGAAAATTTCTAACAACTCTATCATAACTATCTAAGCTCAAAATCCAATCTTCAAGTCCATGCGATCGAGATCCATCTTGCTCTCTTATCAAGCTTCCTTTCTTTTCACCGATCCTGCAAAACATTCAAATGCAATCTTATCACATCATGTATTAAGAATCAATGAATAGGAACTTAACGGAGTTAGATAGTGGATTTTACCTGAAGCGTAATCATACTTTTGACTCTCCCATCTCTTAGATCTCTTAGGTAAATAGGGCAACCTCGTCTCTAATGCCCATTCTCTTGGCAATAAAAGCAAATTGAATCTTTAGGAACAACACATGGAACTACTTCAAACATCGCCTTTCTCTTATGATCAAACCTTTTGATCATTGCATGTCTTTCATTCACATTGTCTATATCCATAGAGGTCTTGAAGGCAGATTCACCAATCAACTTTGCTTTTTCTATTACGCCAAACCATTGTTGATTCAGCAGCAATAAGCATATAGGTGAGATCAATAAGGGTCATGTCGTGGTTCATCATATAGTACTCTCTTACGAACTCACTATACGAGTTAGGAAGTGACTGAAGAACCCAATCAACAGCCATATCTTCACCGACAACGGATCCCATCATTCTTAGTCTATCAATGTGTGACTTCATCCATAGGACGTATGCACACACCGACTTTCCTTCATTATGTTTACTTGCCAAAAGGGATTGAGTGATATTGAACCTTTCAATTTTACGATCTTGTGGGTTAGGGAGAACAATAGGAGGAGGAGGAGGAAGTGACGCATGATTTCTTGTTCCTTGATCGAATCGTGGAATATCATCTTCATGTGGAATGCTTGTTCCACGGGATTTGGGAAGACCATAGTTGTCGAACTTTGACATCTAGAAAACGGGAGAAAACGAATTCAAGTTAGTTGATTGATTGAGTCCTTAGTAAATCACCCAAATGAGATACTAAGGCTAGGACCCAACACAATATTCTACAACTCGGGAGAGGGATACCGTAGCCCAAATTGCAGAACATTTGAAGGTAAGTGAATGACGATTCACTAATTTCCACCACGAAAAAACGAAAAAGAAATTTAAGTTTTAAATCTATGAAAACTCCTAGATCCTTTGAGATTCATTGAACTTTCAATGGTATGTTTAAATCTCGATATGTCCCTCTTATTTGTGATTGGGATGCCGAGGATTACAAAGCGGGTGTGAATAACCATGCAAACTTACATGGTGCCCTCACATGTTACAGTCACCTATTCGATGTGCCGGTATACCACACACGCTCCACCGAACTATGACAAACATTGAGTCGCCCTTTGCTACCTTTTCTTAGAACCATTTAGTGTGCCGGTAAACGACACACGCTCCACTAACGTCTTCGCAAGGGCACAAAGTGTAATTTCATGGAATTGCATCAATTCACTTTTGCCTAAGTAACTAAGATTGGGAGTTAGAAAAACATTTAGTTACTTTGTATTTCATTATACTTATAATGGAAGGTTTCGTCCTATCCTACCCGTTCGGCTAACGACCCTCCACTAGTCAAGAGTGTGGTGGGTAAGAGTGGATACCCATTCAATCGCCATTTTATAGGCAATTTCCTTAAACACCCCTTATAGACCAGCTTCGTGAATGAGGCCTACTAACGGTAAGACTGACTTTTACTCATACATATATATAATGTTAGACTTTTAATGTTATATATATATAGTATAGAGTGTATTTTACACTTTTAAAATACTAGGTGGTCAAATTTAACAATTATACTTTTAATTCAATTAAATTGCAAACCTAAACTTTTATGGATTTATTAAACTTCTTTTAATTATACACTTTAATTAATTAATAAAACCATAAGGGTGTAAATTGAACTTTTCAAAACATTACTAGGGTTTTAGAATTTAACATTCCTAATTAAACTTTTAATCAACTTTTAAATTCCAAAACTTGAGGGCACGTTTTGAAACATTTCAAAAACATTAGGGTTAGAATTTAAATATACATCAAAATTAAACTTTTTAATCAAAATTTAAATTCCAAAACTTGAGGGCAAGTTTTGAAACCTTTTTCAAAACATTAGGGTTTTAACTATTTAAATTTCAAAACTTAAAATTTTTGGGTTCAAATTTAAACTATAAAACCTAAAGGGGAAAAATATGAAACTTTTCATAACAACATGGATCAAATAACAAATAATTTTAAATTAACATTTAATCACATAATTATCCATATTTGATTTATTTAATGATTTCTTGCAAAACAATTTATCACTTTACTCAAAATAATTAATCAATTATCTTATAAGGAAACAATTATCTTATTAATTGATAAATATCTTCATTTAGATCAAAAATATAGTCAAATATATCATACAATCGGATTAATATTGATCTAACATGATAAGGTAACTATCCATATGCAAAAACAGCAAGAAATCCCGAGATAAGCATTATCTGACGAGTTGACTCGTTGAGTCAAGCCTGGACTCGTCGAGTCACCCTGGACTCGGCGAGTTCAGCTATGGACTCGGCGAGTCCAGCCTCCAGAACACCAAAAATCGAATTTTTCAGATATACAATGCATCAATACAATCGAAACCAAGCTAGGCTCTGATACCACTGATGGGTTTTTGGTCATAAGACATCCTAAAGCTTGGATCTAGGTTTCTCTATTGTACATGCTTTGAATCCAAGACTATAAACCCTAATTCTAGCATTCAAGTAATCATATTAATATGTAATTAGGTTTAAGATCATACCTTGATTGTTATGTAGCAATAACAATCCCAATTCCTCCTTGAATTGACTTTGGAATGCTTAGAGTCACAAGTGTCACTCCTCTAATGCTTCACAAACACCATAATCAAGAGGATGAAGAGGAGAAAGGTTGGAATCTGCCCAAAAACGTATGGAACCCTCACAAGAACATTGGCCACGTTTTTGAGCCTTAAGGGGTCTTTATATAGTTTGGCTATTAGGGTTATCTCACAAGGAAACCCTAATTTGGATGCTTAAGCCCTAAGCAACCCATGAAGCCTTTTAATTAAGCCTTGGACGATTTCATATGGGCTTTCCCCATAGAATTCGTCCACCCCTTAATATAGGGCAATCCATGGCCCAAATTATAATTATCTTATAATTACAATTCTAGTCCCTTAAATTTAATTAATCTCTTTTAGTCACAAAACTAATTACCAATTAATTATTGACTAATATTAATTAAACAATATGATTTCTCCTTTAATATATTATTCCCATAATATATTAATAAATCATATTTAATCCTTTCTCTCCATAATCCATCATATCAAGTTGCTTTGGTGAAGGCAACCCAAAAGGACCATGCACCATTGGGTCAAGTACATACCAAAATAGTTATGGACTTAGACACTAATCCAACATGAATAACATATAAAAATTATATATATTTGTCAAAATACCTTCAAATATTCATAAGTGAATATACCTTGTAATATTCATATGTTAATAGACTGTGTAATATTCATAAGTGAATATATCATCTAATATTCACAAGTCAATATACTATGTAATATTCACATGTGATATACCATCTAATACTATGTAATACTCACATATGAAATATCATTTAATATTCATAAGTGAATATATCATCTAATATTCACAAGTGAATATATTATGTTAATATTCACAAGTAATGCATCGTCCAATATTAAAATGTGAATATACTATGTTTATTATATGCTATATTCATATATGAATGATACTTAAATTGTAAAAAAAAAGTCATACTTTTTATTCATAAGTGAACAACGAATATACTGTAATAAAACCTGATGCATTTTTATTCACTTATGAATAACGATAGCTGAAAATATAATTTTTTTTCATTTTATCTTAAAACTATATCAATATGGATGTCTATTTGTAGAGAATAAAAAATCATGAATTTTGGTATATTTAAAATCATTTTTTTTTTATAAAAATAGCTTCTAAAAAAAAAAAAAAAAAAAAAACGAAAAAACTATGTTTTTGTACATATTAAGGTAATGATTAGCATAGTTTAAGGAAATATGTTTTGTTGGAAACACATGTGCATTCCTTTCCGATTTTTGTCGGTACGTTTGAAACTTTTGCGGTAAAAATAAATGATTGACTGAGAATGATTCCCCCATTCTCAACCTTTTTTTTCTCAATTGAACACTCCTCTCTCTCTCTCTCTCTCTCTATATATATATATATATATATATATATATATATATATATATATATATATATATATATATATGTGGAAAACGACACAAAAACCCTATCTATTATACTCTAGCGCTTAAAAAAAACCCTTATATTATCATTTGGTACAATTTAACCATTATTATTTGTGATATTTATTATTTTGATGATTTGTAACCGGTTAAGCTTAAGGAACCGGTGGCATAAATGTTGTGGCATCTAAATAAATGACATGGTTGTACACTGGGTAACATGTTGGCAAAGAAAACTAGGTTAAAAAGTGGATCGCATCTTATTCTGCTTCTTCAAAGTTATGATCTTGTTCTTGTTACTCTTCTTCTTTTAACTTCGTCTTTGCAGAAATGGGCGATCGATCGTATGGATCTTCTTCTTCTTCTTCCTCAACTCTAAACTACGAAAACGTTTTGTGTATATGTGGTGAACAACCAAAGATTTGGACTTCAACGACCAGGAAGAACCCAGGGCAACATTTCATTCGATGCCCTAATTCGCTGGTATCTGAGATTCTTTTAAGATTGATATTGTTTCTCTAGTTGTTTCTCTAATTCTTACTCAAATACTTTATTTTTTGTAGGATACTTCAAAAGATTGTAAATTTTTTGTGTAGGTGGATGAGGATTTGGGTCTTCAATGGTATAAGAGTAAAGTGAATGAGTTGCATAGGGAGAATATGATCCTTTCTAAAAAGAATATGGAACTCGAGAAAGAGAACAGGAATCCGTAGAAGAAATTAATCAACTTTGAGCTGATTGACAAAAAAAAGACCGGTGTATTTATGGTTAGGTTGATGATGTATGGAATTGTTCTGGTTTGCATCTTCATTTGGGTTATAATTATGTAACAGGGAAAGTAGGTTGATGTAAAATAGCTAATTATGTATTAGGGTGATGTTGTTTGGTTTACGCACCTTTGTAAAGTTGAAGAAATGTACTTTAAAGACTTAGCACATTCTAACCGTTATAAGTTGGTTGAGAGAGGATTTATTGCATACATCTATTTTATGAAGAGAATGTAATTGTGTGAGTATATGGATTGTTCCAGGTTCCCTTCTTATGGTTATAATGTCATTGTATATTTGGGTAAAAATTAGTTGGATAGTTTTAACCTTTTGGTCGCATATTATCTCGTTATGGAGATTATTGTTGTTGGTTTCATTTTTTTGGTTTCAATACTTACCTGCATTTCCCCAATTGTGTTTTTACATTTTAAGCATTTGGATTCAATTGGTAATTAGATGCAGGTAGCACTTTTTTGCATAACATTTTTTTTAACGCACACCAACATCAATAACACTAGATGTTAAACACATCTACCGTTTAACCTTTTTTTTTTTGGCATTATTGAATTGATAATTGGGAATATTAGATGCAAGTAACAATTTTCTGCATAATACTTTTTTTCACACACGCCACCACCCAACGTAGAAACAGAAAAATAAATAAATAAATAAATAAATACTAAAATAGATATATTGATAAGCTATTCCCCATTTTACCATCCTGACTCATATCTATTTTAATACTCTATACCCCTTATCTGGAAATCCATAAACTGAAAAAAAAAAAATGACTTATCATACACAAATAGTTCATAGGAAATAGTTTAATTCACCATTTTTGCCCATTGACCATTTTGCCCTTGGTGGTTGTTTACGTTTTTCGCATAGAAGACATAAAATATGACAATTAAGGGGGGGGGGGGGGGAGGAGGAACATAAAGTACATTTTTAGCATTTTTAAAACCCTACTCCATTAACAAATAGGAGGAACATAACCTGTTAATGGGACATAATGTTATTACATTCCAATAACAAAATACTAGGAGTACTAAATTCCAAGTAACAAAAGTATTACAAAAGACTAGAGTTTTGTCCCATTCTAGCTCCTAAATCTAATATTCTAAATAATCCTTTCAAATGGCTTTCTTGGCTTGAGCTTTGCACGGGTAACAGGTACATCAATACCTATCCCGCCAACCACATTATATTGATCTTCCAAATTAGCTACAAAAAAAGTTATGAAAGTATTAAATTTAACATAAGCATAGAATATATATATATATATATATATATATATATATATATATATATATATATAATTATTTCTTACCATTTTAAATATCAAATTGAGTTTCAGGCACTACATCTTGAGTTTCGGCCACTCCATCATCTTGAGCTATAGGAACTCCTTCATCAAATTGAGATTCAGGGAATTACAACATACGTTCACCTTCTCTCCTTTCCATTTCAGCCCTACGTAGTTCTTCCTCAAAATTATCAAACATGTTTATAACTTCATTTTCCATTGGTGAATCAAAGATTTCATCAATAAATGACCTTCCTCCTCTACCACCACTTGTACCTGCAGATGATCCTCTTCCACCTCTTGCCCCTGTTGGTCATTTTCCGCCTCTACCACCACTTGTAGATGCAGATGGTCCTCTCGGAGGTCTTTCATCAGAGTTTTTTTTTAGGCCTACCGAGAGGCTTCTTTTCCTTAGGAGGGGGAACAACCTTTACATTATTTCATGTCCTAGCATTGTGACCTTCTTGTAAACAGTTGTTACACTTCTTTATTTTCCCTTTACCCGAAACGGTGGGACACTTTGTCTGTTTTTCATTCTTGTCTCTTTTTCTTTTAATAGAAGACCTTCCTGGCATCCAACGTTCTTTTGGGGCAATAGCTTAACATATGGAGTTTTAACCCACAAACATTGACATATTTGAAATGACAAAACAGTCCTAATGTCAACACAGCCCCTATTGACATTTTTTCACATTGACCTTTGCTAAGCTTTAAAGAATATCTCTGTAAAAAAATCAGCTTTCATTTCTTTGACTTTCGTTTTGGGATTGCGAATTAGGTCACTAAGATAATGGTTAGCAATCCAACTTGGAGTTATCAATGACCCGAGGTTGTATTTACGTGCACAAACATGTTTCTTTTCCAAAGATTTCACTTGCCAAGTTAGTTCATTTCCCATCCAATATGCCCAACATCTAAATGGACACTTATTCTCATCATTTTTTTGGCACAACGTACTAATATCCTAGAACTATCACACTTGGGAAACCTCAATTGGTATCCATTAGCCACCGCATAATTTGTTAGACAAAGCTTGAGCTGTTCCGGGATTTCATATTTTTCCCCCAAGTGTGGTTCCATCATATTCCAAGGGATCCTAGGGTTGTGTACAAAACATTGGTCCCCAATTTGTTGATCTTTATGCTCTCCTTCGTCATATTCTTCATCTGAATGGGTCAATTCAACGTCATCAGATGATATTTCAGGCAATTCCACTTCACCCTGGAGGGGAGGAACATAAAATACATTTTTAGCATTTTTAAACCCCTACTCCATTAACAAATAGGAGGAATATAACCTGTTAATGGGACATAATGTTATTCCATTTCAATAACAAAATACTAGGAGTACTAAATTCCAAGTAACAAAAGTATTACAAAAGACTAGAGTTTTGTCCCATTCCAGCTCCTAAATCTAATATTCTAAATAATCCTTTCAGATGGCTTTCTTGGCTTGAGCTTTGCACGGATAACAGGTACATCAATACCTATCCTGCCAACCACATTATATTGATCTTCCAAATTAGCTACAAAAAGTTATGAAAGTATTAAATTAAACATAAGTATAGAATATATACATATACATATATATATATATATATATATATATATATATATATATATATATATATATATATATTTCTTACCATTTTCAATATCAAATTGAGTTTCAGGCACTACATTTTGAGTTTCGGCCACTCCATCATCTTGAGCTATAGGAACTCCTTCATCAAATTGAGATTCAGGGAATTGCAACATAGGTTCACCTTCTTTCCTTTTCATTTCAGCCCTACGTAGTTCTTCCTCAAAATTATCAAACATGTCTATAACTTCATTTTCCATTGGTGAATCAAAGATTTCATCAATAAATGACCTTCCTCCTCTACCACCACTTGTACCTGCAGATGATCCTCTTCCACCTCTTGCCCCTATTGGTCATTTTCCGCCTCTCCCACCACTTGTTGCTGCAGATGGTCCTCTCGGAGGTCTTTCATCAGAGTTTTTTTTAGGCCTACCGAGAGGCTTCTTTTCCTTAGGAGGGGGCACAACCTTTACATTATTTCATGTCCTAGCATTGTGACCTTCTTGTAAACAGTTGTGACACTTCTTTATTTTCCCTTTACCCGAAACGGTTGGATACTTTGTCTGGTTTTCATTCTTGTCTCTTTTTCTTTTAATAGAAGGCCTTCTTGGCATCCTACGTTCTTTTGGGGGAAATAGCTTATCATATGGAGTTTTAACCCACAAACTTTGACATATTTGAAATGACAAAACAACCCTAATGTCAACACAGCCGCTATTGACATTTTTTCACATTGACCTTAGCTAAGATTTAAAGAATATCTCTATAAAAAATCAGCTTTCATTTCTTTGACTTTCGTTTTGGGATTGCGAATTAGGTCACTAAGATAATGGTTAGCAATCCAACTTGGAGTTATCAATGACCTGAGGCTGTATTTATGTGCACAAACATGTTTCTTTTCCAAAGATTTCACTTGACAGGTTAGTTCATTTCCTATCCAATATGCCCAACATCTAAATGGACACTTATTCTCATCATTTTTTTTTTGGCACAACGTACTAATATCCTAGAACGATCACACTTGGGAAACCTCAATTGGTATCCATTAGCCACCGCATAATTTGTTAGACAAAGCTTGAACTGTTTCGGGCTTTCGTATTTTTCCCCCAAGTGTGGTTCCATCATATTCCAAGGGATCCTAGGGTTGTGTACAAAAAATTGGTCCCCAATTTGTTGATCTTTATGCTCTCCTTCGTCATATTCTTCATCTGAATGGGTCAATTCAACGTCATTAGATGATATTTCAGGCACTTCCACTTCACCCTGGAGGGGAGGAACATAAAATACATTTTTAGCATTTTTAAACCCCTACTCCATTAACAAATAGGAGGAATATAACCTGTTAATGGGACATAATGTTATTACATTTCAATAACAAAATACTAGGAGTACTAAATTCCAAGTAACAAAAGTATTACAAAAGACTAGAGTTTTGTCCCATTCCAGCTCCTAAATCTAATATTCTAAATAATCCTTTCAGATGGCTTTCTTGGCTTGAGCTTTGCACGGATAACAGGTACATCAATACCTATCCTGCCAACCACATTATATTGATCTTCCAAATTAGCTACAAAAAGTTATGAAAGTATTAAATTAAACATAAGTATAGAATATATACATATATATATATATATATATATATATATATATATATATATATATATATTTCTTACCATTTTCAATATCAAATTGAGTTTCAGGCACTACATCTTGAGTTTCGTCCACTCCATCATCTTGAGCTATAGGAACTCCTTCATTAAATTGATATTCAGGGAATTGCAACATAGGTTCACCTTCTCTCCTTTCCATTGCAGCCCTACGTAGTTCTTCCTCAAAATTATCAAACATGTCTATAACTTCATTTTCCATTGGTGAATCAAAGATTTCATCAATAAATGACCTTCCTCCTCTACCACCACTTGTACCTGCAGATGATCCTCTTCCACCTCTTGCCCCTGTTGGTCCTTTTCCGCCTCTACCACCACTTGTAGCTGCAGATGGTCCTCTCGGAGGTCTTGAATCAAAGTTTTTTTTAGGCCTACCGAGAGGCTTCTTTTCCTTAGGAGGGGGAACAACCTTTACATTATTTCATGTCCTAGCATTGTGACCTTCTTGTAAACAGTTGTGACACTTCTTTATTTTCCCTTTACCCGAAACGGTTGGATACTTTGTCTGTTTTTCATTCTTGTCTCTTTTTCTTTTAATAGAAGGCCTTCCTGGCATCCTACGTTCTTTTGGGGGTAATAGCTTATCATATGGAGTTTTAACCCACAAACTTTGACATATTTGAAATGATAAAACAACCCTAATGTCAACACAGCCCCTATTGACATTTTTTCACATTGACCTTTGCTAAGCTTTAAAGAATATCTCTGTAAAAAATCAGCTTTCATTTCTTTGACTTTCATTTTGGGATTTGTGAATTAGGTCACTAAGATAATGGTTAGCAATCCAACTTGGAGTTATCAATGACCCGAGGCTGTATTTACGTGCACAAACATGTTTCTTTTCCAAAGATTTCACTTGCCAAGTTAGTTCATTTCCCATCCAAGACGCCCAACATCTAAATGGACACTTATTCTCATCATTTTTTTTGGCACAGCGTACTAATATCCTAGAACGATCACACTTGGGGAAACCTCAATTGGTATCCATTAGCCACCGCACAATTTGTTAGACAAAGTTTGAACTGTTTCGGGCTTTCGTATTTTTCCCCCAAGTGTGGTTCCATCATATTCCAAGGGATCATAGGGTTGTGCACAAAAATTTTGTCCCCGATTTGTTGATCTTTATGCTCTCCTTCGTCATATTCTTCATCTGAATGGGTCAATTCAAGGCAATTCCACTTCACCCTGAGGGGAGGAACATAAAGTACATTTTTAGCATTTTTAAAACCCTACTCCATTAACAAATAGGAGGAATATAACCTGTTAATGAGACATAATGTTATTACATTTCGATAACAAAATACTAGGAGTACTAAATTCCAAGTAACAAAAGTATTACAAAAGACTAGAGTTTTGTCCCATTCCAGCTCCTAAATCTAATATTCTAAATAATCCTTTCAGATGGCTTTCTTGGCTTGAGCTTTGCACGGATAACAGGTCCATCAATACCTATCCTGCCAACCACATTATATTGATCTTCCAAATTAGCTAAAAAAAATTATGAAAGTATTAAATTTAACATAAGCATAGAATATATATATATATATATATATATATATATATATATATATATATATATATATATATATATATATATATAATTATTTCTTACCATTTTCAATATCAAATTGAGTTTCACGCACTACATCTTGAGTTTCGACCACTCCATCATCTTGAGCTATAGGAACTCCTTCATCAAATTGAGATTCAGGGAATTGCAACATAGGTTCACCTTCTCTCCTTTCCATTTCAGCCCTACGTAGTTCTTTCTCAAAATTATCAAACATGTCTATAACTTTATTTTCCATTGGTGAATCAAAGATTTCATCAATAAATGACCTTCCTCCTCTACCACCACTTGTACCTGCAAATGATCCTCTTCCACCTCTTGCCTTTGTTGGTCCTTTTCCGCCTCTACCACCACTTGTAGCTGCAGATGGTCCTCTCGGAGGTCTTTCATTAGAGTTTTTTTAGGCCTACCGAGTGGCTTCTTTTCCTTAGGAGGGGGCACAACCTTTACATTATTTCACGTCCTAGCATTGTGCCCTTCTTGTAAAACGTGGCAAGCCTCTTTATTTAAGAGAAAAAATTGCCATAGATAATATTATTAATATTAAAAATGCAAAAAGTAGATATATAATATAACGTTTCAGAATTCTTTCATTATTGTT
Organism: Lactuca saligna; assembly: GCF_052625555.1. NCBI lineage: Eukaryota > Viridiplantae > Streptophyta > Magnoliopsida > Asterales > Asteraceae > Lactuca > Lactuca saligna. Next base: position 27,555,064 of record NC_136424.1, read on the forward strand.
ACTATTATTTTTTTTTTATAAATAATATTATTAATATTACTATTATATGCATTTAACAAACGTTTTTAATACGTATTTAAATATAAAAACATATTCATTAAGATTAAAAAACATTTTTATACATAATTTATATATAAATTAACCTTTTAGACGACTTTATATATATATATATATATATATATATATATATATATATATATATATATATATATATATATAAAAGCATTATTTAAATGTACAAAAAGATTTTTATACTATAAAAATGTATAAATATTTTTTTTAGTTTAACTACCTTTTAAAATTTATAAAGAAATCATAAATATATAATAATAACTATTTTTATTGTCATTATAATTGTAATCATAATGAGTGAAGTATCCCTGCTTTGTGGGGGTCGGATTTGAAGGGGTCGGATTTGAATCCGACAATCATATAGGTAAAATCGGTCAAACATAGTCACATACATAGATGATCACAAATAGACATACTTTACAGCAAACACCTAGCAACATACAGTCTGCATACACAAGATCATATACAGAAACAAGCAGTCAAATTGAATAAGACTTGATCTAAAAAAATGCATAGACATCCACTAGAATACACAATCACATCCTTTACAGTTGTAAGATGAATACGGTTTCTAGTAGAGAGTGTAGAACAAACAAAATCCAATACACATATATCTGTACATATCCCTACAACCATAATATGAAAAAAAAAAAAAATCCAATACACATATATCTGTACATATCCCTACAACTATAATACTTCAATTTTGCATAAATGATGACACGTATACCTGAGAGTGAACAAAAGCACCGGGGATGTCCTTGGAAACATGTAATCGAAGATCAAAAGTTGCACATCCACCAGAATACACAGTGGCATCCTTTGTAGGTTTGCTCGAATAACTCCTATATCTACAATCTTTGCAACCTCCTGCACCTGCATTTGTTTTCGTATTCACACCACTATATGATTCATATAAAATGACCAATAAGAGAAGGCCACATAGAAAGTGGAAAAATATATATATATATTTTTTTTATATATAAATATAGTCTTAAAAAAAAGGTAACTTACTTGGTCTAACAAAATCAGATAAACCGAAATCTATAACCTTCATTGGAGAATCTTCGTCTTTTGTACTAAAAAGAAAGTTCTACTCAAGCATCATCATGTTAAAATGAAACTAAAAACCATCATTCAATTGTTCCAAATGAGATTAAATTAAAAATAAGTAATTGTATATACAACGGATACCTCTGACTTTAAATAACGGTGTACAACTCCTTGTAGATGAATAAATTAAGCTGCATTTAGTATTTGCATAACAATTGATTTAGCATCCTATTCTACCCTTTCGCACAATCTGTCAAAACACAAAATAAGAAAATCTTAATAAAGGTTTTACAAAATATTGACAACTGGGCAAATTACAAAAAAAAAAAAAAAAAAAAAAAAAAAAAGTACTTAACTCTTTTTTACCAATAGTAGCATTGTACTTACATATCTCTACAAATAATAGCAATATGTGACATGAATTATAAAATACTTGAAAGTTTCATTTCATTCGTATTAATGATATTTTCTTAATTATTAGGGGACTAAATGATCAATGTTGTATTATACTACATAATTTTTAGTTACAGACAATTCAATAATGTAAATGCATTTACAGATTTATTAGATTTTATTATAGCATACTAAACAAAGACTCAAACTAAAATATAGCACATTATTCACATATATACATTTTTTTTTATAAAGTAGCAAGTGTTTCTATAAACGGAAGGTAACAAAGAAGAACCACAATCATCATCATCCTCTGTATCCCAATAAGGAGGTGATGTGGGAGCACTTCCATTCTCCATTTGCTTAGAAGATCTGCATTCCACCAATGGAAAGCTGCTGACCATTTGACATTGCCTACTCCAGACTACTCACTTGAACTCCCTGCCATTTTTCCACTCAACAAATCCTTACACAAACAAAAGCATAAAATCAATTGATCATCAAAACTTGCAATCCAACATTGTTGTTTCTCTACCATAACATTTTTAACAGAGCATATCATCATCTTTTATGGAAAAACTTAACCGTGAAACTGAAAAGATGAACTAATTGAACACATAGGCATATAACCAACATGTAGACGCATGTATGTGTGTTAATTAGCAAAATCCATTCTAGGAGTTTCATAATAATCGAATTGAGTTCCAATTTTCGTGGTTAGGTGGAGATAGCGGTGGAGATGCCGTGATCAATGAATGGTCTGATGGTAGTGATGACTGTCCCAATCTATTCTCGTCAATTGACTCGCCCTAGCTCGTTACAACTTATCAATAACTGATTTGAAGTAAGAATCATGATATAAGGATAGACAAATAACAAAATTGAACATGCAAAGAAACAAATCCAAATCACTCGATCAACATTGAATTGAAATCAGTCAAAGCGTTTGGGGAGAAGTGACGAGAATCGAAATCAACGTGGCCACAAAACTATATAGAAGTATCTAACAACCTTGATAAGGACGACATTGTTAAACAGTGGAAGCGATGATGTTGTAAGTGAGTAGGTCTTCTTCTCCAGACTCTCTTCAATTTGAAACTGGTAAGGAATAAATGAATTTCGTTCCTTCTATTGAATTAATTATGAGAAGAATTGAAAAAGCAAAGACAGGAGAGTGCAAGACATGGACGACATGCAGGAAATCGGCTCAATACCAGCCAAAACCCACCCTATCCCAGCCAGCAGAGCCAAAATCGGGAAGCCTAAGCTGTTGGTGACTTATCAACCACTTATCCCGAACTGATTTTGAAAGGATTTTAAATTTTTTTGTCTCTTATCAACCACATGGCCGACGTCGTCGTCGTTGGAGGCCAGGTTGCTCTTCCTCCACTTTTTCCAACATCTAGTTCGTCTTTCCGTTTTCCTTTTGAGAAGACGATAGTTTGAAGTTCAAGGGTTTTTTGTTGTAGGGTAATAAACGGTAGTGATATAATTGGAGGAGACAGGGGAGGATGGTCGATACCTGAAATCGAATAGATCGACGGTAGTGGTGACAGGTAATGAGATTGTGATGATCGATTGGGTTTTTGATTTGTGACGATATACAAACACGAAGAGTGGAGTTTGGAAACAGTAGGCGGTGATACAGCTCAGAGATCAAATATGGTAAAGTGAAGGGGCGTAGATTGAAAGCTTGAACGCGATCACAGTATTATCCCAAAAATCTGAAACGATTGAAGAAAGAAGAGGAACGAAAGAAGAAGTAGAAAAGGACCGGGGTGAACCAACCGACTGCTTCCAAATTACGTGTCGGAGGGGAGAAATTTCGTTGTAATAGAAAATGTGGACCGTCTCAGATGTCAGACGAAGACCGCCTCTTAGCTGCAACCGATAAAACGCAGGTGGTGATATACGCGTGTATACGTCCGAAGGATCGATGTGGCAGTAGCAGTGGTGGCAGAACGTTTTGCTAGGCTGATACTAAAAAAAATTTCTAAAAATTCTAAATTAGTAATGATAATAAGACGTTCACCCAATAGAAAAAACACAAAAAAAACATAAAAAAAAAAAACTTTTTTTTTTACACGTGCTGGAATTGGAGCAGTGGCCTGGAACCCGGAACACAGCTAAGATCCGCCATTGAGTAGGTGGCATGTAAAGTAGAAGAACAGGTAGAATGAGGCGGTGGAGGAAACATTGAGAACACTACCAATCTAGTCTAGTAATGAATAAAATTGAAAAGAATGGAAGAAAACCGGCACAATTAATATAAAAAATATAGACCAATAAAGATAATATATTGTTCACAAAGGAACATTCTTTAATATATATATATATATATATATATATATATATATATATATATATATATATATATATATATATATATATATATTTATATAGGTTCAAATGTTTCTAACGACTATTATGTTCCTAAGTACACCAATCACAAATTAGCAAATAATTAAATAATTAATTAAATCAAAAAATGGTATTTCTGGTCTTTTGCACTTACAATTAAAGAAACAAAATAAATATATGTTGACCTAAGGGAAATCCGCGAAAAAGTCCCGATATTTTAGGTCAGTTTACGATTTACTCCCAAATTAAACTTTGTATACAAAAAAGGACAGATTACCGGCTAAAACTTCCAATTAATCCTTCGTGGCCGGTTTCACCGATTTAGCCGGTATCTCGTATTTTTTCGTTAATTAATCAAAATTTTAGGGCTTTTTCATTAATTAATCAAAATTTTAGGGCTTTTTCATTATTTATTACCAATAAACCAAAATATTTGGACTTTTCTGAAGATTACATTTAAACTAATATATATTATATGATCTAATTTAATATGTACTATTCCATGTATTCTTTCTTATGCTCTTCTACGCTCACCGTGTGTTTTTATCGGTGTCGTCAAACCCAACAACAAAAATCACACAAGCCTCATTAACTCCATCGATTTTCTGAAATTATCCATTCATAACTCTATGATCATCTTTCAATCTCCAAATAAAGAACGGAGAAAATCCTTGTTGATTACGTGAATGTCCCTATTACCTAACCATGACTTAAATCGTGGTTCAAACACTTGGATGTTCTTATTACCTAACCATGACTTGAATCCTATTTTGAACCCATACACTATTCGCTTTGTCCATAGTGTTGTTCACAACAAAATACGAATCCTACATGGTTTAACCACTGATACCTTGGCTCAAGTCTTACATGACCCTTGTTTCCTTACAATAGGGCTTGAAAACCATGAAGAATGACCCATTAAGCTTAAAAAACTCAACATAGGTAAAAAAATCAACTCGATATTATGTACTGAAAACCATGAAGAATGATAACTCTAATTGTAAAAAAATGTCAACAAGCTATCCATCATAAACTATTAAAATATTAATTTGGTATACCTACGAGCTACGGTTCCAACACTCGGATGTTCCTATTACCTAACCATGACTCGAACCTTATTTCAAACACATACACTAATGGCATTGTCCATATTTTTGTTAACAACAAAATACGAATCCCACATGGTTTAACCATTGATACCTTGGCTCAAGTCTTACTTGACATTTGTTTCCTTACAATAGGTGTAACATCCCGACTCCCAGGTATAATATTTAATTATTTTATATTCTTGTTGTCTGATCAACTTGACGAGTTGGAGGCCCCAACTCGCCGAGTAGAGAGTGTTAATGGTCGCGTAATTTCTAGAGTCTACTCGACAAGTTGGAGGACCCCAACTCGACGAGTAGGAGTTGAGTGTGAAAACCCTAATTTCCAGGGTATGTGTCCTATTTAAAGGACCTTAAGCCTTCATTTCCGCCTCCCTTATCATCTTAACACTCTGAGAGAAACCCTAATTGAGCTATATGCTTGTAGGAGAGAAAAAGGGGCTAATATTGCATATTGTAGTGCACTTTTTGGAAGAAGATTGAGGAGGAAAAGGCTTGGGACGAGATCCATCAATAAGATTGTGTTCCGATCTTTATCAAAAAGTTCATCATTTATTGGTTTTTGTCTTGCCAAAAACTAATGCATTTTAGAAGCCCCAAATAGACTAAAATGTAATAATGACAATTGTTGTGATGTTACGTTTAAGTCATAATGACAATTGGTGTGATATTACAATAATTGTCATTATTATGTTTTAGTCTATTTAGGGCTTCAAAAATGCTTTACTTTTTGACAAACAAAAACCAATAAACGATGAACCATGTGGGATTCATCTTACGTTGGGGCTTCTATAGTGTTGTAAGGAAACAAGGGTCAAGTAAGACTTGAGCCAATGTATAAGTGGTTGAACATGTGACATTCGTCTTCTATTGTTAACAACATTATGGACAACGCCATTAGTGTATGGGTTCAAGTCATGGTTAAGTAATAGGAACATCCAAGTGTTGGAACCATGGTTTAAGTCATGGTTAGGTAATAAGGACATCCACGTAATCAACAAGGATTTTCTCCGTTCTTTATTTGGAGATTGAAAGATGATCATAGAGTTGTGAATGGATAATTTTGGAAAATTGATGGAGTTAACGAGGCTTGTGAGTGAAATTTTTGTTGTTGGGTTTGACAACACCGATAAAAACACACGGTGAGCCTAGAAGAGGATAAGAAAGAAGACATGGAATAGTACATATTAAATTAGATCATATAATATATATTATTTTAAGGCAAGGTTGTAAAAATCAATCGGCGGTAGCTCGACGGTCGACTTGCGATAAGCGATTAATAAGATTCGGCGGAGATTAATTGGCGATTAATCAGGGACCCTAAATTATTAATAAAATTATTTAAAAAATTAATATTTCCTAAAAAATTAAGTATTCGAACATTTTAAATTTTAAAATTTTAGTACAATATTTTAAAATTTGAAAGCTTAAAAATTTAAAATTTTAAAACTTTGATGTAATATTTGAAAATTATTATTATTTTTTTAATTTTTTAAATATTTCCAACCTATGACCGCCAAGGCCGCCAAGGATCACCAAGCCCGAGTTTGACCGATTTTGACTAATTTCCACCAAGCCCCTAATCGTAATTGGTTCGAGACCGCCAAGCGATTAATCGGCCGCCAAGGCCGATTTCTGCAACACGGGTTTAAAGGTAATCTTCATAAAAGTCCAAATATTTTGGTTTATTGGTAATAAATAATGAAAAACCCTAAAATTTTGATTAATTAATGAAAAAGCCCCAAAATTTGGATTAATTAACGAAAAAAGACGAGATACCGGCTAAATTTGTGAAACCGGCCACGAAGGGTTAATCCGAAGTTTTAGTCAGTAATCTATCCTTTTTTGTAAACAAAATTTAATTTGGGACTAAATCGTAAACTGGCCTAAAATATTGGGACTTTTTCGTAGATTTCCCGTTGACCTAATATTTATTCTTTATAACCATCGACATACCTTCTGTATTCCTCATCTTGCCACTGCCATATCTTCTTCCTCCCTCTCCTTTGTCGGCTTCGTATTCCATCACCGAAATCGGTCTATAGTTACCGCTGTACACCAACATCCTAGCCCTAACATCCTAGCCCTGGTATGTTCTTGAACTCAATTTCTAATGTTTAAACCTAAAGAAACATCGACCCACATGTATCTTGTCTTCATTATCGACAACCACCACCATCTTCTTGTCCTTTCGGTTGCTGACCACCACTATCATCTCCATCGCAGTCAACCATCGTGACTACCCTCTTCCTTCCTCATATCCACCGCTACCACTGACCACCACGACTACTCTTTTCGATCAATGTCACTGTCAGAGGTCAAAGGAGCAACTTCAAATGATTCAACTAAGGTTTTCCCGACATTTGTGAATGCTGCAAAGTTATTCAAGGGCAAAGTATATGGAATTACTAGTTTTATAAAGCCTATTGGAGATTATTTTGGCATCATAGGAGATGCTCCACAAGTAAGACACTTCTACATTATCCATCTTTTCTCATTTTTTTTTTACTTTTTTCAAAATGTAATGTAAATACTGGATGTCTTAACCAGGTTATTGGATATACCAGAAATGATGATGTGAAGAAATTTGTGTTTGACCAAGATTTGACCTTTGAAAACCTTAAGGCATTAAAATTAACAATGATCTTCAATTAACAATGTAAGAATCCAATTGGGTGTTTCTTAATGTCTTAATGTCCTTTTTATATCAAATTGCCAGGATTTTGTGGAGGGTTTTTTTGGAAGAAAAGCTTAAAGCTTTTTATAAATCTGATCCAATTCCTGAGAATGTAAGTTGTTATTTTTGGGAATTCGGATTTTATATATTTATTCTGAGAGTAAGTTATAACTTTTTCTTTTGATGATTGTTAGAATGATGGTGATGTGAAGATAGTAGTTGGGAATAACTTTGATGATATTGTCTTGGATGAGTCAAAAGATGTTCTACTAGAGGTAAGATGGAATCGGGGAAGGAATGGAATGGTCTATTCCGTCATGGAATGGAATGAAATATTACAATATAACCCATTTTTATCTACATTGTCTTGGATGAGTCAAAAAATACACCATAGTGTGGGCATTGTCAAGCTCTAGAACCAACTTACAACAAACTTGCTAAACATTTATGTGATATTGATTCCTTAGTAATAACAAATATGGATGGAACTACAAATGAACATCCAAAGGCAAAGGTATTTTTTTTAATTTTAATCTTTTGAATCTTAAAGGTTTTTTAATTAAGTCCAAACGTGATTTCTGATTTTGGATTTCGGACTTTGGAAGGCTGATGGGTACCCGACAATTCTTTTCTATCCAGCAGGAAACAAAAGCTTTGATCCTGTAAGTGATATTTGGATAGATAAATTGTGGTATGCATTCTGTCAAAATTACTGGCAACACATGTTTTATGTAATTGTTTAAAAAGGTAATTAATTTATTTGTGTATTATTTTGGTTCAATTTGTGATTTTGAATTCCAATTTCTATTGTCCCTCGTTATTGTATATTTGGAATCTAAAATTATATTAGCAGAAAATACAATACTTTTGAATGTATTCTATGTATTCTACCAGAATAAAATCTATGTATTCTGCTAGAATGTATTTTATGTATTATGTTATATTCTATGTATTCTTTCAGAATATATAAAGTGATAATTAATAGCAAGTAACACATTTTTAACCATTATTAGTTTATTTTGTATTTATGATAGGAATGGCTGAAAGAATGCGTTGAATATCTAATATGAATAACTTGAAGAATGAATAAAGTTTGATCATACTCATAATTTAAGAATGTTGTTATTTTTTTTAAGAATTTTATTCATTTTTGTTGATATTCTTTTAGAATATATGTATAATTATATTAAAATGTATAAGACTTTTAGTCTGTAAGAATATTGTATGAATTTGTATTTAAGTTCGGATGTATAAGAATATGTTAAATGTTGTTATTTTTCAACCTCGAATTCAACAATTTTGGTATTCTTCAAAATATTCTAATAGAATAAAATTCTGAAAGCACATCATTCTACAAAAAAAATATTTAGATAGAATAAATCGGTTATGTTAAAAAATTAAGTTAGAATTAAAAATGAATTAATTAAAAAAATTCAGATTTTTAAAATTAGGAGAATTAATTATCCTTAAAATCCGAAAATTTACTTTTATAAATGTAGTTAATTGTCCAAAATACCATTTTGCTAACATTTGTGTGATTATATGGTACATGTTATCCCATTTTAATATCATGCACTCTCAAATCATATCCATTGATTAATTCCATCCGTTGGTCCAGATGTGTGCATTTTGGCACACAATAGTTAGTAAAAAAAATAACCTATATATATATATATATATATATATATATATATATATATATATATATATATATATATATATATTTGTTTTAATTGTAATTATAACTAGATGAGTTTCTCACGCGTTGCATGGGTTAGAAGACACGTTATTCTAAATTGGTTGTCATAGTAATTAACTAAAGTACGTTGCTATCTCTTATACTCAATTGCTTGCAGATATGGTCAAAGCAACGACTAAAGATGGAGGCTGGAGAAAAAATTGAAATTTGTGTCGTACTTCATGTTAGAAGCTTACAAATGGTATAGGCCTACATACCAGAAAAAGAGTAAAATACAAAATTATAATCCCTATTTATTATAGCTTACAAATGGTATAGGCCTACATACCAAGGAGGAACTCGACGAGTCCGAGCGGGATCCGGGTCAAGGTGTAAGTGGCCGACTCGGCGAGTCGGAGAATGGACTCGGCGAGTCCAGTCTGAAGAGAGAAACCCTAAATCCGGGACATTGTGTAGTATTTAAACGTCTCATTCTCTTCCTTAGGGTTCCTTTAAAGATCCTCTCATCCAGAACACCGAGCCCTAAGCCCCATTGTTGCTCATTCAAGCTTCCAAGCCATTTTTGGGTGATTTGAAGGAAGAAGGAAGAGGGAAATCATTGAAGCCTCAAGGATTGGCCTTAGATCCAGAGTTTGTGGAACCTTTCAAAGTTATTGAAGGTACTAAGTCGTTTCCTTCATTTAGATCTATTCTAGTTATGAGTTTTGGGGTTTTTAAGCCATGTTTAGATATCCATTTGAGTTAGAAACCAGATTTGAAGTTGCTACTTCGGATCTAAACACATTTTGGCCTTGTGAAGCATAAAGTATCTGCCCTTGAGTTGATTATAGAGCCTCCTTGCCTTAAACCCTAGTTTATGGTGTGTTTAGCCTAGATCTCCTTCTCTACACGTAAAGTTTGCAACTTTACATGAGGAAAAGGCTTGGGAAGGGTAGATCTACAGTTTGGAGTCCAAGCATGACTCAAAAGTCCTCTGCGTGTATGAAGAACTGAATGGACTCGGCGAGTCCTTTAGGTGGACTCGGCAAGTAGCATGAAGATTAGGAGAAACTCGACGAGTGGGATGAACAACTCGTCGAGTCGGATGAAGATTGCCTTGGACTCGGCGAGTCTGTTCTTGGACTCGACGAGTCAGGTCGCGAAACCCTGAAACCTTTGAGTTAAGACTAGAATCAGTGAGTCGGGTGGAGACTCAGTGAGTTAGACAGGACAAGACTCAGAAATCGGTGGACTCGACGAGTCATGGGCTGACTCGGCGAGTCGAGTCACGAATAGAAGGACTCTGAGCATATGAACTCGGCGAGTCAGTAGGTAGACTCAGCGAGTAGGGTTGACCTGGAAGGTTGACCTTGACCAGGACTTTGACTTTTACCAGAGTTGACTTGGTTGACTTTTGAGAAGTCGATTAGGCTAAGTGTTTTATTGATATTGGTAGCTCGGGGAGCTAGCGGAACAGCAGTTCAGTGAATTGTGGGTCAGCATCCAGAAGGTTATCAGCAAGTTCAGCAGTTCGAGGTGAGTTTCCCTTTTGTGTGGATGGGTCTACGGACACAATGCCGGTCCATGTAGTTATGAGCAGGAAGACCCGGGGGTTAGCCCTAAGCACAGTATGCTAGTATGATATTCAACACGAGGTCCAATGTTAGCGGGCGGGTGCCCAAGGAATGGTTTGCATGATAGTTATACTTGTTGTCTGTGTGATACATGTATGTGCCTGGTAAGGAGGTGAGTGTGGACGAGGTCCCGTAAACAGCAGGGTATGGACGGTGTTCCATATCTCATTAGTAGCAGAGTAAGGGCGAGGCCCAGGTTAGGGAAAGGGTGAGTGTCGGTCGGGCCCGTATCTCACTATCAGTAGGAGCGTGGACAGGGTTCCATGACTCATCAGGTTAGGGAAAGGAATGGTTTGCCCGAAAATTCCAAAGCATTGGCACACACAGAAAGTCGGGAGTCGTTGCTAAGATCCCAGGGTGGGACAAAAACAGCAGACTCAGAAGTACCATCTCCAGAACCACTATCCTTGGGGGAATTAGCTTGCCCAGGGACACCAAAATCCTTGGCCGGGGAAAGCTTGGAAGGAACAAAAGGAACACGAGGAGAAGGAATAGAAGAAAAGTCTGAAATAACGGGCTGTTCAGTCGCCCTATTAATCCATTCGGCCTATTGCATGTCGTCATCAGGGATCACTACCACACCAGTTGGGGTGGAATTCATAGAACTCAGTAGGCGAGAGAAGCTGCGCCTAGTATGCACTCTCTTGGAAGCGGTGGGCGCTCCAGTCACAGGCTCGCCCATGGCTTGTACAACTTTTCGTTTTGCCTGCATCCGCTGGACATCTGCAATGATTCCTTCTTTGCTATCTTCGTTGCCCTCCATGGAAGAAGAAGAGACACCACCTAGGTGCATAACAACAGAAATGGGGCGAGCATGTAACGGGTTCTCCTCGAACATCGATGAACCTGCTGGAGGAACGGGAGGGACAATGGTCAGGGCAAGCTAATCCATTCGGCGGGGCGGAGGGAGCCGATCGACCAGATCCACCTCGCAAAACTCCAACGTGCCCCGGTAACGTTTGCGCAACACATCATCCATGGACAGAGAGGACTCAGCACCTACGTCAAGCAGAACGGAAAATATAAGTAACACGGGAGTAATAAGGGGACAAAAAGGGGAAGAGAAGGATGAAACACTTACCATCAACGACGGAGAAGAACACATCCATCTTGCCACGTCGCCTCCAGGACGTTCTCATCCCTACCCCAGGAAGAAGTGCCTCAGAGTAATCCTCAGCAGAGACCTGCACACTCTTCAGGTAGTCGGCGACACCCTGGTTGTGGGGAAAAAGTTTAGGGATGGTTTCGGCGAAAGCATTTGCACGATAGCGACCACTCCCAACTAACTCCTGATTCACCCACAACCACTTATCCTGCCAGTTCTTCAGGGTGCGCCTGTCGGGAACCAAGACATGTCCTCCTCACCGGACCGAGAAGATGTATTTGTCTCCGGTAACACAGAATCGAAAGAATAACTTGAAGACGAAATAATCCGGAAGATACCCATTGGCTCTGCAGATCATTTCAAACGCAACCACCTTGTTAACCGCATTGGGAGTCAACATTTGAAGACTGACACCATCTTTCTGGAGGACCTCCTCCTGAAAATCGGTCAACAGGAAATAGATTCTAGCGTCTAGGGTTTTCAAGAAAACCCCAATCTTGCCGGGAGGAAGGGAGGAAATACTAGAACCAGGTGCAGGAAACTCTACACCTTCCAAAGAAGATAAGCCATAGGTGGCCTCCAGGCGACGATACTCAGTGGTAGAGGGGACGATTCCGGGAAGGTCTGCCATGAGGAAAAGAAGAAAGAAAAAGGAAGAAAGAAGAAGGCAAAGAAGGAAGAAGGGAAGGATAAAGGTAAACCGTTCGAAAGCCCCTATAAAGAAGAGGGAGAGGTGGGACATTTAAATGCTTGACATGATTGTTGGATTAGTGTCTAAGTCCATAACTGTTTTGGTATGTACTTGACCCGATTATGAGCATGGTCCTTTTGGGTTGCCTTCACCATAGCAATATGTAGGATGATTTAAGGAGAGAAAGGTTTAAATATGATTTATTAATATATTATGAGAATAATATATTAAAGGAGAAATCATATTGTTTAATTAATATTGGTCAAGAATTAATTAAGAATTAATTTTGTGGTTAAAAGAGATTAATTAAACTTAGGGGACTGAAGTTGTAATTATAAGATAATTATAATTGGGCTATGGATCACCTAATAATATATAGGTTGAACGAATTCTATGGGAAGCCCATTAGAAATCGTCCAAGGGATATGTTTAAGGAGTCCATGGGATGCTTAGGGCCTAAGCAGTCAGATTAGGGTTTCCTAGTTGTAAACCCTAATAGCCTACATGTATAAAAGGGACCCTTAAGCCCCAAAAACGAGGACAACACTTCCATTAGGGTTTCCAGCCGTTTTTGGTGCCTCTTTTTCTTCTCCTCTTCATCCAAGTTGCATATGGTGTTTGTGACTCCATTAGAGGTACTACACTTGTGGTACTTGCTTTCAAGAGCTAAGGAAATTCAAGGAACTAGTTGTTATTGCTATATAACAACAAAAGGTATGTATTCTAGCTTTATTTATGAATTTCAAAAATTATAGTAGCATGCCAGGTTTCTTTTTGTGTTCATAAAGTTGTATAACTAATAGTGAAAACATAGATCCAATACTAGGGTTGCATGCACACATAGGATTGTTTGTATAAGACCCATCAGTGGTTTCAGAGCCATTGGTTTTTGTTTTCAATTAGCTTTTATTCAAATTTGTGAACTTGACATATTAGGGTTTATGGCTAATAAACCCTAAAGGCTAGGTAATTTTCGCAATCCGGGTTGCAAAACCCTAGATGGCGATTTTTGCTAGGGTTTCCCAAATCCTTTCCTTAGCCTCCAAGATTTTGAAATCTAGGGTTATCCAACCCTTGGATTTCGAAATTACCTCCTTCCCCAAGGTTAGATCCTAAATTTTAGGGATTTGGATAATCCCATATCTTGTAATTATCTTTTAATTGTTAAATATGGTAATTAAAGATCTTGAATTATCCCATCCCTTATTTTCGAGATTTAGAGAGGGATTCAAGGGATTAGGATATCTTAGATGTATAATTGGTAATTATCCTCATGATCTAGATAATCCCTTGTGATTTAATAATTTAAATTAATTGTTTAATTTATGGTAATTATTAAATCAAGAGTTTTAATATTTAAAATTTTAATTTAAATGTCTTAAATTCGAAAATTTTAAGTGAGATTAAAACCTAATTGTTTTGAAGAGTTTCAAAACTTGCCCTCAAGTTTTGGAATTTAAATTGTTGATTAAAAGTTAATTTTGAAAGTCTAAATTCCAAAACCCTGATTTTGAAAAGTTCAAATTAAACCCTTATGGTTTTATTAAATTAATTAAGTGTATAATTAAAAGAGATTTAATAAATCCATAATGATTTTGGTTAGTTAAAAGTATAATTTAAACCACCTAGTATTTTAAAAGTGTAGAATACACCCTTATACTATATATAACATTAAAAGTTTAATATTATATATGTATAACTAAAAAGTCAGTCTTACCGTTAGTAGGCCTCATTCACGAAACTAGTCTATAAGGGATGTTTAAGGAAATTGCCTATAAAATGGCGATTGAATGGGTATCTACTCTTACCAACCGCACTCTTGACTAGTGGAGGGTCGTTAGCCGAACGGGTAGGATAGGACAGAAACCTTTCATTATAAGTATAATGAAGTACAAAGTAACTAAATGCTTTTTCAAATTCCCAAATCATAGTTACTTTAGGCAAAATGTGAAATTGTATGCTAACCCATGGAATTACACTTCGTACCCTTGTCAAACGTTAGTGGAGCGTGTGTGGTTAACCGACACACTAATTTGGGGATGACATTGGTGGCAAAGGGTGGCTCGATGCTTATCATAGATCAATGGAGCGTGTGTGGCTGACCGGCACATTGATTAGGTGATAGTAGCATTGGGTGCACCACGTGATTCGTATGGTTATTTACACCTTGTTTGTGATCCTCGGCATCCCAGTCACGAATAGTAGGGCATAATCGAGATTAAACATGCCATTGAAGAGTTCAATGAGTCTCAAAAGATCTAGGAGTTTCAATTCATTTAAAACTTAAACTTTTTTTTCGTTTTTCATGGTGGAAATTGGTAAATCGTCATTTACCTACCTTCAAATATTCTGCAACTAGATTACGGCATCCCTCTTCTAGGTTGTAGAGTATTGTGTTGGATCCTAGCTTGATGTTTCATTTGGGTGTTGCATCAAGAATTCTAATCAACTTAACTTGAATTTTCTCCCGTTTTGTAGATGTCTGAATCTTACAATGGTCTTCCCAAATCCTTTGGAACAAGCTTTCCAAATGAAGATGACGTTCCGAGATACGATCAAGGAAATGAGAGTCATGCTTCACTTCCTCCACCTCCTCCAATTATTCTCCCTGACCCACAAGTTCAAAGGCTTGAAAAGTTCAAGCTCACTCAAGCCCTTTTGGCAAGTAAACACGAAGATGGGAAACCTGTGTGTGCGCACGTCTTAGAGATGAAGTCATACATTGATAGGTTAAACATGTTGGGTGTCGAGATTTCAAGTGAGTTGGCTGTTGACTGGGTTCTTCAGTCACTTCCTGAATCATATAGTGAGTTCGTTAGAGAGTACTATATGATGGACCACGACGTGACCCTAATTGATCTCACCTATTTGCTTATAGCTGCTAAATCAGCAATGATTTGGCGTGTTGGTCAAGCAAATTTGTCTAGTGAATCAAACTCCCAAACTTCAATGGACACTGGCAACATTGGAAGTCCAGAAAGAACTAAGTCTGTGATTGTCCGATGTGTTGTACCAAAGGAGTCTATTTGCTTTTATTGCCAAGAGAAGGGGCATTGGAGACGAAGCTGCCCTAATTACCTGAGAGATCTAAGAGATGGGAGAGTCAAGACGTATGACTCTGCTTCAGGTAAAATCCATTAACTAACTCTTTTAAGTTCCTATTCTAGATTCTTAATACATGATGTGATAAGATTACATTTTGATGTTTTGTAGGATCGAAGAAAAGAAAGGAAGCTTGAGAAAAGAAGTGAGCTGAATCTGATCATGAAGAAATGGATTTCGATCGCATTACTTGAAGAATGGATTCTTGAGCTACAACTTGGAGTTAGAATAACATAGTTTTTCAGTTGAATTGCATTGTAAGGACAAGTTTTTTCCGCAATAAAATAAATTTTGATTTTGTCTTATTTATTTATCCTTACAATGAAATATATGAAAAATTGATGTTCATGTACTTCTATTATTAGCAAAATGGATTTGATTCTTAATTATGGAAATGTCAAAAGTGTACCAAATAGGGAGACTTTCTCATCGCCCAAGTTTCAATTGGACAGAAACTTGGAATCATGCAATGTGTATTGTATGATGAATGGAAAAATTTCACATTTGGGAAACTTAGACTAATTCTTTGGCAAAGTGTCAGTTAAAAGACTAGGAGATCAAGTACACTAGGTTGTGCGTTGATCAAGTCCACCACAAGAGTGACAAAGATATTCGTCATGATTTACTAAAGTTTAGTAAATGTGATTATACTTATAAGATTAAGTGTAATTCTGAGATTGATTGAAAGAGTTTCAATGAATAGTAGAACGAATAAAGAAGAATCAAGTAGGCAGAAAGATAAAAGTTTCTCTCTTCTAGAAAGAAGGGAGAGTACCTTTTATTGTGTTTTATGATAAGTCTTAAAGATTAAGAACCATGTCTCAATAGATCCTCTAAGTGAGTCTTAGTGCAATTGCATGTCTAAGAAGAGGAATCAAGTATTGTAGAAATGGTTAAATCAAGAAGTCAATCATACTTCGTTCCAATATCAAGTCTTAAAGTCAAGATTGTGACATTGAGTGAAAAGTTTTAAGTAGGTTTATAACACTCATCAAATATGGAACTTGGAAAAGTTTTCTCATTCTTGTATATTTGAGATTAGTAAGTTGTGATGTCTTGGATAAGACAAAGACCAACTAGGACCAACTTGTGAAGTGTTCTTGTCTTGATAATAACTGCACTGACTCTTGAATATTTGATTGTCAAGAAATGTTTCTTGACAAAGAGAATCATATATGTCAAGAGGTCAGTGGGAGTTTTAATGTTTTGAAAAAGTTTCAAGAACAAATCAAATAAACCTTATCGATCATCACTAGCGCACGAGTTGAGGTTTACAACCTATCGTGTTGACATTATTTTGATTCTGTGCCAATCCATTTGAGTTAATTATGCATGTGAGTTCTATGAATTCTCATTTGAATGCATAAAAAGCAAGGACCTTGATCAATGAAAGTACATTGATAAGAAAGGGTGAGCTGCTTAACTACTTGGATGACATGGTGGGCAGCTGTGCTACCATAAGGCAAGAAATCAAGATTAAGAAAGGTCAGTCCATATGAGTTTGAATTTGTCATAAACTTTGGTTTTAACAAATTCACATGGATAGGAACAAATACACCATTTAAATCTAAGTGTCATAAGATTTCCTCCTTCATGAAAATGATTGTGAGGAAATGCTTTCACTTAGAAAGATTTTAAGAAGATAGTGATTGTAAAATTGCATTCTCGAATTCGATCATGGTTACGGTATCCCTTTCCATAATTTGAATTGTGAGGTTTGGCAATTAGTCTTAATTGTTAAGACACACATATGAACTATCTAAGGCAAAGGTGTATAAGTTCAAGAAGCCTTGATAAAAGATTATCAAAGCACTAAGTATTAGAAACATGGACTTAAGAAATTCAATAGTTATTGTCTTTCTGAAAGTTAAGATGTTTATGAATACATGTCGAAGCTAGTGAGAGCATAAGTGTTATGTTTTATAGTAATCATCATGATAGTGGGAGCATAAAAGTTATGATTGTATGATTATTATGGAAAGTATTGCAAGTTAGCAATATTAATTATAGAAAAACAAAGATTTAATTTGCAAAGTTGCATGGGTTGAAAAGTTGTTTTGCTATAATTAAGGGAGAGAATATTATACTCCGTTTCAAAATCTAAAGCTTAGATTAAGAAATTTTAATATTTTCAGTCAAAGGATACATTGTGTGTTCTTAAAACGATTATGATTACGGCATCCCTCTTCATAGTTCGAATTATGAGAACATGACACATAAAATATTATGGCAAAAGATTGGTAAAGTATCATATCTTTATGTAGGACATTATGCATTGTGTCCCATACGCTTCGGGTATAGGATCGATTGCAAATGCTATAGTATTTTACCATTCTAAAATTTTCCAAATGTCTAGCGCATTTAGAGGGAAAAAAGGGACTAGAATTGGTTTTGACTAAAATAATTAAACAACTATCAAAGGACAATCCAAAGTTCGACGAGGATTGGTCGCTTGTGAGTAGTTGGAAGTATAGTATTGAAAAAATATGGAAATGTTTCCATATTGGATGGACCATATCGACATCATTACAAATAGAAAAGATTCTATTAAGAATGGGTTGTCATGAGGGTAATATGGAAGCGTGTTCATATTAGGAAGTAAGTATTGAAAATCTAGATTAGAAACTTTTATGCAAAAGGATGTTCAAAGGAATGTACTTTGAGTGAGAGACATCATATCTAAGGAATTGTCTTGTAACAATCTCCGATAGAAGACTTTGTAATATCATTGGCAATAGTGCAATGACATTATGAAGGGATCGTTGCATAAAGTGTTAAGATCTAGCATATTCTATAAGTAGCGAGAATTTGATATTCTTACACTTATGAAAATGGATTTGGAGTCGTGAAATGAGAATGATTGGAAATGTGTTCAATTGATCTATTTCACAAAGCATGGACCATAGGAAATACGGTGTGCATGCTTAGAGCATGGGACAATTGTTGTTGTAATTCAAGCAATGAGTTGATTATCCGAAACATTAAATGATAAATAATGAGTAATCAATATGGTGGATAAATAGAAGGGTTTTATTTACTCTCACAAGTTTGGGGCCATATAGGATTAAGTATTGTTGTTATGTTTCAATTTGCATGTTTTGGCTTCCAGAATAACTAGGTTATTCAAACATCCACAGTTGGTCATACGTTGGGAGTAGGTATGAATAAAGACTGTCATGAATCTGTCTGTAGATTGTCTGAAGTGTTTAGACATGGCACAAGTTTGCTGCAGAGTTCGTGAGTGCTTTGATAAGATTAAAGTATTGGATTAAACCCACGCTCACTTGGATCACTTCACGGTTTTATCACGAGTGATTAGTGAGATGATAATATTGTATATTCTTGAAACCGAGACGTGTGAGTTGTTATTTGTTGGTCAGTTACACATTGATAATAAGTAAACACACCAGTAACTTGGTGTTATAAAACTTATTGTTGTGTGTGATTCGATCAGTAAATGCAAGCGAGCATTTGAGTCGAATTTTATCCATTCCTTTTACCTAAAGTGGGATAAAAGCGATATATGTGGGCCTCTCGATGATTTAGTGATGACACCTAAGCGCTTGGCCAAGCCGGGACTAAGTTGATGTGTTCAATTGTAGTCTGTTATCAGTCGTCATGAGTCGGAAGTCGGGAAATAGTATAGAGAGAATGATTGAAATTCATGTCTTTTGTCTATACGATATCTTGAGAATGGAGGAATATATAATCCCTTATCTAGAGGACACGCTATCTGATAAGATCAGAGTTGATAGCGGCTTTTGAA
This sequence comes from Lactuca saligna, assembly GCF_052625555.1. Lineage (NCBI taxonomy): Eukaryota > Viridiplantae > Streptophyta > Magnoliopsida > Asterales > Asteraceae > Lactuca > Lactuca saligna. The sequence continues at coordinate 27,574,702 of NC_136424.1, forward strand.
AGCTACGATTGCTGATCAGGTTCTGAAGTCATACGAAAAATAGTTATTAGACTTATCCAAGTGGGAGACTGTTGGATTAGTGTCTAAGTCCATAACTGTTTTGGTATGTACTTGACCCGATTATGAGCATGGTCCTTTTGGGTTGCCTTCACCATAGCAATATGTAGGATGATTTAAGGAGAGAAAGGTTTAAATATGATTTATTAATATATTATGAGAATAATATATTAAAGGAGAAATCATATTGTTTAATTAATATTGGTCAAGAATTAATTAAGAATTAATTTTGTGGTTAAAAGAGATTAATTAAACTTAGGGGACTGAAGTTGTAATTATAAGATAATTATAATTGGGCTATGGATCACCTAATAATATATAGGTTGAACGAATTCTATGGGAAGCCCATTAGAAATCGTCCAAGGGATATGTTTAAGGAGTCCATGGGATGCTTAGGGCCTAAGCAGTCAGATTAGGGTTTCCTAGTTGTAAACCCTAATAGCCTACATGTATAAAAGGGACCCTTAAGCCCCAAAAACGAGGACAACACTTCCATTAGGGTTTCCAGCCGTTTTTGGTGCCTTTTTTTCTTCTCCTCTTCATCCAAGTTGCATATGGTGTTTGTGACTCCATTAGAGGTACTACACTTGTGGTACTTGCTTTCAAGAGCTAAGGAAATTCAAGGAACTAGTTGTTATTGCTATATAACAACAAAAGGTATGTATTCTAGCTTTATATATGAATTTCGAAAATTATAGTAGCATGCCAGGTTTCTTTTTGTGTTCATAAAGTTGTATAACTAATAGTGAAAACATAGATCCAATACTAGGGTTGCATGCACACATAGGATTGTTTGTATAAGACCCATCAATGATGACGTAACCGCCAGACATCATGTGCAGTCACATCGCCATTAAAGACGGAACGACGGGCAAAGGAAAACCGACGTGTGTAAGCTATCTAAGTCTAGAACATCGTAGCTAGCACTGCAATGGTACGCCTACAGGACTAGGGGACTTGATGATGTGCCTAGGGCAGCATGATAGAAGCACGAGCCGGACACGCCAGTCGGGCCTAGCCCAGCAGGCTTAGTGTCTACTGGGGCTCCCGGGAGTGGGAGGCACAGACGAATGGCTCGCGCACGCCAACCAAACCCGACCCAACAAGCTTAGCGACCATTGGTATTCTTGGGAGCGGAACGCACAGGCAAAAGGCTCGCGTCCGCCTAGAGACGCTCCCAGCTCCAAGATAAAAAGTAACGGTCAGGAGACGAGCAGGAGGATCGCCCCATTACCGTCAAAGCCAATAAGAGCACCCTAATGGTTAAAGGCGCACGACTCTCCAATCGGCGCCCCTGATCCTGTCTTCTGAAAAACGATATTGTCTAGTACGGATCAGGCAAGGGAGGTAGGTATAAAAAGGGTACATTCTCAGACCCATGAGGTAAGTTCTCTGGATCCCTACCGGAGAATATACACATACCCTAAACACCCTCTAACTTGGTCGTCGAAGCGTTCTTCCGGGAGCCCCTCCCGGAAAGCGGCTGACGACCTTTGTTCTTTGTGATCTTGCAGTGATAACTTAACGCCGGAGAACATCAGGTGGATAGAACAGGAGCAAGGTCGCATCATACTCTTTTAGCATTTATGAGTGTTTTTTTAGGTTTTTCTCATGTCATCCTACGTGGGACAATCATTAATTAGATGTTTGGGGCTTTTGATTCTTATATCCATCGCGATCTCGACTACTTTGTTTCTTAGGTCATGTGTTCAGAACGTCATAACTTCTTTAGATCTCGGATTTTAACGATCTTTATATCCATGTGTTCGTATTTTACCCTACTACAACTTTCGTTTAGATTACTTTCGTTAAAAAGTAATATATATTTATATCCATATTTTTTTATGAAAATGTGTGTATGGATGTTATTTATAAAATCATAAGTAAAAATATATTACATTTTAACGATAATAATCTTAACGAAAGTTGTAGTAGACTAAAATAACGAACATTTGGATATAAAAATCGTTAAAATGTGATATTATATATGAAGTTACGACGTTCATAACACAAAACCTAAGCCAAACAACAAGACCTACGCAATCAAGCAGTCAAGATCGCTATGGACTTAAGCATCAACAACCCAAAATACCTCATCAACGATTGTTGTGAGAAAAAACTAAAGAAATCATTCATAAGTACTGAATGAGTACAAAAACAAGAAAGACTTTTTTTGAAGCAAAAAAATATTAAAGACAAAATGTGTACTTAAATATTAAGGACTAAATATGTACAAAATGTGAAATATATTACCCTATTAACTCATTTTACCAGTTAACCTGCAATAACCGGTCATAAGGACCGAATGTGTACACTTTAACAGGTTGAAGGGGTAAATGTAGACGAAAAAAACCCAGTGACCAAATGTGTACAAATCGTATTACCCTTTTAAGTCATTATCCCTTTTCAAGAAGTTAAAAAAAATTTAAAAGACGTTTGGGAATTAGAAAAGTATTTTTCAAAATAACTTTTTGCTAAGAAGAAAGAAAAGGGTTTTTCAAAAGTTAAGAAATTATATCTTTTTGTAACTTTTGGCATTTTAAAAGGTAAAAGACATTCAAAAGTCAAGAAATATCATTCAAACATTTTTTAAAAACAACTTTTAACTTTTACTTTTTAAAAGAACTTTTATAAAAAGAATTTTATAAACGAGATGTGAATAACCATGCAGATTAGTTTGATACTTTGGATGTCATTTATCATCTGAAATTAACGTGTTGGTTAACCACACACACTCCATTAATTCAATGGTAATTTTCGAGACACCCGTTGCCAACAATATGTCCCATATTAGTGTGTCGGTTAACCATTCACACTCCACTAACGACCAATAAGGTGCAATGTGCAATTTCATGGGTTGGCATAAAATTCACATTTTTCCTAAAGTAAATAAGAATGAGATTTTAGAAAATGGTTTAGTTACTTTATCATCATACTTTTATTGATGATTTATTGTCATATCGAACCCGTTCGGCTAACGAACCTCCACCATACAAGAGAGTAGTGAGTAAGAATGAATACCCAATGACGGTCATTTTACAGACCGCTTCCTTAAACTCCGTTTATAGTATGACTTCTTGAATGAGGCGTACAAGCGGTTCGACTGACTTTTCTTATACATATAATATATATTAAACTCTTAATTATATATATAGTATAAGGTGAATTTTAAACATTTTAAAAATCCAAGTGTTTAATAATTTAGTAAATTAGATTTAAACCATATATGAATTTATTAACTGTCATTTTATTAAATTATCAATAAAATCCATAAGGATGTAATTTTAGGGTTTACATTTTAAATTTCAAAAATTAAACCTTTTAATTCAAATTTAAAATAACCTAATAATATTTGACATTAATTGTTAAGTGCGATTAATAATCAAATTAATTATTTAATAACCAATTATCCTTTAATTAAACAATTAATTACATTATCAATCATATCCATAAGGATAATTATAATCAAATAAAATCAACATTATTCAATTCAAAATTATCTCCTAACATTTAGGTCTTATTTAATTATCTAATATTACCAAAAATCATATTATGGCAGATTTAATAAAAGACAATTACCAAATATTAACCAAATAAATAAAGTTAGGCAAGAAAATCAAAAATCAGGATCTGACAGACAAACACATCGTGTTGCAGTCCAACACGATGAGTTCAAAGAACAACACGACGAGTTCAAAGAACAGAATGACGATTTTGTTTTCTCCTCCTTGTTCAAGTTCATATTAGTATCAATTCAATAGAAAACTAAACATAGGCTCTGATACTACTGATGGGTTTTGAGAAAAACATACAATCTTATGTGTACATGCAACCCTAATTGAAATGTACGTTTTCTCTAATTGAACATACAATAATATACAACAAAGCATAAACCCTAGATCTATGGATAATAATCGAAAATCACATAATAGGGTTATAATACATACCTTTAAGATTGTTATTGTAAACAATCTTGAAACCTTGCTTGAATGACCTTTGGTAGCAAGCGCCACAAGTGTCGTGCTTCTAATGGTTCACAAACAAACTCAAACAACCAAGGAAAACTATTGAGAATGAGAGTAATAGAAGAGAAATTTCGGCCCTTAGGCTCTTAGAGGAGTCATTGTCGAAATTTAATCATAAGGAGGGTTTATATAGGTGGTAAGAAAGTATTGGATAAGGCAGATGTATCCAAGATAACCCTAATCCCTTAACTTCCTCCATAAGGCATCCAATACACCATTAGAGCCCAAGGAAACCCTAGAGATGCTCTAGATTTCTTTCCCCCCCCCCCTCCTATTTAGGGAGGTTCTAGAATTGCCCAATGCTCAACTATTGAACATTATCACCTTTAGTCCCTGTAGTTTTAATTAATTCATTTAATCCCAAAATTAATTCCAAATTAAATTTTGATTAAATATTAATTAAACAACATGATTTCTAATTAATATATTATACCCATAATACATTAGTAAATCATTTATTTTGATTTCTAGTTAAGTTATTAACAAAGTAATAAATTAATAAATCAATCTTTTCTCTGTTATCATATTCAATTGTCAGGTTTGAAGGCAACCCAAAAGGATTGTGCTATTATCAATTCAATTATATACCAATTATAGTTATGGGCTTAGACACCTAATCCAACAATAACAACACAACCTCTCATACAATTTGGTTAATATCTCTTAGATCGATTTTTGACAAAAACAGTCTGGGGCGACATAATAGATAAGATTCATATATAATTTAATGTATTAATATATTAATATATAAGTATATTCATATATGAATAAGTTAGTGTTTATTCACACATGATAATTCATATATGAATATGATGGTTGGTGGCGAAGGTGATGACGGTAGAGGTGTTGGTAACGATCATAGATATTCATATATGAATAACTATATACTTACTTATATATGAATATATAAGTATATTCATATATGAATAAGTATGAGGTTGTTCTCAAGTGATTATTCATATATGAATATAACAGTTAGTGGCGGTGCTAGGGATAACAGTGGTTGTGGCAGTGGTGGTTACGGTGGTGGTGGTGCGAGGGTGGTAAATGTGAGAATATATTTACTTTTATATTCACATATGAATATATAAATATATTCATATATGAATAAGTATATGTCTATTCTCAAATGATTATTCATATAAGAATATGAGGGTTGGTGGCGAAGGTGGTAATGGTGACATGGGTAGCAGTGGTTGTGGTTGCGGTGACAGGGGTGGAAAACGTGAGAATATACTTACAATTATATTCACATATGAATATTACATTCCTCCGTCACGACGGAACGCGGAAAAGTTTTGTGGCAAAAATAAATATATGTCCCATAGAATCTCGTGTTCTAAATTACATAATTGTTCTCATTTGAACATAAGTGTGTGTGTCTGTATATATATATATATATATATATATATATATATATATATATATATATATATATATATATATATATATATATATATATATATATATATATATATATATATAAAAGTATTTTTATGTTTTTTTGATATATTTTTTACGTACTTATGAATTTTTTTTATTTCAATTTTTTATTATAAGTTAACTATTAAAACTTGTAAATGAAGAAAAAAAGCACTAAGGTACTTCGAAACAAACATTTTTCAAAGACGGTCATTAACAATCAACGTCCGTTTTGCTTGTAAAATTTTCCCTTTTGTTTTGAATTCGGTTTGTAGATGAACAAATTTTAAGAATATCATTGTCATTAATAAAGATATTCGTAAACTTTGTTCATCTACAAACCGAATTTAAGAAAAAAGATAATATTTTTTAAAGCATATCTAACCTACTCTAAAACAACTCCTTAAATCTATCTATGTCTATGACGATATTTGAATCCTCAACCTCAAGGAATGATGACAAAACTGGATACTATTGGGTTACATTTACATGCAAAAATGTCGTTGATTGTTAATGTTTGTATTGAAGTTTGTTTGTTTTTTTTTTTTTTTCATTTACAATGTCTATCAGTTAGCTTACAATGAAACTTGAAGTAAAAAAAAAATACATAAAAAAGATACCAAAATATATAAAAATACTTAAAGGGAAATCTCCAATAAAGTCCTAAAATTTTAGCACGGTTTATGTTTTAGTCCTAAACTAATTTTTGTTTACGAAAAAGTCCCAAAAACCGGCAAAAGTTTGCATTTAGACCCTTTTTGACTGGTTGGAACCGGTAATAAATTAATTTAGGACTATTTCATAAATAGACACAAAATATTGGGACTTTTCTGCAAAAACAAAAAATATTAGGGTTTTTCTACAAACAAAAATCTTATTATTATTATATTAAAAATATAAATTAGTATACTATTTTTTAAATTTGTTATTATTAATATTATTAATAATACATATAAGTACATTTAAATTAAAAAAATATTAAAGACATTTTATAAAGGTGAAGGTTGAACGGATTGTAATGCTTTAAGCTTTGAAATCATGAATGTCTGTTTGTATATTCTAACTTTGTATATGGTCATTTCACATTTAGTATTATTGTTTTTAATTCAGAATATTAGCATTTAACAATTTAAAAGAAACTATTGATTTTTCAAATTGTTTACAAATAGTGAGCATGTGATATGCGTGTATGTCTTGTGTGTAAGTATTTTTGAATTACCAACATGTGTGTTGCTCTTTTTCATTACTTTATCCTTGTGGTTTTTTTGGAAACATAGCAGATATAGTGTGATAAAGCAAAATAAATCATATTTCTTTCTATTAAATAAGATATTCTAATTAATATTTTTGAATTTTGATATGTGCCACCAATGAAAATATTTATTGTGGATCTCTTGGATTTGAAAAGAAATCATTCTATCTTAAGAAATTTTATATACAAAGTGAGAAATCCTTTTATCTTAAACTATTTATACATAATTTTACAAATATGCAACTTCTTTTAAATTGTTAAGTGTTAATATTTTGAATTGAAAACAATAATAAGAAATGTGAAATGATCATATACAAAGTGAGGACATACAACTAGTGATTTCAATGCTTAAAGCATTACCATCACCACTACCTTCACCTTTAAATAATTTCTTTAATATATTTTTATTTAAGTGTATTTATATGATTATTAAAAATATTAATAATAATGAATTTAAAAACTATTATACTTGTTTATAATAATAATAATAATAATAATAAAGTTTTTGTTTGCAGAAAAGTCATAATATTTTTTTTGCAGAAAAAATCCCAGTATTTTAGGTCATTTTGTGAAATAGTCCCAATATTTTAGGTTAGTATATGAAATAGTCTCAAATTAATTTGTTGCCGGTTCCAAACGGTCAAAAGGGGTCAAAATGCATACTTTTGCCGGTTTTTAGGACTTTTTCGTTAACAAAAATTAGTTTAAGACTAAAACGTAAACCGAACCAAAATTTTAGGACTTTATTGGAGATTTCCCATACTTAAAAGAATACATATAAATATGTAAAAATCACGTGTATACGTTTAAAATGCATAAAAATATGTAAAACACTATATAAAAAGATTAAAAATATACGTAACTACATAAAAAATATACCAAAATACATAAAAATACATAAAAATGCTTAAAATTTTACATAAATATGTAAAAAAAAATACGTTTATATATTTAAAATACATAATAAATTATATAAAAAAACTTAAAAAACTAAAAGAAATACATAAACATACAAAAACTATATAAAAATACTTAAAAAATACATAAAAATACGTTTAGACATTATATAAATTTTTTGAGGAAATTTCTAGAAAAATCTCATTATTGTGGGAATTAATGATTTTGTTTATGACCTGCTCAAAATATTAAAAATAACTAAAATAAATAAATTTGTCTGGGTTTGTCTATTCAAATAAATAAATTTAGGACTTCAAAATTAATTTTTTCAAAATAATATGATATTTCTGAAAATTTATATTTGGGAAAATGATCTAAAAAGTAACAAAGTTTCAAAAGTATATAAAAGAAATACCATTTTTATTTTTTTAATGCTAAAAATACTATGTTACTGGTATTGTAGGCAACCATAGATTAACCGGTTATATTTTTATTTTCAAGGAATAAAAGATAGGGAAAATATCGGCAATAGCCAAAAAATAGGAGGTATTTTCAAAATTTAGACATGAAAATGGACATTTCCGGGTATAGACATGCATTCTGCGGAGGTAGCTCCGCGGAATCTATTGTAGCTTCGCGGAATGGCAAAATCGTAATTAAATCAATGTATTAAAAAAAATTCAAGATCCATTCCGCAGAGCTACAGTAGATTCCGCGGAGCTTCGCGGAGGTAGCTCCGAGGAATGGATCTTGAGTTGTTTTTTTTTTTTTTTTTCGGATCGATTCTTCGGGGTTTATATTTATTCACCAACTAATTATTTTCAAGAAAAGATTATGATAGTATGATAATCTTTTTTTGAAAATAATAGTTGGGTAATAAATATAAATTCCGAAGAATCGATGCCCAAAAAAAAACCCTCAAGATCCATTCATCGGAGCTACTTTCACGGAATCTATTGTAGCTTTGCGGAATGGATCTTGAGGTTTTTTTTTTATTACGATTTTGTCATTCCGCGGAGTAGCTCCGCAAAATGCATTTCTATACCTGGAAATGTCCAATTTTCATGTCTATTTTAAAATTACCCCGTTTTTTTACTACAAGTATTTTCCTAAAAGATATACGGGGATGTTAGGTAAAACCCTCTTCCGGCGATTTCGGTAAAACGTCGGTGGAATCAAACGTTTTCAACCTCTCCTACTGTGATTTCTGATCGTTTCTTCTCGCCTCTTCCTTTGATCGTCTGCATCAGTTCCTCGTTGCTACAATTTTTTTTTTGATGACTTGATTGAATTTCCCTGCTCTCTGAAATTCAATTTCTTCTTGCATTGATTTTCATTCAATTTCTGAGCGGTTTTCTGCATTGATCAGTGGATTAAATATGGGAAAGGAAATCTGGGAATGGAGAATTGGTAACAACAGGAATCGAAAGGATCGCTGGAATGTCGACAATGTATCAATCTCTTATTTCTTTACGAGTTTTCCGCCATACTGATGTGAAGAGAATAGGAATCTGAATCATAGGGTTAAGCTGGCTGTTCAAGGTGATCCGTTGGAGCAATTACTGCACTTCATTACCGAATCAGCTCGAAGCAATAAGAGTGAAGGAGAATCTGGAATTACAATTTCTTTAGAGGATTAGTATGAGTTGACTCGAAAAGCTCAAGAAGCTGAGATTAAAGCTAGTTCAAGGGTGTCAAAAGCTATGTCCCAGATTGATTTAGCAAAAGAATCAGAAGTGAAAACTGTGAATAACCTTGAGCAAGTGAACTCAGATTTGGTTTTAAAGAGGCAACAAATCTCGATTGTGAAGGAAAAAGCTAAGAAGGCTAAGGAGGGAAACTTGCTGTAGAACAGGACTACAGGAGCTTAGAACATGGAGATCTGAAAGTGAGCAAAGAAGAAAAGCTAAAGAAAATGGTAGTCAGAAAGGATTGGTTCGTGATAAAGAGGCAAGAGTTCTGAAAGCAACAACAATGTGACTAGATCATCTCGTGAAGGAAACCCATTGTTGAAACCTAAACCTTGTATTTGTAATGGGGCATTTGGATTTCCATTTAAAATTCAGTTGATCAAAAGCCATCCCCTCAATTGACTTTCATGAATAAGGATAAAACAGAATATGAACATTTATGAGTTGCAGGGGTTTTTATCTATGCTCGAGAACGCCACTGCAGGTCTCTTTCTCTTATCCCTTTTCTTTCTTATTTCTGGTCAATTTATTGCAGGTTTTATATTTGCTTTGGGACGAAGATGATACACTCTAAAGTAATCGACCATTTCTTTTTATAATTTTGGAATTTGGCGATGTATCATTCCCCTGTGAATTCTTCTGTAATGGACCCCCCACCATCTGATATCGTTTCCACCTGCTATATGTTCCATCAAGTCATTTGGTGTGCTAATCTAGACTATCATGTTACCACCCATGCACTACTGGATCACTGCGATTGGAGCATTGGTTCTACAGTATGTTCATAGGAGCACAATTTTGACCTCGAACACTACTGGGAAATCTCACATACGGAGACTTGCAAACAAGCATGTCAAAACAGCTCTGTTTCAGCATGGTTCCAATTCTTCAAGTGGGAAATATTACATAGCTTCAAAGCTATTGGAATGATGAATGTTGATCCAAATTTACCAGAATGCTTCTGCTTTTATATTGTAAGTTCACTTCCTATGTCTGCTTCCCAAACTTCACATCCATTACCAAGGATAAACAATTCCAGGTTCCACTATTGGAAGTTTGATCCATTACCGATAAAAAAAAAACATCAAGTTACAACAATTCTAGGTTCCATGATTGGAAGGTTAGGGCTTCTACTTGTTGTGGTGGTTGTAGTTTTATTATGTCCATAATTTGCAAGCCAAAGAGGAATGTTGGGATGAAGGAATACTTTATTTGAAAATTAAATAACTTTGTGAAGGAGGAGCTAGAGTATGGATTTCTGGTTGTCTAAGCTGATTGACGTAAATCAAATCCAGTACCTTATATTGTTGATGATTGCAAAATATTCAAGCAATGAATAATAGCTCGAACAACAATGAAATATTAAAAGGTTAATATAATCTCACCTGGTGAATGGACAAAACATAAAGAAATGGAAAAATCCATTTTATTCATTGGGGAAGAAAATACATACGATTCATAACTACCACTTAATTTTTTTTTTTTTTTTGAAGAAAGAAAAAAAAAGATAAGCATTAGAGGGATCCATATAACTGATCCACAAGAACCTAATTCCAACTCACCTTGGCCCTGATAGAGTAGAAGGCAACACTGGTTTCGAGCTTTTCTCGTGTTCAACAGTTGTTTCCTGCACTCTTGCATACGAGAAGTTGTAATCCAAGTTCGATTCAACACTTATTGTTCCCTCTAACACCTTAATCACAGTTGACATTGAAGGCCTTCTCGTAAAATCAGTTTGCAAACACCATGAAGCCAATTTTCATCATCTCCACGACTTCTGAACCACATCCATCCATATCTTCACTATACTTGACCATATTTAACAATGTCTCATGTTCCCAACATCTCTGAAAGACACAAAGTAAGTGCCAACTATCTTCCAGCTGAGATCTATCAAAATTCTTCCTTCCGCATAAGATCTCCAAGAGAACGATCCCAAAGCTATATACATCCACTTTTTTGGTGATAAATGAGCTCAACCATTCTGGAGCCAGATAGCCAGGGGTTCCTCTCATTGTAGTTATCACTTTGCTTTGATCTTTGTCGATGAGTTTAGACAACCCAAAATCAGATATCTTGGCATTGAAATCATTGTCTAAGAGTATGTTTAGAGGTTTAATATCGAGGTGGATGATTTTTTGCCTACACTCTTCATGAAGATATGCTAAACCTTTAGCTATATCAAGAATAATTTTCTTTCTAAATTCCCATCCAAGTATGTGGTTTCGGTCTCCATCGTAGATCCACTGGTCTGATGATCCGTTACTCATGAATTCATAGACGAGATGTCGTTCTGATTTCCAAGCACAGAATCCTCTAAGACGAACTAGATTCACATGGTGAATGCTGCCAATGGACTCAACCTCAGCCAAGAATGATTTCTTAACATGCCCAAGACCTTGAAGACATTTTACAGCAATCTGTGAGCCATCTTCAAGAGTCCCTTGGAAAACTGATCCAAATCCTCCTTGACCAAGCTTTTTACTGAAATTATCTGTGGCTGTTTTCAATTCTTGATAGGAAAACCGAGTGGGCATTCCTGTCACTTGATCTAGATGCTCTTCTTCTATTTCACGACCCCTTTTTTTCTTTTGAAGTATGAACGTAGTAAAACCAACGACCAAAATAAGAAACAGCACGAAACTTCCACCTATGAGACCAAGAGTATGGAACCCATTAGATGAAGGAGTTGATGTTCTATTCTGGACTTTTAAAAAAGCTGAAGCATGAAGTCGATCATTTGCATTTGCCTCAAAACGTGTCATGGTAAAAAGCTCATAAGGTAATCTACAATACCCAGATGAAGAATTCGAAGAGTACTCAAATATAGCTGCTTTGCATGAGCAGCTGTTCCAACACGCTTGTTTGCAAGCCTCTACATCCCTAACCTCCATGTCCACGATATCACCAAAGTAGTTGATGTTCTTGAGTTCAATGAAATGTTGATCTTGCGTAGCATTACATGTGAGAGGAGTAACTGGAAAGCAACCTTTGTAGGGTTGTTGATCATCCACTGCTTTAAAATAGTCTGTCTCCGGACAAATACATTGTTGATTAGCAAAGTCCAAGCAAATGGCATTTCTCCCACAAGAAAAAGGATAACAGCCATTAATGGTTAGCATATCAGCTTCCAATGGTTTCTGAAGATTCCATTCCCATGCAAACGCTTTCAAATGCCCATCTGGCATTAGCTTTATATACAGAGGTGAGAATCCTGGATGGTTACCAAATTCAAGCTGACCATTTCCTCCTCCCCCAGTAACAATATCAAAAGAGGAAGACCCACTCTCATCAATAAATAACTCAATAAAAGTTCTTCGTATATGTGTATTTGTGTTATCTGGAAAGTTACTGTAATAGACTTGAGGTGGGTTGCCAATATAAGCAATCAAACCTTGAAAGATAACTTCTAGATGGTATAAATCCTTTTGAGCTGTCCAGTTGGTTGAGGAAACACTGGGTATGAGCTTCTGCCCTTGAAATAATTTTTGCCCTGGTAACAAACAGTCTGTTGGGTGATCAAAAGATTGCCACACCATCGATTTAGTATTATCAAACAATACCAGGTTTCCGTTGTCAGTTAGGTCCATGAAAGCAACAGATTTCCCTGCAGTGTTTGTAGTCCAAACTATGCTTCCATCGACATCCTGTAACATCAATTCTCCTGCTGCAGTGAAATTCAGGATTGCGCCTTCCCCAACTGGATTGTCTCGGTTGGCTGACCAAAGGATCACATGATCATTTGTATTGAAAAGAATGGCAAAGAGGAAAGATGTGCAGGTTCCATTACAGAAGAAGCCACAAGCGAATCTGTGTTTTACACTGAGAATGATTCTGATCCTTGAGCCATCTGGGGAATTGGAGGAAGGGATAGAAGATTCATTGTTGGTCCATGTGGTTGAAAGATTTGCATTAGAAACGTAGTCTAATTGAGCAGCGATGGATGAGAAGATGAGAAAGAAGCCAAACAAAAAGCTACAGATACAAGGCGTCCTCATCATGCACTAATTAACCTACACCACAAGAACCTATGAAATGTAAGACATGATATAATAATCTAATCTAACGTATAAGAAGGTTTCAACAACTCAAGTCCATGCTATAGTTGACTCATTTCAGGCCAAGTTTCCTTCTCTCAAGTAATGACTTAGTCAACTTTATTTCCAACATGGCTACTATACATCTTCCACCATATACAAACTTTTTGAGTAAAGTACAAATCTTGTCTTCATGTGGTATACCATTTGTTATGAGCTAGGGGTGAGTCCTTGCGTGATGTTGTGAAAATTGTGTATGTAAAGTAGGCATGAATGCATATGATATAATATAAAGTAGGATTATATATATATATATATATATATATATATATATATATATATATATATATATATATATATATATATAATTAACAACTTTAGAAAAGATTTAAGGCCAAGAAAAGAAAATGAATTTATAATCAGTAAGCTTGGCATTACCGGCGGCGGCACCTAGCAATAACGGCGACATGTAGTTGACGCATTACATGTCGCCGCTATTCGCCGCTATTGCTATGTGTCGCCGCTAATGCCTTGTTACAGCGATCCGCGTTAATTTAACCCCAACCGTCCGATTCCATTTCAATCCAACGGCTGTAGAGGAAAGCGAAAAAACGCGCTGACTTTTCCCCCACTTGTCGCCGCTATTACCCTGGTGTCGCCGCTAATGCCCTAGCATCGCCACTATTGCCCGTCGCCGCTAATGCTTTACACAGATTTCCCTTTCCAGACTACCTTTCTGCTATTTTTTTTTTCTGCATTCTGTTCTTTCTCTCGTTTTTTCTCGAGCTTTCTTCAATTTCGCGAGTAATTTCCAATTTGGTGGAGTAGGAATTGCTTGTTGGACCGGTGCTAGCCCATTCTTCCCCCAAGACTGCCACAACCCTAAAATCCGACGATATTTAGCTACATTCCGAAATTGCCCCCAATCAAAGGTCAAATTCCTCCTCTTTTTTTATGATTTTTCTGTTTTTGTGTTTATTTAGATGATAACTTGTGAGTAATTTTCAATTTTGTTGAGTGATGATGTTATTATTTTGAGATATGAAGTTGTTGTGCATTTTGTTGGATTATTTTGTTGGATTGTATGCATTTTGTTGGATGAAATTTAGATTTATAAATTTGTTGAATGAAATTTAGATGTATAAATTTGTATGAAATTTAGATGTATAAATTTTGTTCGATTGTTTTGTTGGATTGTATGCATTTTCAATTTCATTCAATTTTGTTGAATGAAATTTAGATGTATAAACTTGTATGAAATTGGAATATGCAAATTGGATGTATATATTTGGTTTAATTGTATGAAATTGGAATATGTAAAGTAGATGAAATTGGAATAGCAAATTGTAAGAAATTGGATGTATACATTTGGCTTAATTGGATGAAATTGGAATATCTAAATTGGATGTATACATTTGGCTTAATTAGGTTATTAATAACAACTTACTTCTAGTAATGTATTGTATATGGTTTCAAAGTGATTAATTTTGTTAGTGACTTAATGTTTGGCTTTAATTGGATGAAATTGGCTTAATTGTAAAATCAACTTAAAGTAGTTTTAAAATCAAGTTAATGTTAATATTAAAATAAAATAAAATTACTTTAAAAAAATAAACTAATAACAAAAAATAAAATATTAAATTAATTAGAAAATAAAATTAATTTACCTTTAGAATCAAATTAATGTTAATATTAAAATAAAATAAAATTACTTTTTTAATTAATTGTAAAAACAACTTAAAGTAGTTTTAAAATCAAGTTAATGTTAATATTAAAATAAAAAAAAATTACATTAACAAATTAAACTAGTAACAAAAAATAAAATATTAAATTAATTAGAAATTAAAATTAATTTACCTTTCGAATCAAACTAATGTTAATATTAAAATAAAATAAAATTACTTTTTTAATTAATTGTAAAATAAACTTAAAGTAGTTTTAAAATCAAGTTAATGTTAATATTAAAATAAAATAAAATTACTTTTTTAATTAATTGTAAAATCAACTTAAAGTAGTTTTAAAATCAAATTAATGTTAATATTAAAATAAAATAAAATTACTTTAAAAAACAAACTAAATAACAAAAATAAAATATTAAATTAATTAGAAAATAAACTTAATTTACCTTTAGAATCAAATTAATTTTAATATTAAAATAAAATAAAATTACTTTTTTAATTAATTGTAAAATCAACTTAAAGTAGTTTTAAAATCAAGTTAATGTTAATATTAAAATAAAATAAAATTACTTTAAAAAATTAAACTAATAACAAAAAATAAAATATTAAATTAATTAGAAATTAAAACTAATTTACCTTTAGAATATAATTAATGTTAATATTAAAATAAAATAAAATTACTTTTTTAATTAATTGTAAAATCAACTTACAGTAGTTTTAAAATGAAGTTAATGCTAATATTAAAATAAAATAAAATTACTTAAAAGAATTAACTAATAACAAAAAATTAAATATTAAATTAATTAGAAAATAATATAAATATACTTTTAGTGACTTAATGTTGGTCATTACAACTTTGGCTTTAATTATGTTTCAGTTGCACCATGTCTATTGATAAAAGCTGGACTACTAATCCACATCGTCAATCTCCCGAGTTCCAGCTAGGACTCGACACTTTTGTCGAGAGATCCATGTTACACCTAGATTGTAAAGGTGAAATTAGATATCCGTGTGAGAAATGTGATAATCGTTACTTCATGAATTTGAAAGCAATGAGACGTCATGTTCATATATATGGTTTCAGTCAATCATACAAAACATGGATATATCACGGTGAATCTTTAATCCCTCCAGTTGTAGATGTCATATCGCCAAGCAACGAGATGGCTGATGTTATTGATGATGTTATGTGGGAGTCAAGAGAAAACGATATAAACCTCGATGAAGGAACCTCGAATACAGGGGGTAGTGGTGTTGATGATGATTTTGAAAAGTTGTTAGAGGCAATCGAAACCAAGTTATATCCTGGTTGTACATTTTCATTCCTTGATTTTTTAGCAAAGATGATGCATATGAAGGTCAACAACAAATGTACTGATAGTTCATTTGATCAACTCCTTGAGTTGTTGCATTCGACATTTCCACCAGACAACAAGGTTCCCCGTTCATATTATCTAGCAAAAAAGAAACTGAAGAAGTTAGGTTTGGGGTACGAGTCAATTCATGTGTGCAAAAACGATTGTTTTCTCTTCTGGAAGGAACACAAGTCATTGCAAGTTTGTCCAATTTGTAAAGAGAGTCGGTGGATTGATAAAAACACCAAGGGTAAGAAGGTGGCTCATAAGGTGTTACGGTACTTTCCAGTGGCCCTAGACTACGCCGTTTGTATTATTCACAGTACACTTCCAAAAATATGATATGACATAGTACTGGGAGATAAGAAGATGGTGTGATGCGTCATCCCATTGATGGAGAGTCTTGGCAAAATTTTGATGTAGATTACCCTGACTTCTCGAGTGAACCTCGCAACATACGACTAGGGCTAGCAGCTGATGGTTTTAATCCATTTGGTAACATGGGTAATCCGCATAGTACGTGGCCGGTTGTACTCACCACTTACAATCTACCACCATGGCTTTGTATGAAAGATTCATCATTCATGTTGGCCTTGTTGATTCCTGGCCCTAAAGTGCCCGGAAAGGACATAGATGTTTTCCTTAGGCTGTTAGTGAAAGAGCTTAAGTTTTTATGGTAATCAGGCGTACACATTAAAGACGCAGCAACAAACACATTCTTCACGATGAAAGCTATGTTGTTATGGACAATAAACGACTTTCCAGCTCGTAGTAGTTTATCGGGCTGGAACGGACAAGGGTATACAGCATGCCCGACTTGCAATGAAGACACTCCGTCGTACCGTGCAGTAATAAAGTCGTTTATATCGGTCATCATCGGTTCTTAGATGCTGATGATCCATTAAGGATGAGTTTGAAATTTAATGGGCAACCAGAGACAAGACCCGCTCCGAGACACTTTACTAATGAAGACATACAAGAGCAACTAGGTCGTCTAATACTTCATAAACCGGGTAAACATCTTAACACTCTCAAAGAAAACATTGATCAGCAAGGATTCGAGTTGAACTGGTCGAAATGTAGCATATTTTTCGAGCTCGAGTATTGGTCTTCTTTGCAGCTGAAGCACAACATAGATTTGATGCATGTCGAGAAAAATGTGGGTGAGAGTCTTTTGGGTACTTCTATGATGAATGATAAGAGTAAAGACACATCAAATGCACGTGAGGACTTGAAAAATCTGAATATCTGGCGTAATCAATGGTTGCAAAAAAGGGTAACAAGTTCACTAGACCACATGCAAGCTACTCATTCAAGAAACCTGACCGCAAAATCTTTTGTCAATTTATAAGAGATGTTAAATTTCTTGATGGAGAGAAATATTATGGTCAGTTAGAAGAGATTATGGAAGTGCAATATCCATATGATTATTCGACTGTAATATTTCGGTGCAAGTGGTTCGATACGGGAGATATTCCTGATGATAATTTCATAAGTATCGACACAGAAAAAGAAGCGTACCAAGATGATCAACTCATATATGCTTCGCAATCCAAACAAGTGTTCTACATCCACGAGCCTGTTAATCATCGAAGAAACCAAAAAAACAACCCTCGTTGTGTCGTCGAGCATGTTAATCATTGAAATATTTGGGATCTACCATCCGACAATGCTCATGTCCAAAATGCTTACAGTGACTCTGTCCAAGATGTCGACAATGTGGAGGTCGAAAATGTTGACATAGTTCAAAACAACTCTTCATCTGGAGCTAGACTTTTTATCGACTTCTCACAATACTTTCAAAGCAATGTTGACGTAGCTCAAAACAATGTTGATTATGACGATGAAGACGAGACTGAAGTACCTCCGCCAACGGGTAGAATCGATAATATTTCCGATGAAGAGACTGATTATGATGATGGCGATTCTGATTATGATACGGATAAAGAAGACATTGAAGTATATGATGAAGATTCTGATTAAAAAAATCAATTTTTTTTGGTAATAGAAACTTTATTTGAAATGTACCTTTACCTCATATTGTTTGTGTAGCACCTGGTCCCCGGTACGTACTCCTTGCTATTTATTTCTTTATATATTGCCTTGGACTCGGCGAGTTGATGGGCCAACTCGCCGAGTAGGAGTGGGTCAAGGTGCGGGAATTGGACTCTGGACTCGGCGAGTAGAACCTGGTTGGGAAAAACCCCTAATTCGGGTCTTTGCACCCTATTTAAACACTCTATCTTGGCCTCCTTTGTCCATAACACTTCCAGAGAGCATTAGAGTGAGACCCTAGCCCCCCTTATTGATCTAAAGAGAGTTTTTGGCCTTGTGAAGGAGATTGGAGCTTAGAAGGAGAAAGAGGTGGTTGAAGAGTTCAAGGAAAGGAGTACATCCGAACTCTACGCAGGGAGAAGCTTCCATTAGAAAAGTCTACCTTGATCTTTAGATCATTAGTTGCCATTTTTGTCCCAAATTGGTGGTTTTCAAGCCCTAAAACACCAAGCTCCATGTGTGGTGCTTAATGATCCGAAACGACTTCTGATCTGGACTTATTGGATGAATTAGTAGCATAAAGTTCCTATGGTTGAAGTGATTAAGGTCCCCATTGAGTCTATGACCTCTTGAAGAGCTTGGTTTTGGCCTTTTTAGCTTATAGGGCCATGCATGCATGTAAAGTTTGCAACTTTACGTGATAAGCATGCTCAAGGGACATGGATATATGGTTTGGAAGCGTTGCATGTCTCAGATTTGGCCTATATGGGAAATGGGTCATAGGGACTCGACGAGTTCCTGAATATGGCCTTAGACTCGGCGAGTTGGATGAACAACTCGGCGAGTCCTATGAAGATTGTCTGGAAGTCGGCGAGTTGTTCTTCAAACTCGGCGAGTCGGGTCACGAGTCAGTTCAATTGCCCCAAGTCATGAATGAAGAGTGATTCAGTGAGTGGGAAGAAGGACTGGTTGGGTAGGACCGGGTTACTAGGAAAAGGACTCGGCGAGTCCATGCCATGACTCGGCGAGTCCAGTCAAACGAACATTGACTTTGACCAAGGGGTTGACCTTGGGCCAAGGGAGGGTCAATCTTTTGATCTAATGGTATTTATGGGTGTCTAACCTATGTTTATGGTTTATAGCCGGAGGATTTGCGATCCAGCAGTTAGACGCTCAGCAAGCAGATTTCAGCAGCTACTTTCGAGGTGCGTTACCTTCCAGCAACGGTGGGTCTAAGGCCACAATGTCGGCCCACCAGTAAGAGATGTATGATAGATGATTGTCTTTGTGATATCATCTAGGTTTGCTACTACCTGATATGTTATACGCTAGCATGATATATTGTATGTGATAGTAGTAGAGTTCGGTTGTTAGGACCGAAGGGTAGTCAGACACCCCAGATACGTCTGACAGTATATGATGATATGTTTGCATGCTGGCTTTTTACGTTATATGCGATAGAGGTAGTAGGAGGGGACTAGTCCCCGAGTTTGGTTGCTAGGACCGAAGGGTAGTTCAGGCACCCCTGATATGTCTGATACTATGATATGTTATGATATATGTTATAGTACCAGTAGGGGTGAAATAGTCCCTGAGGTTCGGTCGTTAGGACCAAAGGGTAGTCAGCACCCCAGAACAGCTTGACATGGGTAGTCAGCACCCCAGAATGGCTTGACACGGGTAGTCGGCACCCCAGAATGGCCGTATCGGGTAGGTCAGGCACCCTATAAATGCCTGGCAATATGTATGATATGTGATTGTATGGTATGCGGTATGATGGGGGAACTCACTAAGCTTCGTGCTTACAGTTTTCAGTTTTGGTTTCAGGTACCTCTTCTTCGAAGGGGAAAGAGCTGGCGCGGTAGCGGCCCATCACACACATGCTTCGTATTCCGCATCATGAGATCTTCCTGGGGATTTGTACTCTGACATTATTATGTTTTATGAAATGTTTTCCAGACATGTGATATCTTTATAAAATGTTATGATCAGTAAACGTTTTAATTCAAATGTTTTGCTAAATATATGTTTTCAAAAATGAAATTTTTGGCTCGTATTTTCGGGATGTTACAAGTTGGTATCAGAGCCCTGGTTTGAGGGATTCGGACACGCCTTCGGGGGGTGTCTGAACTCAAATCGATGGATTAAAAGATTTTAAAGAAGAAAATATTTTATGAAAAGCTAAGTAAAGAGTTTTAAGAAGGAACGAAGTGTGTGATGTGCGTGACCGGCCGAGCTCAAGTAAGTATTCCTCAATGTACCCATACAAGTTTATATATGTTTATCAGTTCCTGTATAACAACATGCTAGAATAGGACTAAGGATCTAGGAGTGATGCCTTATGTGCCTGCTTTGTGTGCCTCAGTATATGAAATTGCATGCTAGGATTGAGTAGATAGTAGTAGGAGAGGCGTAGTGCCTTTAGTATGCGCGGGTTGTGAGAGGCGTACGCGTAGCGTACCTAGAGGTACGCCCCAGCGTACGTGACCAGGTGATAAAACCCTAATTTTAGGGTTTGAGACGTATTTAAACCCCATTATAGCCTCCCATCTGGCCTCCTCACATATCATTCACTCCAAGAACACCCTAGTTCGTCCCTTTCTCCTTGTTTATGTGTGGTTGATCTTTTGGGCTCATTTTTGTGAAGAAAAGTTGGGAAGAAGAAGAGAAGTGGAAGAAGGAGAACTTGAGTATCTTGAGCTCAAGGATTTGGGATCATTTCTTCATTTGGCAACCAAAAGAGGTATAAATCACTGAACTTTCTTCCTCATATGCTAGATCTAGATTTATTGAAGTTTTGGTCATCTTTAGGTCCAAAGGTTGGACCTTGATCATGAAGATTCGTTTTTGAGCTTGGAATTGCCACCCTTTAGGCTCAAAGCACCTTCTTAGCAATATAGTTTCGATCTTGGAGGTTTGCATGAGGACATGCAAGAGATCTAGCCATTTCTATGGAGTTAGGACATTACTTTTTGAAGTTTGAGCTTTTTTGAGTCACCCAAGCCATCAAGCAAGCAACTTTATGGTTTAGGACAGAGAATAAGACGTGGATCTGAATTTGTAGCTTCTGAATCGACAGATTAAGCACTTAATAGGAAGTTGGCTTAACAGGGCTGTACGTTGGGCGTACGAGGAGGTACGCACGACGTACAAGCCAGCAGCTAGTACGCTCAGCGTACCTAGAGGTACGCCCCGCGTACACTGCCAGTTTCGGCTTCGAGCATTTGGGCCTCGGTGTGGGCTGTGCTTTGGACTTAGAGTCTTTGGGCCTTAGGGGCCATTAGAAGTCAGTGAATATGGGTCAAGTATAGGTGTTGGGCCTAGGGTAAGGCCCAATAAAGAGATTTGGGCCCAATATAGAAAATTGGGCCATTAGTGGGCCTTTAGTGGGCCATTGGAAGGCTATGAAGGAATTAAGGGTTTGGGCCATGTTTGTGACCCACACCATAGCAGGGGTAAAATGGTCATTTTACCCATAGAAAAATCCCTTTTCTGATTAAGTATTTTATATGTACATGATAGCCGGGAAGCAGCCGAAGCAACAGACAGGGATTCCTTATTCAGGTGTTCAGCAGTCAGCATTACGAGGTGAGTTTCCTTCTAGTAGGAACGGGTCTACGACCACAATGTCAGCCCATTTAGTTAGCAGTAGTTCCGGACCTTGGTCCGATGCAGTGGTTAGATTGCTTGATGTCTTTGTGATTCAAGCATGTTTTGTGTTATGTGTTCCGAACCTTGGTCCGATGCAGTATGCAATATATGTGTTCATGCTAGTTGATATGTTATGCTATGTTATGATTCAGTTAGTTTCGGACTTCAGTTCGATGCATGGGACAAGGTCCCAGTCAGTTCCGGACTTCGGTTCGATGCAGTCAGTTCCAGACTTCGGTCTGATGCAGTTTCCGGACTTCGATCCAATGCAGAGGGCAAGGCCCTGGTTAGTTTTCGGATTTCGATCTGATGCAGTTTCCGAACTTCGGTCTGATGTAGTGGGTGAGACCCAATATGTGCTTTATAAGTTATTGTGTGATATGTGGTAGTTTGGGGGAGCTCACTAAGCTTTGTGCTTACAGTTTCAGTTTTGGTTTCAGGTACTTCAGCCAATAAGGGGAAGAGTTCGGGATGATAGCATAACACACACCACAACTTCAGTTTAGCCTGGGAATTTACTCTGATATTTTAATATGATTGATATAGTCTTTGTTTTGAATATTGTTATTATGATTTTGAGTTACTCGTTCCATGGTTTTATAATATATGACGTTGATGTTGTGATTTTTAGTAATATTAAAACAAAAATTTTTGGGTCGTATTTTGGATCGTTACAAATTTTTCCCGAAAAAACTTCGTCCCCATATTCATAGGGGTGTTCGTTTGGATGGATCGGTTTGATCCGATCCAATCAAGTAAATCCAAATTGATTTCGGTTTTCAAAACATGGATCCGAATTGTCCAAACTAAATTCAAATCCGATCCGATCCGATCCAATTACAATTCGGTTGGATCAGTTTTTAAAAACCAAAACATTTTAAAACGACATACAATTATAATATTATCCAACTTTACATAAGAAGCAAAAACAAATAATTTATTTGTGATTTGAAATTTATAAACAACTAATAAGAAGATATATTATAGTTAAATATTTTATAGATACAAAACTTTTTAGAGAAATGCATATTAATGTTATTTTTATCGGGTGAAACATTTTGAACATATTTGAAAAAATAAATTACAAAATTAATAAATAATTATAGATATATATTTTAAATAGATATATAATAAATGTTTATTCGGTTTTTTTGGACTATTCGGTTCTTATTTTGTAAACCAAAACCAATCCGAAATCCAAAATAATAATTCAGTTTTGTTGAAAACCAATCCAAAAATCCGAATATCCGAACAAAATAGTCCAATCCAAATTGTCCAATTGGATAATTCGGTTTTATCTTAATAGTGAACAGTCCTACATATTCATTAAATCTTGGTGTCACTATGGCTACCAAAAACATAATCTTTGTGATGAACTTTTTGCTTTGGCATGTTCTTAATGGTTCACTCTCGTCACGCACAAGGTAGTAACGTTTTGATGGTTTTGACATGTAAAACCACTTTTCATCAACATGAACAATATTAAACATATCATGGAATTTAGGAATCGGACTTGACAATGAACGTGTGACCTTAGATAAACAAAATTCTAGCCTTGCTCTTTTATTCTCAACAGTGAGATTCGGTTTTATGGCGTTCGTGTGTGGTCGAAGTTCACCTTCCTTGATATATCTATGCATGGTTGATTTAGAAACACCTAAAGATTTAGCAAGAGATCTTATATTGGTTCGATGATGTAATGGAATTTCCATAACTTGATTTAAATTGATTTGAACCTTTTTTCGTCCAACAACTGTTGGCATGTTTGAAGATAAATCAACCGTTTGTCCATTATCAACTTGACATTTCGCTTGATGCCAAATGCAACTAACGGTCCGCTTGGATACCGAGAATTGTGATAATAAATCACCTATGGAACCCTTTTTTAACTCACCACAGGAACTATCTTGCAATAAGGACTGATATATAGCTTGACGATCTTCATTACTAGTGTTCTTTTTAGTTACTGAAATTGCAGAATGCTCCATCTGGAAGAGGTGAACCTGGAACTAATTAAAACAACAATAAAGTTCAGCAACAAGCATAAACTAAACAAAGTCCACAAAATTTTGATTATCTAAAGCTAAAACACAATAGTAACAGCTAGCATTGAACCAAAATAAATCGTAATCTATAACAAAATCAAGAATACAACAAAAGCAAACAAACAATAAACCAAAACAATACAACAATAAACAAAGTGTAAAACAACACATTAAGAAGCAAATCAAATTGGTTACATCGAACATATGTAAAAAAAAATCATTTCAATAAACCAACTACATGCATATACAAAAATAAGCAAACAAACTACAACGAATGCAAGCTAATCAAATTGTTAAAAACCGACTACAACAAACGCAAGCTAATTGAATCACTAAACCGATTTATGTATACAACAAAAGAAAAAATAAAGCAAATTGTATGTATCAAATCGATCCATCAAATGCAATTTCTTAAAAGCGGTTACATGGTATCCAACAAGTGTATCAAAACTCCAAATCGTTATCACATGTTTCGAATCGAGATAACATGAAGAATAAAATATGTACCTTGCATGCAAGAGTGACTGATACACGACGATGGTGATTGAGAAATTTGGGTGGGTTTACACTAAACAAGTGAGATGCATTTAGTGCTTTGAAATTAGAATAATGAAGTAAATGGATCTGGAAGATTAGAATAAAAAAATTAGTTTAGGTAGAAGAGAGAAGCTAGGAATTTTGTTGATAGAAGATCTAGGGATTTAAGAAATTAATTAATGTAAGTGGTGGAAAAGTTGGCTTTATAATTTAATTTAACTAAAAATTAAGGAAGGGAAAAATTGGCTCTATAGTTTAACTTAATTAAAAAGTTAATGGTGGGAAATTTGTGCCGGACATTTAGTAAATTAAAATTTTAAGTATGCTTTTAGAAAGGGCAAAATGGTTATTATATTCAAAAAGACAAGATTAATTGTTACTTTGTATGTTTTTTGTATGTTTTTTGTTTATGAATAATAATTTTGGGATGAAGGGAGTAAAAAACAAAAAAACAACAAAATAAATAAATAAATAAGGAGGGTAAGAAATTTGAGAGGTGAATAAAAAGGTGTTAATTTTGGAAACGTTAAAGCTTTTAAAAAATAACCGTTGTGGGAAGTCAAAAGGGTTGCGTCGGTGTAGTGGCGTGGCGCTTATTACAACCTTCTTCGCTCTTCCACTCTTCACTCGTCCACCGGAGAGACTAGTCTCTATAACTCCGCTCCTCGGAGACGGGAGACCCAAGCACCCCCTATACACTCGCAATCGTCTCTATAATCCAAAGAAATTAACAAGATCTCCATAAGTTTTCATTCTTCTCCCATTCATTCGTTCTTCAATCATCCCACGGCTCTCCAAACACCGCCGGAGACATGTCAGAGTGTTTTACTTGGAGTGGACTCTTTCACACCGCCGTATCTCCTTTTTTCTAGCGACACCAGTGTTTCCTCTTTCTTTCATTCTCGGGCTTTTAAGAATCCTCTGCCTTTCCCTCTTCGTCTCTTAGGTAACGTTCTGTATTATTGATTTTGTTAGGTAGTTTCAAATAGGCAAAGATTCTTCGGGTCTCTCTTCATTACTGGATTCATCATGCTGTTGGGTTGTACCTTTATGCAGTGTATTTCATTGACGTCTGGTTGCGATGTAATTTTGGTCCACCATCGATCAACAAAAAAGAGTACAGATCTTTCTCAATCTGATCTCCAGGTAGCGTGTTTAAGTTTATGGTAACTTTTTATGTCATGAAACTGTTTTTTTCTAAGCATGCATCATCATCGCTTGAAGGATCAAACACTATGCCCATGGATCTTCTTGAACTTTATTAGAGGTAAATTAATGACATAAATATACCTGATTGCTGCCTTAAATCTCAATTAACACATACGACCTCTCTAGGCTTCTTTCTTTTTCTCCTCCATTTATTTTTTGTTTTGTTGGTCTTTTGAATTGTGCCACCCAATTGAAACTAGAGCATCCATCAGACAGAGATGATTGGTCAAGAAAGTCATGATGTGCTGTCGTTAAAACTTAAATAGTTTTGAAACCCAAAAAATTATTGTTTAGTTGTAGATTGTTCTTCTGTGCATTTTAGGTGTTTGATGAAATGTCTTAACTAAGTTAAAGAGTTGTTTTGCTTTGTTTTGATGGTGAAATTATGCAGAGAGAAGTAAATAATCACAAGCCAAATTAAAACATTAAACAAGTTATTGAGCTGTTAGAAATTCAAGTAGGGAAAGATAATTTATTGTTTGTATTTTCAATTCAGTTAGAAATAGCAGTGTAATTTGAAATAATTTTTGATTGTCATTGCTACAGAAATATTAGGACTTTTGTTTGTAATTTTCTTACTGCAGGATTCTAGAGATTGAATCTTAATCAAATGAGGATACTTCCAAGAGGCGATGTGATTTTTTTTGTGGGCCTGTTTATATCATCGCCTCTCCTATTTCTGAGTTAGGTCAAAAAAAAATGTCTCCTATTATTTTTGTTCATTGAAAAAACTGTCTAAAATTTTCTATTATAAGGTTACAAAGAAGAGGTCCATCTAAGAGATGCATAGTTTATATAATTTTTTCTATTTAGAGGTTCACAACATTGATTACATGTTATAATGCATTCCTATTAATTAAGTAACAGATGTTCCCTTTTGGGGACAGATCTTCTGCTGCATCTCCATTGAAGTTAGTTCCTGACATTGGTACCTTACAGTAAGTTGCAACATCATTTTGTGTCTACATGTCTGTCTGTATTATGCTTTCTTCACTGAAATTGTATAACATTGCAACAGGGATCCTGTATTGGACCATATATGATGTATTGGTAATGCTATCTCTTCCATCAGCAACTTGGGTTAATAAGGTTGTATCATTTTCAAAACTTTAATACAATTTGGTGCAACTTCAAATCCTTTTTTGTTGATTCACAAGTTTGTGTTCGACTTAAACATCTCCAATAACATGAGCTTCTTTGATATGAGTTCACACTTTATGATTTCTGCCATTTTGATTACTGATTTATTTGCCACATGAATTGCTGCTTTTTAGGGAAATGACAACCCTCGCCCTTTTCGTCCACCAAAACTAGATAATCTGTTATACAAGTGAACAACAAAGGTGCTTTCCCATGGAAACCTGATTGGCACACATCACATATATGAAAGGTCCAATGCTCTTTCCAAATTAATTTCTAATAACGATTTCTTGATTGTACTTGATTACTTCATGACAAAACTGTTGTTTCTTTTTTACTTAATGAGGGACAAAACTTTTCACTGTAATTTCGTTCATGTAGGACAATTTGGATGACATGGCAGAATTGAGACCTATTGTGTGATTATATAACAAAGTGTATGATATGATGGGTATGATAAATTTATGTATTTTAGTAAATTTCGCAAGGCTTATTGATGCTGAATTAGGTGTGTGGTTATTGCAGTGAAGTCATATCTCATCTGATGGTCTGAGAGAAACTAGAGCAATACTGGATCAGTCAAGAGCAACCAGAAATCTGGAAGAAAAAATGAACATTTACAATGATGCCATGGTAAGAAACCAAGTTGTACTTTGCCTATTACTTAATATTATATTAATATGCAAAATGTCTAATAGGGAATAAGTCTTTCCATATTGCCTCATAAATTTGAATGCTATTTAGATGCCAAGGTATAAAAACTTCCATTAAAACATTCTTCTTTCATAATCAAACCTATTATTAACACATTGTAATTTTATTATTTGTCGTATTAAGTCACTATACTTTGAAAAACTAAATATCTTTGGTTTTGGTTGCCAATTATGGCTTTATAACGTCTAAGTTTTTATTATTAAGACGTTCTACTTTCAAAATTTATTCTAATTCCTTTCAGAAATTCCATTCTTATCAAAAATATTCTGTGAACCACAAGTTCCCTTGCATTACTCTGAGATAAATTGTTATGCTTAATTCCAATTCCTTTAAC
Source organism: Lactuca saligna (assembly GCF_052625555.1). Lineage (NCBI taxonomy): Eukaryota > Viridiplantae > Streptophyta > Magnoliopsida > Asterales > Asteraceae > Lactuca > Lactuca saligna. Next base: position 27,602,742 of record NC_136424.1, read on the forward strand.
AAGTTCCTTCTGTTACTCTGCAACAAGAAAAGGTTTTGAAAACCAGGTAAATAAGTTATGGTTGATAAAAGGAAAAGAAGATGCCCATGAGAATTAAAGTGTTCTTATTTAGTTTTTCTGAGAAATCCATGTTTGATTTCATGTGTAAAAACCCTTGGTCACTAGAGATATTATCTTTCAAGATTTGAAGTGCATTTTATCACCAGATATCTACATTGATGCACTTAATTCCAAAATATTTTGAATTCATGATTCATTAATAATGCAGATAGATGCTCATTGGCTGCACACATAGTAGAAACAGCATCCGAACAGGGGACATCAATTAGCGTTCATTCTGCTTCCGAAGCAAACAAGGTGAAAAGCAACATACATACAAATTTTACGTTCTTTGGTTCTTTAAATGCATTTCAGTCCATTTGTTTATACTGATTTCCAACTTTTTGATCATATTCAGTCTTTTAGTTTCCAAAGGGGGACATACTTATAATATGGCTCCTGAAATTCTTGTAGCTACAAGCTCTTCGAAGTTCATGCTTTCTTTCTTGGAATGGTTGTAGATTATTTAGAAATTCAGTTGGATGATGGCATTGAATCTTTGAGGGTGTCATATAAGTATAAGAAGAAAAATCCTTTTTGTGTAAGATAGTGATAGTCATCAACTTTACTTGATCACATAAGATGTTAGTTTAGTTATGCATTCTGAATATTCCTTAACTAGATTATACTCCTTGTAGGTGGACGAAAATTGTTTTGTACATAAATTAATGCTACAACTTTTAACCTTAGTTGTTAAATTAAAAGATTAGAATTCAAGACATTAGATATAATCTTTCTTTTTTAAAAATGTTGTCTAACGTTTATTTTCTAACAGGGATAGAAGATATACATGTGTTTTTTGTCCTTTGTGATAATGTCCATGTTTCATGGACAAGGTTTGTCACTTCTCTCTTTATTTTTTTTTTTCTATAAAATCCGATTTGGTGTGTATGGTGTGTTTAGATGGCTTTGTTGTAGTGAAATCGATTTTAATCTTATTGTAATATTGGCTAACAACAACATTGACATATCATGGTTAGTTGTTAGGATCTAATCTGCCACATTTACTAACAAATTCTATTTTTTTTTTGTGCCTTTTTGATAGAACAACTGGACCAGTTGAGAACACCTATAGATCTGAAAAAAAAAAAAAACTAATTGGCTCACCATATAAAATTCCTAATAGGCATTATACTTTCTTGACTTTTGATACCAACTATACTTTCAATAGTTTCTTCCTATTAAGATGTTCTACTTTAATTTTAGCTTTATACCTTTAGTTAAGAATTAACCTATCGAACCAGAAGTTCCCTTGCATTACTCTGAGATTAATTGCTAGTCTTAATTTCAATTCCTCTGACAAACCCCCTTCATTGCTCTGCAACAAGAAAAGGTTTTAGAAATCAGATAAAAGAACTTATGGTTGAGAAAAGAAAAAGAAGATCCCACTGAGAATCGAAGTGTTAACATGTATGTTTTTACCCTTAACACTATAAAACACATGATGCTTTTTATGTTCTTATTTAGTTTTTCTGTAAATGTTTAAAGGTACAGTTTTAGTTCCATCGAACCCAAATAAGGCTGTTGTGTTGGGCGATTATGCCTTCATGGAAATGATATGTACTTTTATCTATGAGTCCTTGTTTGAGGTTTGTAACGTTTTTTTAACTTGTTTCAAGTAAAATGACAAAAAAAATGGGACCAAAGTTGCAAAAATCAGCTATAATTGTTGACCAAAAATAGTCACTTTACTTAGAACAGGGACCGAAAATGGTACAAGAACCTTATTTCATGGACTAAAAGATTATTTTACTCTTGTTTCTAAGTTTGTGTGCTTTATATTATATTCTTTTGAGAAACTCATGTTTGATTTCATGTGTAAACACCGTTGGTCACTACAGGTTTTATCTTTCAAGATTTGAAGTGCATTTTATCACCAAATATCTACACTGATTCACTTAATTCCAAAATGTTTTGAATTCATGGTTCATTAATAATGCAGATAGATGCTCATAGATCACCATTGGCATTAATTAGGGTTTATTTTGAGAAACAACATACACACAAATTTATGTTCTTTGGTTCTTTAAATGCATTTCATTCCATTTGTTTATACTAGTTTCCAAAGGGAAAATATGGGCCATATGTTTGTGGCTTCCTGAAGTTCTTGTAGCTACAAGCTCTTTTTGTTACTGTAAATCCATGATTTTCTATTTTTTGGAAAAACGTATGTTGAGTCCCTGTAGTATTGAGTAAAGCACTTATGGCCACTATAATAATATAATCTTATTGATCATCAAGGGTGAATTTGTCCAAAAATATCAATTTTGGCTAGAAAGTTGGAGTGATGAGAAAACATTGTCAAAATTCATATGATTTTCAAAATTTATCATTTTCTCTTTGAGGTCAAATTTCATATAAGATTTACTCATTATTTTCTTCTATCTTCCTTTACATCCAAGCTTAGTAATGTATTTTTTTTGGTTTTAATTGTAGGTGTCACCCTGGCCATCCAGAAGCTGTTGAAAATTGGTGGTGCGAGTTTTGTACTATAAACATGATGATGTGCTCTCCTTTTCTATTTTTTCTACAAAATGTGATCTTTTTTATTACAATTTTTTATTTAATGTTCGTTCAATCCTACTAATTGAAGAATGATGCTTCTTAAGATAACAAATAAACGGCCAAAGGAAGCAAGTAAAACTCTAAAGAAAATTGCTTTGGTCTTATGAGTATGGAAGTTGTACTATTACATCTACTCGCTTCTTTGAAATGGAAATGGAAATTTTAATTGAGAATTGAGATATATTGATGTTTGGAATCTTCTGCAGGTAAATAGAAATTTGTGGCTTCAAGTTTTGAATTAGGGCATAAACATCTTCACTTAACCTTGCAAAAAAGTAAAGATGACATTTGAAGTGAGTGGTAAGTACATTTCTGTTTTTCCAAATTTCCCTTTTTATGGTAAAAAAAAACCCGTCCTTATTCTCTTTTGCTACCCTAAAACTCCACAACATCAACATGTTCAACATTTAGTTCAAAAATGAGAATTGTAGCAACAAATTTTTTTTTGATAAGTATGAAGAAGATGACAAATTTCAGGCATTAAAAAGATTGGTTTTTGTTAATCGTTATAATTTCAGTCTTATTGAGTGTAGTGCTTTATTTATCTTTGTTATGTCTGGTGTGTTTAGATGGTTTTGTTTCAAAGAAATCTATTTTTGTGTATATGATCCATTGCTTTCTATAAAGCATAAAATATGGCCTGATGTTTATTGTGTTTCTAGTTTCTTTCAATTGCTTTCCATTTACTAGTCAAAATCATGGATCTAGTCATGGTTTGAATGTGTTATGTTTGTTTACTCCATTTTAATCTTATGTTAATATTAGCTAACAACAACATTGCCCTCATGGGTTGTTATTAAGGCTCACATAATCTGCCACATTTATGTATTTCAATTATTATCATGGAACAAAATCCTCTTTTTGATAGAAGAGTAACTTAACTGGAGCAGTTGAGAGCACCTACAACTCTGGAATAAAGCTAAAAATGACCGACCATTATATGATGCGGATACCAAGGTAAGAAACCAAACCTTACTTTGTTGATTACATACATACAAAATGTCTGTCTGATAGGCTATGGTTGGTTTCTTCACTTTTGTTTTATACTTTCAATAGTTTCTTCCTATTAATATATTCTACTTGACATTAAGCATTATACCTTTAGTTTTACCATTACTTTTTCGACAATTTTTATTCCCTTCTAAAGAGCATATGAAAGTTATTGTACTTTGATGATCTAACCATGTATAACATTACACTTTTAAAATCCAACATGTATACTTTTGAAATCCAACATTTTACTTTCATTTGTTTTTTCTTATTAAGACTTCTATTTTGTTTTTTAAGTTTTAAGACTCTTACTCTCAAAATCCAATCAATTAGGGCATTATGGTCTCATGTATATCATTATCATTATACTTTCAAAATCTTTTTTATTAAGATATTGTACTTTTAAAATATTACCCTTTCTGATTTTTGTTACTATTTATTGCATTATACATTTTTCCTATTAGGACATTAAATTTTCTATTATTATTTTTCTATTAAGACTATAAATATTCCTATATATGCATTATAACATTATACCTTCACTTTATAGCATTCTTTTTTTTTTTACATATAAACTATATATGCATTAAACTTTAAAAAATTAAACTTCATTTGTTTTGTTTTCAGTTATTATATTATATTTTTAGTTGTAGCTTTTTACTCTCATAATCTAACCTATTAAGACATTATATTGGAAGTATGAATTGTTGTACCGACTGCATAAGAACATGTATCAGGTATTTGATACATTGTACTTTTATCTTTTGTTATTGTACTTTCAAAATCTAACTTATTAGAATACGCTTTTAATTGGTTTTAATATTTAACTGTATGGAACATTATATCTTCAATTATATATTTTTACTTTCAAAAACTAACTAATTAAGATATTGTAATCTAATTATGTATTTATGAAAACATTGTCCTCTCTACCTTTTCTGATTAAAACTTTATACTTTTAAAATCAAACCATATGCAACATTTTTTTTTCTATTTTTAATATATTATTCTTTCAAAGTCCAACTTCTTAAGACATGCTTTTTTTGTAATTGCAGTTTAAAATGTAAACTTATACTAATTGTGGCATATTATATACTTTCAAAATGTAACCATGTATGGCATTAAACTCTAGACAAAACTGCAAAAATGGTCCCAGTGGTATGCATATTTTTCGAGGTTTGGTCCAAACCTTGACTTTTTTGAATATAAGGTTACAAATAAGAGGTCCATCTAAGAGATGCAGATGCATAGGTTGTATAAAATTTTCTATTCAGAGGTTCACAACATTGATTACATGTTATAATGTTTTCCTATTAAGTAACAAATGTTCGTTTTTGGGGACAGATCTTCTGCTGCATCTCCATTGAAGTTAGTTCCTGAAATTGGTACCTTACAGTTAGTTGCAACATCATTTTGTGTCTACTTGTCTGTCTGTATTATACTTTCTTCACTGAAATTGTATAGCATTGCAACAGGGATCCTGTATTGGACTTTATATACATACATCTCTGTCCTTTTATATGATGATACACTTACCCTGGTTTGTCCCCCATTAATTAGTGCAACTTCAAATCCTTATGTTGATTCACAAGTTTGTATTACTTAAACATCTCTAATAACATGAGCTTCTTTGATTTGAGTTCATACTTTATGATTTCTGCCATTTTGATTACAGATTTATTTGCCATATGAATTGCTGCTTTTTAGGGAAATGACAACCATCTCCCTTTTCATCATGGTTGTCATTTACTTAATGTATTTTCATCCATGGAAACCTGATTCGCATGCATCACAAATATACTCTTTCCAGATCAATTTCATGATAATGATTTCTTTATTGTAGTTGATTACTTCATGACAAAACTGTTGTTTCTTATTTACTTAATGTGGGAAACCTTTTCACTGTATGTTCATTCATATAGGAAAACTTGGATGACATGGCAGAATTGAGACCTCTTGTGTGATTATATAACAAAGTATATGATAGGCCCTGATACATTCTTAAACTGATCATCAAACTAGGATAAAATTAAAGAAAGTTAAATTTTCATTCATTCAAGAGGAATGGTGTTTCCAAGAAGAACAAAGTTATTTACAAATCAATTCTTAGATGAGACAAAGGAATTACAGCACACTTCACTACAAAAGTACAAAAATGCCCCTGGGCAATTTTCCAGCAGAACAAGGACAAATTACCCATATACCATTTTTTCCCTCTTGCAATACTGGAGCAATCAAGAGCAACCAGAAATCTTGAAGAAGAAAAAAAGAGGCTAAATGAACATTTTCAATGAAGCCATGGTAAGAAACCAAATTGTACTTTGCGTATTACTTAATATTAATATACATGAAAAATGTCTAATAGGGATTAAGTCTTTCCATATCGCCTCATAAATTTGAATGTTGTTTAGATGCTAAGGTATAAAAACTTCCATTAAAAGATTATACCGTCATAATCAAACCTATTAACCCATTGTAATTTTATACTGGACATGTTTGGTTTTGGTTAACATGTAATTTTTACCCCTAACACTGGAAAAAAAGATCTTTCATCACATATATTTTAATTGTTATCGTACACTGGAAAATACTTCATGCTTTTTATGTTCTTTGTTAGTTACTCTGTTAATGTTTAAAGGATGTTGTGTTGGGTGATTATGCCTTGATGGAAATGATATGTTGGTGTACAGGTAGCTACAGCTATGAGTCTATGACCCTGTTTGTTCCTAAAACTCGTGGTCATTTATTGTCTTCAGGAATTGATGGGATTAACATACTTCATGTTAAATCAATCAAAAAAGATTCTGAATATTGCATTTAGTTCGCTGGGTAATTCTTTACAAAAGATATTTTGTTATTTAGGTAATTCTTTTACTTGTTTAAAAATATACTTTTATTTAGCAAATTGGGACATCACTCATCAGGGACGGGAAATGCCACACGGTGTGGTCTTTGGTGGGTTGAAATGTTAAGAACAATAATTATATGAGAATTTTGTTAAAAAAAACTTCATTTTTTTGCAGGAATCTCTTCATCCAGCTGTGATGCTTCAACAAGCATCTTATTGTTACCTTTTAGAAAGTATGGATTTCTTTCTGGTGGTGATCTGTACAAGAAAGAAATGTGATCAGGTGTTGCAATTTTTGTCAATACTTTAATAGATAATTTTGTGTTACTTAATAAATAGTTTTTATTATCAAATATCAGTATTTAAGTAACAATATACGAATGATTTGTCTGTATGTTTAGAGTATTGTTACATTTTTGTCCCTGAGTGTAACTAATTTTTTTCAATTTTGGTTCTTGTTTGGGGTTTGTAACGTTTTTTACTTGTTCCAAGTAAGGTGACAAAAAAATTGGGACTTGGTGACCAAAAATAGTCACCTTACAATGCTTGGATAAGGACCCAAATTTTGTAAATTTGCTTTATTCAGGGACCAAAAGTGTATTTTACTCCTGTTTGTCTGCTTTATATTATATTCTTCTGAGAAACCCATGTTTGAAACCCATGGTCACTAGAGATATTATCTTTCAAGATTTAAAGTGCATTTTATCACCAGATATATATACACTGATGCACTTAATTCTAAAATATTTTCAATTCATGGTTCATTAATAATGCTCAAAGATCACCATTGGCTGCACACATAGTAGCAACAACATCCAAACAGGGGACATTAGTTAGGCTTCATTCTGTTTCAGAACCAATCAAGGTGAAAAGCAACATACATACAATTTTTATGTTCTTCAGTTCTTTAAATGCATTTCATTCCATTTGTTTATACTAATTTCCAACCTTTTGATCATTTTCAGTCTTATGGTTTCCAAAGAGGGACATACTTATTATCATATGACTCCTGAAATTCTTGTAGCTACAATCTCTAAAGGCTCTGTTCATGCTTTATTCAGGGACCAAATGATTATATTTGTACCTAATTTCAGGAAAAGAAGCAGAATGTTGTTCGACCCACCTTATAAACAAGGAGAATGTGGACTATGTTTAATGTCACATGAAGAAACGTTCATTGCTTAAATTACTTCATGTTTTTTGGAGTTGCACATAAAATAGTGTTGCACATATAGTAGCAACAACATCGGAACAGGGGACATTAATTATAGTAAGTCCCAAGAATAATGGGTCATCCAAGAATAATTATATGGGCTAAAATAATTTAATGGGCCTAGGGTAAGTCCCATATAAGGGGTTGGGCTCAATTTGGAAAATTGGGCCATAGATGGGTCATAGTTGGGCCTTAATGATTGTATAATGTTGGGCCATAAGACCACATATAGGCCTAGGCCCAATTTGGAAAATTCCAAATTGGGCCATATGTTGGACTTTGATTCCTTGTTCACTTTGGGTCTATGGTTTGGGCCTTGGGCCTGATAAAGCCAATCTTAGGGTAATGTAGTAATTATCCAAGTATGTATTTATGGTTATGTGTTGGGACCCAATTATTAATTGGGTGTTATTTTGGTGTTGACAGTTTGGGAATCTGTCAGCCAGCAGCTGGGGTCGAGTCTGCGGGACTTCAGTAAGTGTGGGATTGTGTCTTCGGGCAGCAGTGTGAGGTGGGTTTCCTTCTAGTAGCGGTGGGTCTACGGCCACAATGCAGGCCCACCAGTAGGAGTTGTATGATAGATGATGGTCTCCGTGATATTCATCTAGGGTTGCTACTACATGTGTTATGTTTATGTGCTAGTATGATATGATGTTATGTGATATGTGTTATGTGGTACTAGTAGGGGGTGAAATAGTCCCGAGTATTCGGTCGCAACGACCGAAGGGTAGGTCGGGCACCCAGATATGCCCGGCAGTATTCGGTCGCAAGGACCGAATGGTAGGTCGGGCACCCAGGTATGCCCGGTAGTATTCGATCGCAAGGACCGAAGGGTAGGTCGGGCACCCAGATATGCTCGGTAGTATCCGGTCGCAAGGACCGAAGGGGTTGGTCGGGCACCCAGATATGCCCGACAGTATATGTATGTTATGTGATTTTATGGTATGTGGTACAGTGGGGGAACTCACTAAACTTCGTGCTTACGGTTTTTAGTTTTGGTTTAATGTGCTTCGTGTTTAAAGGAAATGAGTCGGCTTGATCGCAGCGCATCACACTATGGTTTTCCTCACATGAGATCTTTGGGATTACACTCTGATATTATTTTATGATAACACGTTTGATTATTTATACTTGGGTTTTGACATGACATGCTATTACGAATGTTTTATTACACTGTTGGTATTATAATGACGTATTTAAAAATGAAATTTTTGGCTTGTATTTTTGGGATGTTACAAGTTGGTATCAGAGCCTTGGTTTGAGGGATTCGGACATACTCTCGAGTGTGTCTGAACTCAAACTAAGGGATTGGTATGAAAATTTTCAAAAGTAAAAACCATTTTATAAAAAGGAGTTTGAAAGGAATCTGAAAAGAGAAAGAAACTTTGAGAAGAACAAAGTGTGTGATGCGTGCAATCAGCCGAGCTCAAGTAAGTTTTCCCCAAGATACCCATACATGCTATGATATGTTATGTTACGATATGATTATGAGAATTGCATGCTAGATTAGGGCTAAGGATCTAGGAGGATGCCTTATATGCCTATTATATGTGCTTGTAGACTTGCATGCTAGTACTGATCAGTCAATGATAGGATAGCCTGTTTAGGTTATGCCTGATTGTATGAGTCTATTAATTGCATGTACAGATTCCTGATTAGAGGATAAAATGATTGATTGGAATATGATGGTTAGATTTTCCATTGTCAAAATGTTGCTTGCTGTGGGACTCTTAGTAATGTGAGTTAGCTATTAAGTGAATATGCTAAGTCACATGTGGCACAGGCTGGATAATCTCAGAGTGGTAGATTTGACCCTATTGCGCAGCTCTCATTTGAGTCTAACCGTTATAGGGATGAGTCAGTTACTTGAAGGATTATCTGATCTCTATTGCATGTGGTTATATTCATAAGGTAGCTAGTTGCCATTACTGGGAATCTTTCAGCAGTTGAGGACTGGGTGAGTTCGGGAACCTAGGGAAGCCTAGGATATGTTTCAGTGAGTTAGTAGCGAGGATGATTGAGACTTGGGATTGAGGAAGTGACTTGGAGGATTCGGTAGGATTGCTGAGGAAAGTATGGATAGGTGTGGAAGGTAGTATTGGCCCGTACTATTGAAAGCATAGGATCCATACTCGAATCAGTGAGAGTCTTGGAGAATCTAAGAAGCTTCAGGGAAGAGTTTATGACCCAGTTTGGGGATAGAGGATGTTCCAGTTGTTGCAGCTTAGCCATTAGCAAGCGAGTTAGTGAGCGTGACAGGGTGTCAGACCCTGAAGGATATGATTTCCAAGAGTTGCAGATGCGGGATCGATTTGGGAGCACCCTGGAAAGAGAGGTGTGTGCCAGGTGTGTATAGTAGGGGTCTCGGGAAGAGACCCATGATTTCTGATCATCAGGTGAAGGGCCAGCAAGGCCAGAGTCAGTACAGCACGTACAGGATAGTGTACAAGAGAGTTTGTCGCTCCGAGGGTTTAAGCTACTACAGGGTAGCGGGGTTGGTCATGTCAGTAGAAGGTGATTAGTATTCCTCCAGGTGTTGCGGGTATGTCATCTTCTATTGCTATTTGATGGATGTTAGGGATACGTATCGCGTTGGAGTTATGAGTAAGTTTGGATAAGTTAGATCTCGGGTCGGTTTCCTGCTAGTGTTTGGGTTATCAAGGATCATATATGCCATCCTGCAAGCCGAAAAGTCATTGATGAACCCACAAGGGATGCATATTGCGGAGCGGGTTCCGCGTGTACCGTTATCATTTCGGATCTATGTTGAGATCTGTGCAGGAGTATTGTTTGGGAAGATCCTCGGTTAGGGTTAGAGTAATAGTTCTACAGTGAAGTCAGCGTTCAGGGGTTCTATCATTGTTCAGGTATGGTCGGTAATTGTCTATGGATGAACTTTGGAGTTCAAGACACTACCGTTGCTAGGACAGAGCTGGTGACATGAAAAGGGTAGTGTCAGTTGCGGGTGTTAGATGCATAAGTGGTTGGTTATCGCATGTTCAGGAGAATTGTATTTCCGCATGGGTTGTGTTCGGTTAGAGTTCAGTGGTACTGCAAGATTGGAAATGAGAACGAGGATTTTTCAACCAGAGTGAAGATTGAGACCTTCAATTGACAACATGATAGATGGATCGAGGTGTCAGACTGGATCAGATGTCAAGAGTACTCATTGAGATTTCCGACGATGTGAGATCTTAAGGTTTAATCAGTGATTAAATACTAGCATTGGCAGGCACAGTTGTCATCAGTGGGATATTAGAAAGCGAGAAGGATTGGAAATCCTTCAATTTTTGCGTGCAGTGAAGACTTAGTCGAATTTAAGTGGGGGAGAGACTTTTTATAAAGTTCTCCAAATGTGAGTTCTAGTTGCGCGGGGTGCAATCTCTTGGACACCTTGTCAACCAGAAGGGTATTCTAGTTGATCCGGACAAGATAGAGGCCGTGATGCATTGGGAGATTCCAAGGTCTCCATCTGAGATTCGGAGCTTCTTGGTCTAGCAGGTTGCTACCGGAGATTTGCATGGGACTTCTCCAAGATTGTGGTTCCTTTTATCCGACTGACCAAGAAGTCAGTGGCCTTTCGTTGAGGGCCTGAATAGCAAGCAGCCTTCAATACTCTCAGACAGCAGTTATGCGAGGCACTGATTCTCACCCTGTAATAGGGTGTAGACGATTTTATGGTTTACTGTGACGCTTTGATCACGGGCATGGGTACGGTACTGATACAATGGGGTCACATGATAGCAGGTTTCGGGAACCATGTTAGAGTTCCGGTTAGGACTCTAGTTCAATGATGTGTTAGGTCGAGTGCGTGTCCGACCTGGTATGGAAAGTGTTGTAAGACTACGGGGGTAGCCGTAGCATTCACTAGTAATCAGATTGTATGGAAAGTGTTGTAAGACTACGGGGGTAGCCGTAGCATTCACTAGTAGTCAGATTGTATGGAAGGTGTTGTAAGACTACGGGGGTAGCCGTAGCATTCACTAGCGATCAGATAATGATAAAGTGTTGTGAGACTGCGGGTGTAGCCGTAACATTCACTAGGTTAGTAGATGGTGTGAGCGCGTTGTTAGGACGCAGATGGAATAGTAGTACCCACCAGTTCGGGTGTAGCAGTAAGGATAAGGAAATCCACAGATTGGATTTCGGAATTACCCAGATGGATTAGATCTGGTTGAGCCAGTGATAGGATTGTAGGAGCGCCACTACAGTTGGGAGATCAGAAAAGCAACGGACTGCTTCAGGACATGCGAGTACCATTGGTCAGGTAGCAATCACTTTCAGCCTTGCATTTGAAGATGACAGGATTCGATGTATGGACCCAACCGGTTATATCATAAAGTAGTAGAGCCACAGTGTCATAATAACTAGTGGCAACTAGTTCCGTAGAAGGATTTCATTCAGAAGTCGTGTGAGGTGACTAAGTAGTGAGTCCTTTGGCTCCGTAGCCGGGTCTAAACCCAGTATTTCAGAGGATTGGCAAGCGAATTGAGACCCAGGAGGTCTCGGTAGCTTTTGGTAAGCAGCTATGTAGCAACTTATACTGCTTCAGGCAGTTCAGTATTCGGGAAGTTTTAGTGTTTGGGCAGTATTAGTATTTTTGTTTCAGGTTCCAAGTACGGACGGAATAGCTGGTTGATTTGCGAAGTGACAAGTCGCTCACAGCGGGATCAATTGAGCCTTGGCCAAGTATAAGTGATCTGCAGGGATAATTGGGTCTGTGAACCTGTTTTATAGTAAGAACCTAAAGCTATAATAAGTTGAGTAGCATGTTGATGGATGCACGAACTAGATTCAATGATAATGATAAAGTATGAGTGGTCTGTCGGGGAATCAAACCATCTCGAGATAGTAGATTCAGACAAAGTGGATGTGATCCTGTTGCGAGGAATTCGTACATATGAGGATATTATGGCTTTACGAAGATTGGTCACAGCTACCTTGGGAAGGCTAGGGTGAGCCCAATACGGTGATCATGTTACTAGAAGTGGTCTAGCATATAAGAAATAGTAAGGAGTGATTTCGAGGACGGAATCTAATTTAAGTGGGGGAGAGTTGTAACACTCATTATTTATTAGTTAAATAAATAAGTTAATGAACGAATGGTAGCCTGAAATAAATAATTATATATGCAGTGTGTTGGGTTCGAGGAGTTAGTTGCCACATTTTTGGAAGGCGGGGGTTAAAAGTGTGAGTTTGGGACTCATTTTATAAATATTTATAAAGACAGGGGCTTCGTAGTAATTGATTGAATTTAATTTAAAAGGAAATGAGGTGGAGGGGCTGATTATGTCATAATCAAGATATTGGGGGTTGTTTGAGAATTTATGGGACATAAATTGTAAGGGATCTCCATGGATTGGGTTGAAAGTGTAAATATTGGATCACATTTTTTAAAGAAAATGGGAAAAGAGGGGCTGAAATTGCCATTATGGAAACAAGTTTGGGGAAACGGGATATATAAACCCGTCATCTCTCCCAACAACCGCCACGTTATTCCTCTTAGTCATCGGTCACCGCCGCCATCCACCAAGACGTTCTCCGACCACCTAAAAGCCATCGAGCGACATTGAAGACCAACTGGGACGGGAACGAAGCTGCATCAATGGAGATTGAAGGAGTGGCGTTGCGATGGTCGTCGTTCGTTACTCTCCTGCCGGTGGATGCCACCAAAGGGGTGGTTGGGTTCACTTCTAGCAAGTCGGGTGTGCTGCTGCCACCTTTCCGTGTCACCACCGCCACTGTACGCTACCACTTGCAAGCAAGTAAATGCGTGTGTGTGCGCTTTCTGTGAGTTCGTATAGGTGTGTGTGATTTCTGCTTCAGGATTCGCGTGGTGGGCTTTCCTGCTTGTCGGGGAATTGAGAGAAACCACCGCCACCACCGTGAGGTGGTGGCTGTTGTCCCAAGACTTTTGATGTCGCCGTCGTGGGCCACCAGGAGGGTGGTTGGGGTGTATCTAGCATATTATAAGTGTTGAATATTTTAAGTGTTGCGTCTTGGATTATTTGTTTTGTAAACGGATTGGGCTTATCCATCCGTAGTTATCTAGAATAGTTTCCTTTATCTATATTAGTTGTTAGGGTTTTATTATAAATATATGCATGCGTGTATGCGTATATAATAGCTTTATTCATTCACGTTGATTCTTGGAACCCTAATCATACCTCTACAGATTGTAGTTCTTAATCGAGCTCTTCTGGGGTATTTTGCATTAATCATTCGACATCTTCATCGCAATACTTGTGTTCTTATTTACGTTCTTATTAATCTTTTGCTTAGAATCATACGATCCTGAAAGAACTTTGTTCTAACAATTGGTATCAGAGCAGGAGATTGTGTTCGTTGATACACTTTTCTTCTGTATTCACAAATAGTTAGGGTTTCCGCTTTTATCGAAGCCGTCGTCTTCTTAACGACGATTACTCCGCTTTTGATAAAACCCTAATCTTAAGTTTACAGGTAAGATTCTAGCAGCTCACCATGTCTCCTGAAGATACGCATTCAAACCCTATTAGCATCTCAAACAACATCGGTTCTACAACCAGAGTACCCATACTCTACACTCAAGACTACGAAGTATGGGCTCATCACTTTGAAGATTACGTGGTTGGATCCGAGGATAATGGCTATCTCATCTGGGAAGCTATTGTTCTTGGACCGTTTGTGCACTCAGAAGCAAACACCATTGTCAAGACACAGAAAGATTACAACAAGTTGGTAACAGATGTTCAAAAGATGCCGCAAGATGAGAAGGACAAGATTCTGTGTAATGTCAAAGCCATGCGAATGATAAGATTCGCCTTACAATTCGACACCTTTCGGCTTGTAGGCTCTTGCACAACTGCTAAGGAAATCTGGGATAGGTTGAAGGAACTCTACTCAACTGATGAGGATCTGGAACATTCTATTCAAACTCTGTTGCTCTCAGAATTCGGAGCTTTTGAACAGAAACCTGAAGAGAAGCTCATTCAGACCTTTGATCGGTTCAATCGTCTTTTAAGTAAGATGATCAAGCATGGAATTGAAAGGAAGGTAATCGAACAGAAAGTTACATTCATGAACGGGCTCAGACCAGAATGGATGGCTGTGGTTTCCACTGTGAAGGCACATGAACATTTTAAATCCTACTCTCTAGCGAAACTAGTTGGCATACTGAAGTCACATGAAAGTGTTGTAACTAAGGAGGCGAAAGTGGTCTCTAGCATGGGATCACTGGCTCTTGTCTCTAAAGGAAAAAGTACTGTTGAAGAAGAGGAAGAGTCAGACATGTCAGAATGTGATCGTACAAGTGAGGAGTATGCTCTGATGATAACCAATCCAAAGAAATTTGCTAGAAGAAATTTCCTACCAATAAGAACCGAAATTGGCAAGGAAGTTACAGTTCCGAGAAGGTAAAAGAAGAACCAAAAGGCTCATCCCAAAAGGTGGAAGAAAACAAACTTGCGGGAGACACTGGCTACGACTGCAATTACTGCCACGACAAGAACCACTTTGCCAAAGATTGCATGTTAAGAAAGATGGCTGAGAAGAAAGAGGGTGAAGATGATGAAGCGTACTATATGCGAAAACTTGAAGAAGTAAAAAAGAAGAAGGCTTCCAACAGCTCCATGAATGCTCTAATTGTACAAGAAGATGCAGGGGAAGATGAGTTTGGCGGCGTAGAAGTCTGGTCAACTGATTCTGAAGATGAAGAGGTTAGAAGACCCACGCATGGAAAGGCTGGAGGTTCTGGTGGAAAATGCCTGATAGTCACTGTTGGACCACCAACCGAAAGTGCAGACACAGAACCGAACATGACTGAGAACAAGTGCTTTGCAGCCAAGCCAGTGAGTGAGAAGATCAACGACTGCGATCGATTGATAAAAAAGGTACATTCTCTCCTTGAATCTCTTAAAATTTCCAAAACTGAATATCTAGAAGAATTAAATGAACTAAACTTTAAATTTAACAACCTAAGTAGCAGCCTCATGCAAACCCGCTTAGCAAACTCTAACCTAACTGACCAACTCGGAAGGGTGTCTTCAAAAAGTGAGGAGAGAAGGATCTGGATTGAGCAGAAGGAAGCGGAGTTAGTTAGGGCTAACGATGAGAGTATTTATTTGCAAAGAGACAATTTAAAATTATTAAAACAAAGAAATTTTTTCTGTTTAATTGCTAAGCGTCTTTATACTAATATTGCTCAATTGCATCTTAACTGTGAAATTGGAAAGAAAATACATAAAATGATTTTGCCCTTTCTTGAATTTAAGGAAGATGATGTTATAGCAAAATGTGAATCAGAAGTTTCATCCATGTCATATAGGCTAGGTTTAGATAAAATAGAAACTTTCATCGATTCTAAGGAACATAAAAGTATGTTAAGAGATACCTTAGATGAAAATGATAGGATGAATATTAAAACCGAAACTATACAAACATTCGATGAATCAAATACCAAAATCGTCAAGGAAAATAAAATTATAATAGATAATACATCTGAATTTGAAACAAAGAGTGAAATGAGTGAAATCTCAGTAGAGGATATTGTTGATTGTTCTGAGTTTGTGAAAGATGAAGCCAAGAGTGAAAAACCTCTTATTTCGGAAAACTCAGTTGAGTTTGCTCGTCTGTCAAAGGAACAGAAACCGAAACTCAAAGAAAAGGTTGTGGTTTATCAGAAGGTACAGACAGTACCAAACCAAGTTTATGCTGTGACTGGAGTCACTCACAGAGAAACAACTGAATTAAGGACGATAGTTGAAGAGGATAATGTTGAAGGATGCGAAGACTATTTCTGGTCTGCTCCAATTGACAATGCAGATGAGACTGTGGGTCTGTCTGAGAAAACCACTTGGAGAGTCAAAGGGCGATACATACCAGAACCCATCAATAAACCTTCAAGTTTCGATATTCCCAGCACAAGCGGAATGAAAGATGTTCCAGCAGAACCTTCAATGCAACCTGACGCTCTAATCGAAAGAAAAGAACCGAAATGTCCACTCAAGAGACAGGAAGCATCGGCAGTTCAGAATAAGGAACGCACCGAAACCAAAGTGGAAGACAAGAGAATGAAGGAGAAATCCGAGTCAAGTTTCAATGTTCACAAATCTCAGAAAGAGCTAGCTGAACAGAAAAGACTCAGAAATCAGCGATATGCCTTAAATCTAAATGAACGGAAACAGCATTGGAATTCTCAAAATCCCAACTATAAATCTCCTGGGAAAGAATCCAAGGATAAAGGGAAACAAAAGTTAAAGGAAGATTTTGATTCCAACTCCTATTATTCCAAATCCCAAAACCAAAAGCCGAGTGTCGGTTCTAAACCAAGATTCGGTTCTCAACCGAGTTTCGGTTCTAAACCGACTTTCGGTTCTCAACCGAGTTTTGGTTCTAAACCGACTTTCGGTTCTCAACCGAGGTTCGGTTCTAAACCAAATTTCGGTTTTCAACCAGGTTTCGGTTCTAGACCAGATTTCGGCCAACGTCCCAAGTTCACCCCTAACACAAGATTCAGTTCTAACACCGGTTTCTGTTCCAATTCTAGATATGGATCCTCCAAGTTTCAATATCAATATAAGCGATCCTCCCCTAAACCTAATAATCAAACGAAAAACACTAAACTAACTAATAAGAATACCTTAAAATTTAAAGAAGATAAGACGAAAATCAAGGTATTTACTATCAAAAGAAAAGATCAAACAACTCTCGTCAAAAGAACTTATTTTGTTGATGCTTCTACTGTAATCCCTTTCTCTGTGAAAAACTCACCAGGACCCAAGAAACTTTGGGTTCCTAAATCTGCTTCAAATTGCAGGTAATCAGTGATGAACAGTTCGACGATGAATGGTATATAGACAGTGGCTGCTCGCGTCACATGACAGGAAGAAAGGAGGAATTAAGGGAGTTTCGGTCTCTAAAGGATGGCGGTTCGGTGAAATTTGGAAACAACTCCTATGGAACAATCAAAGGATATGGAATGATAACTAATGGAGACTTTTCCATCAGAAAGGTGGCTTATGTGGAGGGATTGCAACACAATCTCATAAGTGTCTCGCAATTAGTTGTGGGCACAGGATTCGAAGAGCCTCATCTTACAATCATCGCTTAGCTTTCTAAGTTTCAGTCTAGAAATAAATTCATATTCCTAGTTCGCTTAAACTAATGCCCTGATAAAAACTATGACATCCTCATTTTCACGGCCAGAAAAGACCGATTTTGTTTACGCTTTATGAAAATCAGAGTACCTCTTTTAATAAAAATGTTGCGGAATTTTTTCACAGAAAAACATGATAAATACGTTATCAAAGCATTTACGAACAAACGTATTTTATTCATTTTAAAACATTTGGCATGTCATCGGCAATACATAAACATAAGCATAAACAAAACTTACATTCATTATCACTAGTGATTTATATCTCCTGAATCTCTCTGGGTAATGTGACTTCATATCAACACCTGTGATATAAATAAACTGAGTGTGTCAGGTTGGGAAACCTGGTGAGTGCATAGGGTTTTCAACCCACAATAACATAATTATTATGCTTAATCATCAAACAAGTAACCCAATTTGTCACACCCCCAAACCAAGGATGGCGGAAACGTCCGGGGGTGGAGGACTTCATGTATAGCATCATAACCACAATTTTAATAGTAATTTAAGCAAACACAACCAACATATATATAATTGAAAAAGTTACATCACTTGTATGAATTACATGTTTCCAAATCAATTACAATATGTTGTCAAAATGTGAAAAGTTTGACGCCTTAACGTCCCAACCTCAAAAGCACTTGATAACCTGATTAGTGTTTTCCTGTGAATACAAGTTGTTTGAAAAGTGTCAACACAAAGGTTGGTGAGTTCATAAGCTTTTATTAATAAACTTAGTAGAAGTATTTCACATGTAAATGTCGCGTTTGTTTCAGAAAAATCCGATATTTCCCTTGAAATCCGAGAAATGTAGCCTTATAACCAAGACTAGAGTGTATGAGAAATCATCGTTTCTTAGTAATAATGTTGTGAGTTTAATATGTTATGGAAAGTAAATTTCTTTTATCAACCTAAAACCTACTTCGGTTTTATGAAACCCCGTAAACTTCATGAATTGTTATCCCCCTAAGTGAGTCGCTATAATCATACTGTGACTATGTGAACCTGCCACAACGTTTCTCAAGCGTCGCGAAAATGAAATGACATTTTTCACCCGTAGACCTGCAGGTCCCACTGTAGCTAGCAGCAAGGTGTGGGGTGTCAAACCCAATATAGATCTATATACAAGTATCACGTTCTCCTTCAAGGAGATTCTGATTATAACTACCAGGAATTATATCCCGCACTCGGACGTACGGGGAGAGAGAGAGAGAGAGAGTCTCACAACATAGGTTAACAAGTTTACGTGAAATGTGTGTGAATATAAATCTTTCTTGTATGGATGTACCCTTTTTGTACGAGAGCGTTGAGTGATGTATCATAAACTATACCTATTATAGTTTATCTAAAATGTATGTAATATGTATGAATTCTTTTATGGAAATGTATTAGTATTGTGAATTTATCAAACTATACTTTTTATAGTCTAATAGTACGTGTTCCAAAATGAATGAATAATATTTGATATTTAATATGAATGTCTTAGTTTCAGTTCATAATGATAATCTAACAAGGAAACACATACAAATACTAAAGCTTATGATTATACACTTTGCTCAACATAATACAAAGTGTTATGATATTTACATGCTGTTGGCAAAATTTAGTAATTCTGCCCTGTTTTGGAAAAATCATAGAAAAATCATACGAAGTCGAAAACTAGATCCGTAAATTCTGAGAGTTCACAAAATGTGTCTAGTTTGCTCATAATTTTTATCACAAATTAATACGACCTCTAACTTGGGTGAAAAAGTCCAAAATCACAGACTGGTCCGGATTGTTGTTTGAAATGATAGGCAGTTTTGTAAAAATCACCATAAATCGTAGAAAAATCGTATGGAGATGTGCAAGTAGCCATTTTAAAGCTAAAAACTTGAACTATTTGCACCTTGTACAGTTTTGAAAACAAAAATATTTAAGATGCCCAAAACAGTCCGTGAATGGAGTTGAACTTTTCTGATGAAGGCTGTTAGAAAAATTTAGATATGTTCTTAGTGTTTTAACTTGTATTCCCCCCCCTGAAAACTTGAGAAAACATGAAAATGTAGGGGTATGAACTCACCTTGAGTGATTTCAGTAGATGATTGTTGAAGAATGGAAGTGTTTAATTCAAGAACACTTGGAGATGCCTTGAAGATTTTCGAGAATCTAACATCATAGTTAGGGAGTTTGTGTAAGCAACCAAAGATTTGAGTAGAATGAAGTGAAATAGTAATAGGGAGGATGAATTTTTACTTACTAAGTGTGGAAGAACACTTTAAATCAGCCTTGGATCTCGAAAATTTGTGTAGAAGAGTTTGAGAGAAAAAGTGGTGTTTGTTACTTAGTGGAATGAGAGAAATGAGAGAAAATGAGGTGTGTGGTTGTTTGTTCCAGCTCAAAAACGTGGGAGTGAGTGAAATTTGAGTGTAAGGGAACATTGAAGTGACATAGGTAAGGTGGGGAGGTATGGCTGGTCATAGAGTGGGTGTGGGGTGGTTGCTTGTGTCATAAGTTAAGGCAAAGTCAACACTCTACCTTAAATAAATCCCCCATTAGATCTTTATTATTTAATTTATGATTTTTATAAAAATATGTTTAAATTATGAATATTTAGGGTTTATTATGTTAAAATAAAATTTCTGGAGAAAATCCCGCTTTAAAATCATGAAAAACGGGCTTAAAATGTCAAAAATATCAAAAATGGGCTAAAAGTGGCAAATATGCGAAATCTGGCCGAGGCTCGGCCTTCTGGTGCTAAACCGAGAGAGAGGGAGGCAGAAACCGAGAGAAGAAGAAGAGAGAAGGAAGGAGCCGAGAGGGGAGAAGGGAGAGGGTAGGAACCGAGAGGTGGGAGGGGACAGAGAGGCGCGCGAGACAGAGAGTGAGAAGGAGAACAGAGAGGCGAAGTAGCGAACCGAGAAGCGAGACAGCGAACAGAGCGGCGGAAAAGCGAACCGAGAGACAGAATAGCGGACAGAGAGTGGGGGCGGACCGAGAGGCACCGAGAGGGACCGACCGCTCGGTTGTGAACAGTACTTTCGGTTCAGCATCAGGAGGGTTCGGTTCTTGCTTCTTGCTCTCGGTTTCGGTTCAGCATCAGGAGGGTTCGGCTCCTCCTTGCTCTTGGTCCCTAAAAGGGCCTTCGGTTCCTAATGTCTAATTTTTTTTTGTTTTCCCCCCGTTTTAAGCCGTTTTTGACCCGGTTAAGGGCCGGAATGAACCGAATGATTCCAAAAAGTTACGGGAAACTTTTGAGAGAGATTTGGGAGAGATTTCACATACTTGGAGAGATTTAGGAGAGATTTGACATTCTTGGAGAGATTTCTCATACAGAGAGATATTTCACATACTTGGAGAGATTTAGGAGAGATTTGACATTCTTGGAGAGATTTCTCATACAGAGAGATATTTGAGAGAGATTTCACATACTTGGAGAGATTTAGGAGAGATTTGACATTCTTGGAGAGATTTCTCATACAGAGAGATATTTGAGAGAGATTTCAAGTGTGGCATTTGTGAGTGTTTGGTTCCGAAATGCGAGTCTCTTGAGCCCGTTAAGTCATGATTAAGGATCCCACACACTCCTAATGAGTATGCTACGTGGTTTTCATCAGTTTAATTCATTGATTAGTACTAAGGCTTAGGAAGTTTTTAACACAAAACTTTTCTCCAGTGATGTTTTCCCATTCATATAGCAAGTTATACAGTACGAACGCAACACAAACCCTAATACACAAGGTTTAATAGAGTTGACCGGTTTGACTTGATGACTTGACTTGACTCAAGATTGACGATTGTCACATCATCCCCCCGTTAGAGGGAATTTCGTCCCGAAATTTAAATTCGGCTGGGACTTCAAGGGTTTGGGAAAAGATGTGGATACTTTTGCTTCATTTGATCTTCACGTTCCCAGGTAAACTCAGGCCCTTGTTTCGCGTTCCAACGAACCTTCACTATGGGGATGCGACTTTGTTTTGTTCTCTTGATCTCTCGATCCATGATCTCGACGGGTTCCTCCACAAAGTGGAGATTTTCATTAACTTCGATTTCTTCGAGTGGTATTACGAGTGTCTCGTCAGACAGACACTTCTTTAAGTTGGACACGTGGAAGATAGGGTGCACATTACTAAGTTCTTGTGGTAGTCGGAGTTTGTACGCCACAGGACCAATCCTAGCAAGGATTTCGAACGGACCGATGTACCTTGGGTTTAGTTTCCCCCGTTTACCGAAACGTATCACTCCCTTCCAGGGGGAAACTTTTAGTAGTACCCGGTCTCCGACCTGGAATTCTAAAGGTTTGCGTCGCTTATCCGCGTAACTCTTTTGTCGATCACGAGACGCTTTTAGTCTTTCCCGAATTTGAATGATCTTTTCTGTGGTTTCCCTTATGATTTCAGGCCCGGTAAGGGTGCTATCAGGGACTTGCCCTCTGGCTAGCTGAGTATCTCCAACTTCGGCCCAACACAGTGGTGATCTACACTTGCGGCCGTAGAGAGCTTCGAATGGAGCGACTCCAATGCTAGTGTGATAACTGTTATTATAAGAGAATTCGATAAGCGGTAGATGGGTATCCCATGCCTTACCAAAATCTATCACACAGGCTCTCAGCATGTCTTCTAACGTCTGGATGGTTCTCTCGCTTTGTCCGTCCGTTTGTGGATGGTAGGCCGTACTCATGTCTAACCTGGTTCCCAGAGACTTTTGTAGGGACTGCCAGAAACGCGAGGTGAATCTACTATCTCGATCCGAGATAATGGATGTTGGTACACCATGTAGTCGCACGATCTCCTTAATGTACGTCCTGGTCAACTTTTCCATCTTGTCTGTTTCCTTTATTGGCAGGAAGTGCGCGGACTTGGTCAATCTGTCCACAACCACCCATATGGTATCCATCCCACCTGATGTCTTAGGCAGTTTGGTTACGAAGTCCATGGTTATTCGCTCCCACTTCCACTCGGGTATATCCGGTTGTTGAAGTAGTCCTGATGGCTTCTGATATTCCACCTTGACCTTGGCGCAAGTGAGGCACTTGCTCACGTAAGTAGCAATTTCGGCCTTCATGTTTGGCCACCAGTATAACCTTTTGAGGTCTAGATACATCTTATCTGACCCCGGATGAATGGAGTATCGAGTCTTGTGGGCCTCGTTCATTACAACGTCTCGGTACCCACCGAACTTCGGTGTCCAGATTCGATTCATGAGATAACGAGCTCCATCCCCTTTGACTTCCAAGTTCTTATCCACCCCCCTTAGTGCTTCGCTTGCCACGTTTTTTGGTTTCAGGGCTTCTAATTGGGCGTCCTTGATCTGGGTGGCCAGTTGGGAGTGGATGGTCATGGCTAGGGATTTTACTCGGCGACCCGAGTATTCTTTCCTACTTAAGGCGTCGGCTACTACATTAGCCTTGCCCGGGTGGTAGCGAATTTCACATTCGTAGTCATTCAGTAATTCCACCCATCTTCTTTGGCGCATGTTTAGTTCTTTCTGATTGAGAATGTGTTGAAGACTTTTGTGATCAGTGAAGATGGTGCACTTGGTGCCGTAGAGGTAGTGCCTCCAAATCTTCAGGGCGAACACCACAGCTCCCAATTCAAGGTCGTGGGTTGTGTAATTAACTTCATGTGTCTTCAGTTGCCTTGATGCATAAGCGATGACTTTTCCCCTTTGCATGAGCACACAGCCGAGGCCTTGATTTGAAGCATCGCAATACACCACAAAATCATCAGTTCCTTCTGGAAGAGACAAGACTGGTGCGCTGCATAGGGCTTGCTTTAGTGTCTGGAAGGCGGCTTCTTGTTTATCTTCCCATTCGAACACCACCCCTTTCTGAGTCAAGGTGGTGAGAGGCTTAGCGATTTTGGAGAAGTTTTGTATGAATCTTCGATAGTAGCCTGCGAGTCCTAAAAACTGTCGGATTTCTGTCGGCGTTGTGGGTGTTGACCAATCTTCGATTGCTTTGATCTTCGAGGGGTCCACATGTATTCCTTCTTTGCTTACTACGTGGCCAAGGAATCCTACTTCTCGGAGCCAAAATTCACACTTTGAGAATTTAGCGTAAAGCTTCTCGGTCCTTAAAACCTCCAGAACTAGTCGTAGGTGATGTCTGTGCTCTTCTTCGCTCCTCGAATAGACCAAGATATCGTCGATGAATACGATGACGAATTTATCCAAGAAGGGTCGACATACTCGATTCATCAAATCCATGAATACCGCGGGCGCGTTAGTTAATCCGAATGGCATCACTACAAACTCATAGTGCCCATAGCGAGTTCTGAATGCCGTCTTGGGGATATCCTCTTCTTGAACTCGCAGTTGATGATAGCCCGACCTCAGGTCGATTTTTGAAAAGTAGCTGGCTCCTTGGAGCTGATCGAAGAGGTCATCGATTCGGGGTAGGGGATAACGGTTCTTGATAGTGAGTTTGTTCAGTTCTCGATAGTCTATGCACATGCGAAAAGACCCATCCTTCTTCTTTACAAATAAGACTGGTGCTCCCCAAGGTGAGAAGCTTGGCCTGATGAACCCTTTGCTCAATAGTTCATTCAATTGGCTGGATAGTTCTTGCATTTCTGCCGGTGCTAAGCGATAGGGAGCCCTGGCGACGGGGGTAGCTCCTGGGATTAAGTCGATCCGAAATTCGACTTGTCGTGCGAGTGGTACACCAGGCAGATCGTCTGGGAAAACATCAGGGAAGTTGCATACTTCTGGAATTTCTTTGATGTCCTTCACCTCCTGTTTCTTGTCTACGATGTGGGCTAAGAAAACCTGGTATTGCTTTCGGAGGTACTTTTGGGTTTTAACACAAGAGATGATTTGTAGGTTCGCACTAGGTTTATTGCCATAAACGGTGAGAACGTTGCCATTCGGCAGATTGAGGCGGACGGCCCTTTCGTAACATAGAATGTCGGCACGATGAAGGCTTAACCAATCCATGCCAATGATTATATCGAAGCTTTTTATGGTGACCGACATAAGGTCGATTTTGAACAAATGGTTGTCTAGAGTGAGAGTACACCCTATGTAAATATCATTAGCGCGCTCAACCTTTCCATTTGCCATTTCTACGATGTAAGAATCTTCTAGTGGTTGAGAATTTTGCTTAAGTATATGTTTGAATTGGTGACTTATGAAACTCCTTTCTGCCCCACTATCGAAAAGTACGCATGCATAAGAGTTATTGAGGAGGAACGTACCAGTAACCACAGAGGGATCCTTGATTGCTTCTCCCTGCCCTAAAGTTAGGACTCTCCCTTCACCCCCAGCATTAGGGGCTCGTGCCTTGGGGCAGTTCCTCCTGAAGTGTCCCGTTTCACCACACCCATAGCAGGCTTGGCTTGCTCCAGTGTTGCCGGTCGTAGCGACTTGTGTGGCGGGTTGGGTAGTCGCTCTACAGAATCGTGCAGTGTGCCCCTTTTTGTTACAGTTATTGCAGTGTAACTCTCGACAAGCACCGTTATGGTGGTAGTTACACTTGTTGCATTTGGGAAGAGTTCCTGTATACTGTTTCGGTGGCGTTGGTGCGACAGCAGTAGTGGCGGCGCGAACAGCAACAATCGGTTGCTTTTTGGCGGGGTCCTGAATTGGTTGTTTCCTTTTATTGCCCCAGAACTTCCTCTTGTTGTTCCCTCCTTTTGTTCGGTCGGTGGTGGTTATCACGGTACCACGGCTAGCCCTGTGATCTATGAGTTGTTGTGCCAATTCCTTGGCACTCTCAAAGGTAGTGGGTTTCGAAGCCAATACACTATCTTGAATCTGGGATGACAGCCCCCAGAGGTATCGTTCCACCTTCTTCTCTTCTGGCGTGACCATTGTTGGACAAAGGAGTGCTAGGTCGTTGAAACGGGCAGTATAAGTTTCAAGATCAGTGCCTGTCATCCTGAGGTTCCAAAGTTCTTCTTCAAGTTTTTGTATTTCGCCCCTCGGGCAGTATTCCTTTAACATTAGAGCTTTCAAATCCTCCCAGCTGATCGCGTTAGCTACTGCAGGAGTAAGTGACTTAACTCGGCCATTCCACCAAGTAAGTGCTTTTCCAGTGAAAGTGAATGCCGCAAACTTGACCTTGCTCGCTTCGGGACAAGCGCAGATTTCAAAAACTGCCTCGGTCCTTTCGAACCATTGAACCACTGTGATAACGCCCCCGCTTCCATTGAAAGGATCGGGTTTGCCATTAGTGAAGTCTTTGTAAGAGCACTCCCTCGTACGCCCCGTACTGTCCCCATGAATGGAATTTGTAGCTCCGGATCCAGAACCGCCGGAACCATGGGTTCCCATTTGCGACATTGCTGCCGCCACGGCTGCCGTTACTGCAGCCTGGAACATTGCAGGATCAAACTGCGGAGGTGCTGGTGGAGGCGGCACTGGGTTGCTGGAAGGCCTTGGTCTTTTCCTTGGTGGCATGATTCTGTCAAAAAAAAAATGACTAGTTGATGAGACTTCAATAGTGATAACGAGTCGAGTGTTACTGGTTTCATCCCTCTTGTATTTTACCATAACTTTATTATTCGTAAACTGTTTGTGTGATCAGGTTATGATGTATAGTGCCAAACATTCAATAAATAAAACACATGCCAAATTTCATTGATAACTTTTAGTACATAACGTTTAGAGAGAAAAGTTTGACCTCATAAGGGTCTACATTACATCGTTACAAAAGGTAGTTTTTGGCATTACAAAAGCCCTTTGAATAGTGTAATCACATAGTCGCAGGGTCGACCTACATACAAGGAGTAGCACCAACGCGTACTCATAAAATTCTACTACCAAGACGGGAGAATAGCAACGAGTTCTAATCACTGCGACCCTTCTTTGACGGAGGCTGCGATGATGTCGATGCACCCTGTAGTTCCGCCAATTTGCGTTCGGCTACAACCATTCTCTCTTCGAGTGCCATGTATCTTTCCCGATACTCTCTTGTTTCTGCTTGAGCCGCGAGAAGGTCTCGAATGAGTTGGTCTCGGTGATGGGAGTCTCGTTCCAGGTTTCTGGTGCGATCCGTAGTAGACTGTACAATGGCGCTTAACTCCCGGACCTGATCTGCCGTTGTCCTACCACGATCATCCATTCTTGCCATTCGTTGTATCGTGACGGGGAGAGCCCTATCAGCCGGTCCACCATGAGTGAGATCATAGTAACCTCGTTGGTAGCCATATGGTGACCGTTGGCGTTGTTGTCGGCTCCATCTTTCGATCGTTGTTACCCAAGGGGGTTCAGGTCCGTTGTAACCAAAACGGTGCGCGGGTACCCTCGCGATGTAGGGAGGGTTGAATACTTCTGGTGGTTCCTCCGCTTCGTTCCCAACCATGACTACCTCATCACCTTCCTCTTCTTCCTCTTCTTCCTCTTCTTCTTGGTCATCTTCCTCTTCTTCCTCTTCTTCTTCTTGTTCGTCTTCCTCCTCGGGCTCCTCCTCGGGATCCTCTTCGGGATCTTCCTCGGGATCCTCTTCGGGATCTTCCTCGGGTTCCTCTTCGGGATTCTCCTCGGGCTCGTCTTCAATCCATCCCGCGTTTCCCTGATTGGGAAAGTAGGGGTCCCCGGGTATGTGAAATCCTGCCATGTCGTCTGCACGAGAAACGGGGTTAAGAAGTATGTATCGGAAAATAATAATTTGGCGCTATAGAAACGTACAAATACTCCTATAGTATTTTTAAATGTTTATATTTGGTTCTTAGCGTGTTCTTTATGGAGTGTTATTAGGTTTTCAGATTTGTCGCTCATTACGACTATTCCTTAGTGTGCGTAAGTCACTTCTTGGACGGATATAGTTGATCAGGCTATATCCTTCCCAGAACTGATTACACATGCTAAGGCGTATTAATAATGTTCGACTCCTCCTCTTTCAATTTATGTTCTCCTAAGTTATGACACCATGCTAGTATAGAATGCATGCAAGTATACTTTAAAACAAGAAATTATTTGTTTTCTAAAAGTACAACTCTTTAAATCACTTTAAGAATCAGAGACTTTTAGTCCCAAATGTGTTTATAGTTTGTATATCTTATGTGGTTGACATACTTAATTCACTATAAACCGTGCTCTGATACCAATCTGTCACACCCCCAAACCAAGGATGGCGGAAACGTCCGGGGGTGGAGGACTTCATGTATAGCATCATAACCACAATTTTAATAGTAATTTAAGCAAACACAACCAACATATATATAATTGAAAAAGTTACATCACTTGTATGAATTACATGTTTCCAAATCAATTACAATATGTTGTCAAAATGTGAAAAGTTTGACGCCTTAACGTCCCAACCTCAAAAGCACTTGATAACCTGATTAGTGTTTTCCTGTGAATACAAGTTGTTTGAAAAGTGTCAACACAAAGGTTGGTGAGTTCATAAGCTTTTATTAATAAACTTAGTAGAAGTATTTCACATGTAAATGTCGCGTTTGTTTCAGAAAAATCCGATATTTCCCTTGAAATCCGAGAAATGTAGCCTTATAACCAAGACTAGAGTGTATGAGAAATCATCGTTTCTTAGTAATAATGTTGTGAGTTTAATATGTTATGGAAAGTAAATTTCTTTTATCAACCTAAAACCTACTTCGGTTTTATGAAACCCCGTAAACTTCATGAATTGTTATCCCCCTAAGTGAGTCGCTATAATCATACTGTGACTATGTGAACCTGCCACAACGTTTCTCAAGCGTCGCGAAAATGAAATGACATTTTTCACCCGTAGACCTGCAGGTCCCACTGTAGCTAGCAGCAAGGTGTGGGGTGTCAAACCCAATATAGATCTATATACAAGTATCACGTTCTCCTTCAAGGAGATTCTGATTATAACTACCAGGAATTATATCCCGCACTCGGACGTACGGGGAGAGAGAGAGAGAGAGAGTCTCACAACATAGGTTAACAAGTTTACGTGAAATGTGTGTGAATATAAATCTTTCTTGTATGGATGTACCCTTTTTGTACGAGAGCGTTGAGTGATGTATCATAAACTATACCTATTATAGTTTATCTAAAATGTATGTAATATGTATGAATTCTTTTATGGAAATGTATTAGTATTGTGAATTTATCAAACTATACTTTTTATAGTCTAATAGTACGTGTTCCAAAATGAATGAATAATATTTGATATTTAATATGAATGTCTTAGTTTCAGTTCATAATGATAATCTAACAAGGAAACACATACAAATACTAAAGCTTATGATTATACACTTTGCTCAACATAATACAAAGTGTTATGATATTTACATGCTGTTGGCAAAATTTAGTAATTCTGCCCTGTTTTGGAAAAATCATAGAAAAATCATACGAAGTCGAAAACTAGATCCGTAAATTCTGAGAGTTCACAAAATGTGTCTAGTTTGCTCATAATTTTTATCACAAATTAATACGACCTCTAACTTGGGTGAAAAAGTCCAAAATCACAGACTGGTCCGGATTGTTGTTTGAAATGATAGGCAGTTTTGTAAAAATCACCATAAATCGTAGAAAAATCGTATGGAGATGTGCAAGTAGCCATTTTAAAGCTAAAAACTTGAACTATTTGCACCTTGTACAGTTTTGAAAACAAAAATATTTAAGATGCCCAAAACAGTCCGTGAATGGAGTTGAACTTTTCTGATGAAGGCTGTTAGAAAAATTTAGATATGTTCTTAGTGTTTTAACTTGTATTCCCCCCCTGAAAACTTGAGAAAACATGAAAATGTAGGGGTATGAACTCACCTTGAGTGATTTCAGTAGATGATTGTTGAAGAATGGAAGTGTTTAATTCAAGAACACTTGGAGATGCCTTGAAGATTTTCGAGAATCTAACATCATAGTTAGGGAGTTTTTGTAAGCAACCAAAGATTTGAGTAGAATGAAGTGAAATAGTAATAGGGAGGATGAATTTTTACTTACTAAGTGTGGAAGAACACTTTAAATCAGCCTTGGATCTCGAAAATTTGTGTAGAAGAGTTTGAGAGAAAAAGTGGTGTTTGTTACTTAGTGGAATGAGAGAAATGAGAGAAAATGAGGTGTGTGGTTGTTTGTTCCAGCTCAAAAACGTGGGAGTGAGTGAAATTTGAGTGTAAGGGAACATTGAAGTGACATAGGTAAGGTGGGGAGGTATGGCTGGTCATAGAGTGGGTGTGGGGTGGTTGCTTGTGTCATAAGTTAAGGCAAAGTCAACACTCTACCTTAAATAAATCCCCCATTAGATCTTTATTATTTAATTTATGATTTTTATAAAAATATGTTTAAATTATGAATATTTAGGGTTTATTATGTTAAAATAAAATTTCTGGAGAAAATCCCGCTTTAAAATCATGAAAAACGGGCTTAAAATGTCAAAAATATCAAAAATGGGCTAAAAGTGGCAAATATGCGAAATCTGGCCGAGGCTCGGCCTTCTGGTGCTAAACCGAGAGAGAGGGAGGCAGAAACCGAGAGAAGAAGAAGAGAGAAGGAAGGAGCCGAGAGGGGAGAAGGGAGAGGGTAGGAACCGAGAGGTGGGAGGGGACAGAGAGGCGCGCGAGACAGAGAGTGAGAAGGAGAACAGAGAGGCGAAGTAGCGAACCGAGAAGCGAGACAGCGAACAGAGCGGCAGAAAAGCGAACCGAGAGACAGAATAGCGGACAGAGAGTGGGGGCGGACCGAGAGGCACCGAGAGGGACCGACCGCTCGGTTGTGAACAGTACTTTCGGTTCAGCATCAGGAGGGTTCGGTTCTTGCTTCTTGCTCTCGGTTTCGGTTCAGCATCAGGAGGGTTCGGCTCCTCCTTGCTCTTGGTCCCTAAGAGGGCCTTCGGTTCCTAATGTCTAATTTTTTTTGTTTTCCCCCCGTTTTAAGCCGTTTTTGACCCGGTTAAGGGCCGGAATGACCCGAATGATTCCAAAAAGTTACGGGAAACTTTTGAGAGAGATTTGGGAGAGATTTCACATACTTGGAGAGATTTAGGAGAGATTTGACATTCTTGGAGAGATTTCTCATACAGAGAGATATTTCACATACTTGGAGAGATTTAGGAGAGATTTGACATTCTTGGAGAGATTTCTCATACAGAGAGATATTTGAGAGAGATTTCAAGTGTGGCATTTGTGAGTGTTTGGTTCCGAAATGCGAGTCTCTTGAGCCCGTTAAGTCATGATTAAGGATCCCACACACTCCTAATGAGTATGCTACGTGGTTTTCATCAGTTTAATTCATTGATTAGTACTAAGGCTTAGGAAGTTTTTAACACAAAACTTTTCTCCAGTGATGTTTTCCCATTCATATAGCAAGTTATACAGTACGAACGCAACACAAACCCTAATACACAAGGTTTAATAGAGTTGACCGGTTTGACTTGATGAGTTGACTTGACTCAAGATTGACGATTGTCACATCATCCCCCCGTTAGAGGGAATTTCGTCCCGAAATTTAAATTCGGCTGGGACTTCAAGGGTTTGGGAAAAGATGTGGATACTTTTGCTTCATTTGATCTTCACGTTCCCAGGTAAACTCAGGCCCTCGTTTCGCGTTCCAACGAACCTTCACTATGGGGATGCGACTTTGTTTTGTTCTCTTGATCTCTCGATCCATGATCTCGACGGGTTCCTCCACAAAGTGGAGATTTTCATTAACTTCGATTTCTTCGAGTGGTATTACGAGTGTCTCGTCAGACAGACACTTCTTTAAGTTGGACACGTGGAAGATAGGGTGCACATTACTAAGTTCTTGTGGTAGTCGGAGTTTGTACGCCACAGGACCAATCCTAGCAAGGATTTCGAACGGACCGATGTACCTTGGGTTTAGTTTCCCCCGTTTACCGAAACGTATCACTCCCTTCCAGGGGGAAACTTTTAGTAGTACCCGGTCTCCGACCTGGAATTCTAAAGGTTTGCGTCGCTTATCCGCGTAACTCTTTTGTCGATCACGAGACGCTTTTAGTCTTTCCCGAATTTGAATGATCTTTTCTGTGGTTTCCCTTATGATTTCAGGCCCGATAAGGGTGCTATCAGGGACTTGCCCTCTGGCTAGCTGAGTATCTCCAACTTCGGCCCAACACAGTGGTGATCTACACTTGCGGCCGTAGAGAGCTTCGAATGGAGCGACTCCAATGCTAGTGTGATAACTGTTATTATAAGAGAATTCGATAAACGGTAGATGGGTATCCCATGCCTTACCAAAATCTATCACACAGGCTCTCAGCATGTCTTCTAACGTCTGGATGGTTCTCTCGCTTTGTCCGTCCGTTTGTGGATGGTAGGCCGTACTCATGTCTAACCTGGTTCCCAGAGACTTTTGTAGGGACTGCCAGAAACGCGAGGTGAATCTACTATCTCGATCCGAGATAATGGATGTTGGTACACCATGTAGTCTCACGATCTCCTTAATGTACGTCCTGGTTAACTTTTCCATCTTGTCTGTTTCCTTTATTGGCAGGAAGTGCGCGGACTTGGTCAATCTGTCCACAACCACCCATATGGTATCCATCCCACCTGATGTCTTAGGCAGTTTGGTTACGAAGTCCATGGTTATTCGCTCCCACTTCCACTCGGGTATATCCGGTTGTTGAAGTAGTCCTGATGGCTTCTGATATTCCACCTTGACCTTGGCGCAAGTGAGGCACTTGCTCACGTAAGTAGCAATTTCGGCCTTCATGTTTGGCCACCAGTATAACCTTTTGAGGTCTAGATACATCTTATCTGACCCCGGATGAATGGAGTATCGAGTCTTGTGGGCCTCGTTCATTACAACGTCTCGGTACCCACCGAACTTCGGTGTCCAGATTCGATTCATGAGATAACGAGCTCCATCCCCTTTGACTTCCAAGTTCTTATCCATCCCCCTTAGTGCTTCGCTTGCCACGTTTTCTGGTTTCAGGGCTTCTAATTGGGCGTCCTTGATCTGGGTGGCCAGTTGGGAGTGGATGGTCATGGCTAGGGATTTTACTCGGCGACCCGAGTATTCTTTCCTACTTAAGGCGTCGGCTACTACATTAGCCTTGCCCGGGTGGTAGCGAATTTCACATTCGTAGTCATTCAGTAATTCCACCCATCTTCTTTGGCGCATGTTTAGTTCTTTCTGATTGAGAATGTGTTGAAGACTTTTGTGATCAGTGAAGATGGTGCACTTGGTGCCGTAGAGGTAGTGCCTCCAAATCTTCAGGGCGAACACCACAGCTCCCAATTCAAGGTCGTGGGTTGTGTAATTAACTTCATGTGTCTTCAGTTGCCTTGATGCATAAGCGATGACTTTTCCCCTTTGCATGAGCACACAGCCGAGGCCTTGATTTGAAGCATCGCAATACACCACAAAATCATCAGTTCCTTCTGGAAGAGACAAGACTGGTGCGCTGCATAGGGCTTGCTTTAGTGTCTGGAAGGCGGCTTCTTGTTTATCTTCCCATTCGAACACCACCCCTTTCTGAGTCAAGGTGGTGAGAGGCTTAGCGATTTTGGAGAAGTTTTGTATGAATCTTCGATAGTAGCCTGCGAGTCCTAAAAACTGTCGGATTTCTGTCGGCGTTGTGGGTGTTGACCAATCTTCGATTGCTTTGATCTTCGAGGGTTCCACATGTATTCCTTCTTTGCTTACTACGTGGCCAAGGAATCCTACTTCTCGGAGCCAAAATTCACACTTTGAGAATTTAGCGTAAAGCTTCTCGGTCCTTAAAACCTCCAGAACTAGTCGTAGGTGATGTCTGTGCTCTTCTTCGCTCCTCGAATAGACCAAGATATCGTCGATGAATACGATGACGAATTTATCCAAGAAGGGTCGACATACTCGATTCATCAAATCCATGAATACCGCGGGCGCGTTAGTTAATCCGAATGGCATCACTACAAACTCATAGTGCCCATAGCGAGTTCTGAATGCCGTCTTGGGGATATCCTCTTCTTGAACTCGCAGTTGATGATAGCCCGACCTCAGGTCGATTTTTGAAAAGTAGCTGGCTCCTTGGAGCTGATCGAAGAGGTCATCGATTCGGGGTAGGGGATAACGGTTCTTGATAGTGAGTTTGTTCAGTTCTCGATAGTCTATGCACATGCGAAAAGACCCATCCTTCTTCTTTACAAATAAGACTGGTGCTCCCCAAGGTGAGAAGCTTGGCCTGATGAACCCTTTGCTCAATAGTTCATTCAATTGGCTGGATAGTTCTTGCATTTCTGCCGGTGCTAAGCGATAGGGAGCCCTGGCGACGGGGGTAGCTCCTGGGATTAAGTCGATCCGAAATTCGACTTGTCGTGCGAGTGGTACACCAGGCAGATCGTCTGGGAAAACATCAGGGAAGTTGCATACTTCTGGAATTTCTTTGATGTCCTTCACCTCCTGTTTCTTGTCTACGATGTGGGCTAAGAAAACCTGGTATTGCTTTCGGAGGTACTTTTGGGTTTTAACACAAGAGATGATTTGTAGGTTCGCACTAGGTTTATTGCCATAAACGGTGAGAACGTTGCCATTCGGCAGATTGAGGCGGACGGCCCTTTCGTAACATAGAATGTCGGCACGATGAAGGCTTAACCAATCCATACCAATGATTATATCGAAGCTTTTTATGGTGACCGGCATAAGGTCGATTTTGAACAAATGGTTGTCTAGAGTGAGAGTACACCCTATGTAAATATCATTAGCGCGCTCAACCTTTCCATTTGCCATTTCTACGATGTAAGAATCTTCTAGTGGTTGAGAATTTTGCTTAAGTATATGTTTGAATTGGTGACTTATGAAACTCCTTTCTGCCCCACTATCGAAAAGTACGCATGCATAAGAGTTATTGAGGAGGAACGTACCAGTAACCACAGAGGGATCCTTGATTGCTTCTCCCTGCCCTAAAGTTAGGACTCTCCCTTCACCCCCAGCATTAGGGGCTCGTGCCTTGGGGCAGTTCCTCCTGAAGTGTCCCGTTTCACCACACCCATAGCAGGCTTGGCTTGCTCCAGTGTTGCCGGTCGTAGCGACTTGTGTGGCGGGTTGGGTAGTCGCTCTACAGAATCGTGCAGTGTGCCCCTTTTTGTTACAGTTATTGCAGTGTAACTCTCGACAAGCACCGTTATGGTGGTAGTTACACTTGTTGCATTTGGGAAGAGTTCCTGTATACTGTTTCGGTGGCGTTGGTGCGACAGCAGTAGTGGCGGCGCGAACAGCAACAATCGGTTGCTTTTTGGCGGGGTCCTGAATTGGTTGTTTCCTTTTATTGCCCCAGAACTTCCTCTTGTTGTTCCCTCCTTTTGTTCGGTCGGTGGTGGTTATCACGGTACCACGGCTAGCCCTGTGATCTATGAGTTGTTGTGCCAATTCCTTGGCACTCTCAAAGGTAGTGGGTTTCGAAGCCAATACACTATCTTGAATCTGGGATGACAGCCCCCAGAGGTATCGTTCCACCTTCTTCTCTTCTGGCGTGACCATTGTTGGACAAAGGAGTGCTAGGTCGTTGAAACGGGCAGTATAAGTTTCAAGATCAGTGCCTGTCATCCTGAGGTTCCAAAGTTCTTCTTCAAGTTTTTGTATTTCGCCCCTCGGGCAGTATTCCTTTAACATTAGAGCTTTCAAATCCTCCCAGCTGATCGCGTTAGCTACTGCAGGAGTAAGTGACTTAACTCGGCCATTCCACCAAGTAAGTGCTTTTCCAGTGAAAGTGAATGCCGCAAACTTGACCTTGCTCGCTTCGGGACAAGCGCAGATTTCAAAAACTGCCTCGGTCCTTTCGAACCATTGAACCAGTGTGATAACGCCCCCGCTTCCATTGAAAGGATCGGGTTTTCCATTAGTGAAGTCTTTGTAAGAGCACTCCCTTGTACGCCCCGTACTGTCCCCATGAATGGAATTTGTAGCTCCGGATCCAGAACCGCCGGAACCATGGGTTCCCATTTGCGACATTGCTGCCGCCACGGCTGCCGTTACTGCAGCCTGGAACATTGCAGGATCAAACTGCGGAGGTGTTGGTGGAGGCAGCACTGGGTTGCTGGAAGGCCTTGGTCTTTTCCTTGGTGGCATGGTTCTGTAAAAAAAAAAATGACTAGTTGATGAGACTTCAATAGTGATAACGAGTCGAGTGTTACTGGTTTCATCCCTCTTGTATTTTACCATAACTTTATTATTCGTAAACTGTTTGTGTGATCAGGTTATGATGTATAGTGCCAAACATTCAATAAATAAAACACATGCCAAATTTCATTGATAACTTTTAGTACATAACGTTTAGAGAGAAAAGTTTGACCTCATAAGGGTCTACATTACATCGTTACAAAAGGTAGTTTTTGGCATTACAAAAGCCCTTTGAATAGTGTAATCACATAGTCGCAGGGTCGACCTACATACAAGGAGTAGCACCAACGCGTACTCATAAAATTCTACTACCAAGACGGGAGAATAGCAACGAGTTCTAATCACTGTGACCCTTCTTTGACGGAGGCTGCGATGATGTCGATGCACCCTGTAGTTCCACCAATTTGCGTTCGGCTACAACCATTCTCTCTTCGAGTGCCATGTATCTTTCCCGATACTCTCTTGTTTCTGCTTGAGCCGCGAGAAGGTCTCGAATGAGTTGGTCTCGGTGATGGGAGTCTCGTTCCAGGTTTCTGGTGCGATCCGTAGTAGACTGTACAATGGCGCTTAACTCCCGGACCTGATCTGCCGTTGTCCTACCACGATCATCCATTCTTGCCATTCGTTGTATCGTGACGGGGAGAGCCCTATCAGCCGGTCCACCATGAGTGAGATCATAGTAACCTCGTTGGTAGCCATATGGTGACCGTTGGCGTTGTTGTCGGCTCCATCTTTCGATCGTTGTTACCCAAGGGGGTTCAGGTCCGTTGTAACCAAAACGGTGCGCGGGTACCCTCGCGATGTAGGGAGGGTTGAATACTTCTGGTGGTTCCTCCGCTTCGTTCCCAACCATGACTACCTCATCACCTTCCTCTTCTTCCTCTTCTTCCTCTTCTTCCTCTTCTTCTTGGTCGTCTTCCTCTTCTTCCTCTTCTTCTTCTTGTTCGTCTTCCTCCTCGGGCTCCTCCTCGGGATCCTCTTCGGGATCTTCCTCGGGTTCCTCTTCGGGATTCTCCTCGGGCTCGTCTTCAATCCATCCCGCGTTTCCCTGATTGGGAAAGTAGGGGTCCCCGGGTATGTGAAATCCTGCCATGTCGTCTGCACGAGAAACGGGGTTAAGAAGTATGTATCGGAAAATAATAATTTGGCGCTATAGAAACGTACAAATACTCCTATAGTATTTTTAAATGTTTATATTTGGTTCTTAGCGTGTTCTTTATGGAGTGTTATTAGGTTTTCAGATTTGTCGCTCATTACGACTATTCCTTAGTGTGCGTAAGTCACTTCTTGGACGGATATAGTTGATCAGGCTATATCCTTCCCAGAACTGATTACACATGCTAAGGCGTATTAATAATGTTCGACTCCTCCTCTTTCAATTTATGTTCTCCTAAGTTATGACACCATGCTAGTATAGAATGCATGCAAGTATACTTTAAAACAAGAAATTATTTGTTTTCTAAAAGTACAACTCTTTAAATCACTTTAAGAATCAGAGACTTTTAGTCCCAAATGTGTTTATAGTTTGTATATCTTATGTGGTTGACATACTTAATTCACTATAAACCGTGCTCTAATACCAATCTGTCACACCCCCAAACCAAGGATGGCGGAAACGTCCGGGGGTGGAGGACTTCATGTATAGCATCATAACCACAATTTTAATAGTAATTTAAGCAAACACAACCAACATATATATAATTGAAAAAGTTACATCACTTGTATGAATTACATGTTTCCAAATCAATTACAATATGTTGTCAAAATGTGAAAAGTTTGACGCCTTAACGTCCCAACCTCAAAAGCACTTGATAACCTGATTAGTGTTTTCCTGTGAATACAAGTTGTTTGAAAAGTGTCAACACAAAGGTTGGTGAGTTCATAAGCTTTTATTAATAAACTTAGTAGAAGTATTTCACATGTAAATGTCGCGTTTGTTTCAGAAAAATCCGATATTTCCCTTGAAATCCGAGAAATGTAGCCTTATAACCAAGACTAGAGTGTATGAGAAATCATCGTTTCTTAGTAATAATGTTGTGAGTTTAATATGTTATGGAAAGTAAATTTCTTTTATCAACCTAAAACCTACTTCGGTTTTATGAAACCCCGTAAACTTCATGAATTGTTATCCCCCTAAGTGAGTCGCTATAATCATACTGTGACTATGTGAACCTGCCACAACGTTTCTCAAGCGTCGCGAAAATGAAATGACATTTTTCACCCGTAGACCTGCAGGTCCCACTGTAGCTAGCAGCAAGGTGTGGGGTGTCAAACCCAATATAGATCTATATACAAGTATCACGTTCTCCTTCAAGGAGATTCTGATTATAACTACCAGGAATTATATCCCGCACTCGGACGTACGGGGAGAGAGAGAGAGAGAGAGTCTCACAACATAGGTTAACAAGTTTACGTGAAATGTGTGTGAATATAAATCTTTCTTGTATGGATGTACCCTTTTTGTACGAGAGCGTTGAGTGATGTATCATAAACTATACCTATTATAGTTTATCTAAAATGTATGTAATATGTATGAATTCTTTTATGGAAATGTATTAGTATTGTGAATTTATCAAACTATACTTTTTATAGTCTAATAGTACGTGTTCCAAAATGAATGAATAATATTTGATATTTAATATGAATGTCTTAGTTTCAGTTCATAATGATAATCTAACAAGGAAACACATACAAATACTAAAGCTTATGATTATACACTTTGCTCAACATAATACAAAGTGTTATGATATTTACATGCTGTTGGCAAAATTTAGTAATTCTGCCCTGTTTTGGAAAAATCATAGAAAAATCATACGAAGTCGAAAACTAGATCCGTAAATTCTGAGAGTTCACAAAATGTGTCTAGTTTGCTCATAATTTTTATCACAAATTAATACGACCTCTAACTTGGGTGAAAAAGTCCAAAATCACAGACTGGTCCGGATTGTTGTTTGAAATGATAGGCAGTTTTGTAAAAATCACCATAAATCGTAGAAAAATCGTATGGAGATGTGCAAGTAGCCATTTTAAAGCTAAAAACTTGAACTATTTTCACCTTGTACAGTTTTGAAAACAAAAATATTTAAGATGCCCAAAACAGTCCGTGAATGGAGTTGAACTTTTCTGATGAAGGCTGTTAGAAAAATTTAGATATGTTCTTAGTGTTTTAACTTGTATTCCCCCCCTGAAAACTTGAGAAAACATGAAAATGTAGGGGTATGAACTCACCTTGAGTGATTTCAGTAGATGATTGTTGAAGAATGGAAGTGTTTAATTCAAGAACACTTGGAGATGCCTTGAAGATTTTCGA
Organism: Lactuca saligna; assembly: GCF_052625555.1. Taxonomy (NCBI): domain Eukaryota; kingdom Viridiplantae; phylum Streptophyta; class Magnoliopsida; order Asterales; family Asteraceae; genus Lactuca; species Lactuca saligna. Next base: position 27,641,863 of record NC_136424.1, read on the forward strand.
GAATCTAACATCATAGTTAGGGAGTTTGTGTAAGCAACCAAAGATTTGAGTAGAATGAAGTGAAATAGTAATAGGGAGGATGAATTTTTACTTACTAAGTGTGGAAGAACACTTTAAATCAGCCTTGGATCTCGAAAATTTGTGTAGAAGAGTTTGAGAGAAAAAGTGGTGTTTGTTACTTAGTGGAATGAGAGAAATGAGAGAAAATGAGGTGTGTGGTTGTTTGTTCCAGCTCAAAAACGTGGGAGTGAGTGAAATTTGAGTGTAAGGGAACATTGAAGTGACATAGGTAAGGTGGGGAGGTATGGCTGGTCATAGAGTGGGTGTGGGGTGGTTGCTTGTGTCATAAGTTAAGGCAAAGTCAACACTCTACCTTAAATAAATCCCCCATTAGATCTTTATTATTTAATTTATGATTTTTATAAAAATATGTTTAAATTATGAATATTTAGGGTTTATTATGTTAAAATAAAATTTCTGGAGAAAATCCCGCTTTAAAATCATGAAAAACGGGCTTAAAATGTCAAAAATATCAAAAATGGGCTAAAAGTGGCAAATATGCGAAATCTGGCCGAGGCTCGGCCTTCTGGTGCTAAACCGAGAGAGAGGGAGGCAGAAACCGAGAGAAGAAGAAGAGAGAAGGAAGGAGCCGAGAGGGGAGAAGGGAGAGGGTAGGAACCGAGAGGTGGGAGGGGACAGAGAGGCGCGCGAGACAGAGAGTGAGAAGGAGAACAGAGAGGCGAAGTAGCGAACCGAGAAGCGAGACAGCGAACAGAGCGGCGGAAAAGCGAACCGAGAGACAGAATAGCGGACAGAGAGTGGGGGCGGACCGAGAGGCACCGAGAGGGACCGACCGCTCGGTTGTGAACAGTACTTTCGGTTCAGCATCAGGAGGGTTCGGTTCTTGCTTCTTGCTCTCGGTTTCGGTTCAGCATCAGGAGGGTTCGGCTCCTCCTTGCTCTTGGTCCCTAAGAGGGCCTTCGGTTCCTAATGTCTAATTTTTTTGTTTTCGCCCCGTTTTAAGCCGTTTTTGACCCGGTTAAGGGCCGGAATGACCCGAATGATTCCAAAAAGTTACGGGAAACTTTTGAGAGAGATTTGGGAGAGATTTCACATACTTGGAGAGATTTAGGAGAGATTTGACATTCTTGGAGAGATTTCTCATACAGAGAGATATTTCACATACTTGGAGAGATTTAGGAGAGATTTGACATTCTTGGAGAGATTTCTCATACAGAGAGATATTTGAGAGAGATTTCACATACTTGGAGAGATTTAGGAGAGATTTGACATTCTTGGAGAGATTTCTCATACATAGAGATATTTGAGAGAGATTTCAAGTGTGGCATTTGTGAGTGTTTGGTTCCGAAATGCGAGTCTCTTGAGCCCGTTAAGTCATGATTAAGGATCCCACACACTCCTAATGAGTATGCTACGTGGTTTTCATCAGTTTAATTCATTGATTAGTACTAAGGCTTAGGAAGTTTTTAACACAAAACTTTTCTCCAGTGATGTTTTCCCATTCATATAGCAAGTTATACAGTACGAACGCAACACAAACCCTAATACACAAGGTTTAATAGAGTTGACCGGTTTGACTTGATGACTTGACTTGACTCAAGATTGACGATTGTCACACAATTACCCATCCCCATTATCTTCTTTACTCTTAAGTACCTTCCCTAAGGATTTATCCTAAGGGTCGTCTCCTACATCAAATTTACCTCTCATCTCCTTACATCGCATTTCCTTATATGTTTGTTCCTAAGGACTCTCCCTAAGGATCATTGCCTACATCACATAGATAGTATGGATTCAGGGATTACTCCTTCAATACGTGCCCAACAAGGGTTAGGGTATCATCGCATGAATACGTAGTTACAACATCGCCTGAACTTGTAATCATAGTAAGGGGTTAGAGTATCATCGCATGAATACGTAGTTACAACATCGCTTGAACTCGTAATTCATCACCTACAGGTTATGAGCATGCTGGTGTTTCCACAGGGTTGTCTATAATAGTCCGTGGTCGCCATTTATACTCTGGTAGATGACTACATCTCCAAATTGTCGGACAATGTTATAGTATCCTTCATCCTACATCACCTATCTATCCTCACCTAATTATCATCACCTTCCTATCATCACCTATCTCTCATCATTTTATTTCATCACACACCAACTATTTCATCTAGCCATATTTTATCCCAAAATATTTGTAGATATAAAATAAATATATACAGTTTAAATCATTTAAAACATGTATAAAATCATTCATCCAGCATAGATAGCAAGTATTCAGATAATATGCACACATAACACATAATTCATATAAAATACTTCATATCTATGTAAGATGAAAGTAACTATGCACTCACTTGATAAGGTGGTGACTCGGTACTCGGACAGCGCTTCGTTTACTTTAAAATAACTTCTTTCGACGAAACCTAGTATTATTACCACTAGAGTTTAGTTTAATATTCACCGAGACTAATTAATAGTCTAGATATTATTACTATTATATATGCGTTAAACAATACTTATATAACCCATAATAATAGCCCAAGTATTTATTATAAGTTCCTAATAACGTTGCTATAATTAAATAAAAGCTATATTAAAAATAGTGTAGGCATAGCTCACTTACATCGGGTTTTTCTCAAACTGGGCGCCGATGGAGCAGATTTCACGAGCCGAAAGGCTCTTCTTCTCGTAGCTGTCGGGCACTCCGGGGCTTCCGCCTCGTGCTAGGGAGGTTCCCTTGGCTTTTCGGGGGGTTTCAGGGCTAGATAGAAGTTCTAGAGAGAGAGAGAGAGAGAGAGAGAGAGAGAGAGAGGGAAGTGAGGGGAGGTGTGAGGAATGAAGTGGGCTTCACTTCTTATTTATAGGAGGTTGGAGGGTCACTCACATCATGAATTTTTGATATTCACGTCGTGAACCAGGCTGGCTACAGCCAGCCAGAGCCTGGTGCTGACATGTGCCATCACATACAGGGTGGAAATCAACCGATTTTCAAAAATTCATAACTTTCGCATACAAGCTCCGTTTTCAACGTCTTTATATCCACACGTAGGTAAAAATAAGATCTACAACTTTCATTTAAACTCTGTTGCCTAATTCTGGATCGATCTTAAATTTAACAGTAGGAGACGTTTAGACTGTTAAATGAACGTGAAGAATTCGTAACTCTTTCAAACGGACTCCGTGTGGGTCTGTATTTTTAATGTTGAGTTCCTATTAATGAGATCTTCATCTCTCATTTAGGTTGCGTAAGCCAAAAACCCCTCGAACTAAAATTCGAGTTTCGGGTCGTGCACTGTTATGCCAAATCTTAGAAAAATCATAACTTCCACATACGAAGTCAGACTTGGGCGTTTTTTTTTGTATCTTCTCGGTTTAACATATACTACAAAATTTTTTTAGATCACTATGGCTAAAAAGTTCTCTATCGTAAATTCACTATTTACGTCCGTCGGTGCCGTGCCGGTTTTGGCGAAAAACTTCGACAAGCCATAACTTCTTCGTTATAACTCGGATTTCGGCGTTCTTTATATGTATGGAACCCTTGATATATATTCTACAACTTGTTTAAGATTATTTATTCTAAATAATCTTTTGTCGAAAAGTCATTTTCAACCCCTATTATCTCTAAATTGACTAGCCTGGATCTACGGGAGTTACATATAACTCCCAATACAAAGAATATTGTTGTCTAGAATCATCAACAGGTCAAATTCACATTACATGCCATGTTGAATTTGATTAATCAAAATTTTCCTTCTCAAACTCTGTATTACTGAACTCAGTTCCCTACTCATTCTTTCTACACATTGTGATGGAACTTCAATGACTATGCCCTCATCGCCTCCTTATGATGATGCATATGACTCCTCACCTCCAACACACTCCCCATCTCCATGTAAGTTATTTGTGCACTCAGTTCCTCCATCTGATGGGCCACAACAGACATAGCCTTCTCTAGCTGTTGAACAGCAAGTGCCACCTCCTTCTCTTCCTATCGACCACCAAACGCCACTTACCCCCTGTTGTCTAACAGTCACCATCACCACAACAACCATTGCCACTACCGGTTCAACCTCCATTGTCTAACACTCATACAATGTAAACCTAGGCTAAATCGTGTATTTTCAAACCTAAACACATTGCTAATGTTTCTTAATTGATGCACTCTCCTCTTCATCGCGCATTGTTTTCCTCAAAAGAATCTAAAGATTTCAAATCAGTAGCCAATCATCCAGCTTGGTACTCAGCCATGTGTGATGAAATGTATGATTTCCTAAAAAATGACACCTAGGATCTTGTTCCTTTTCCTCCCACTTCTACTGTGGTCGTTCTAAATGGGTTTTTCGCACCAAATTTCATGATGATGATACACTTGACAAGTACAAAGCCCGTTTAGTTGCTCAAGGTTTCACTCAAGTACCGGCTTTCGATTGTTTTGCTACCTTCGGTCTCATTGTTAAAACATCAACTGTACGTACTGTTTTATCCCTAGCAGTTCTTAACAAATGGTCACTTTATCAACTTGATCTCAAGAACGCTTTCCTGAATGGAATTTTCTTGAATAACACCACAAAAATTCGTAATTTTATCTCTCGTCTCAACAAGGAATTTTCAATTACCAATCTTGGTCTCTTAAGCTATTTTCTTGGTTTGGAGGTCTCCTATTCTGACTCTGGTTTATTCCTAAGTCAGTCTAAATATGCCTATAACATTCTCACTCGTGTCAAGCTTCTTGATGCTAAACCAGTAGCCACTCCTCTTTCCACATCTTATTATTTTACTACTCAAGGTGTTCCATTTTCTGACCCTGGTATGTATTTAAAACCCTAAATTATTCTTTTTCATAGGGCAACTCGGCGAATTGGTAGCCCCAGACTTGTCGAGTAGATATTATAAGGGTCACGTAATTAAATGACTTACTCGACGAGTTGGAGGCCTCAAATCGTCGAGTAGACTGGCTGGGATGAAACCCTAATTTCAAGGGTTTTGCACCCTATTTAAAGGACTTAATCTTCCCTCATAAAACCCTTATTATCCTTCCTAAACCCTAAATCGTGTTGTGAGTTCCTTATTGAGAAACTAGAGGTTTTTGAGTGGATTTTGTGTGTTCTTGTGCTTCGTGAAGAGCTAGAAGGTCATTAGCTTGAGGAGAAGCACTAGATCTGGGATTCTGCTCATCATTCACAATCTCTTAAGGTAAAAAGTCTCAAGCTTTATGCTTTACAACTTATATCTCTTATAATGATTGTTTTATGGAACTTTTGATCCCCATTATTGGAGGAATGATAACTTCCATTGTCCTGATGCTAAAAACTCCCATTATTAGTATTATTTGGCCCTTATATTCATAAAAAGGGTCCTAAACCCACTCATGTCCAAGAAAAGAACAAAACCTTAGAAATAGGTTGCTATATTTCATGATTGGGTCCATTTGAGGCATGCAAAGCCATCAAGTTGTCGACTTTATAGATATATACCATGGAAACATTATGGGTCTACCTTCTGGAATCTTAGATCAAAAGAAAAGGCTTAATAGATTAAGAACTATGAGGAACTCGACGAGTTCATAGCGGAACTCGACGAGTTGAGGCGAAAACTCACGACTTTGTGATAAGGAAGAACTCGACGAGATCAAGGAAGGACTCAATGAGTTGGTTTGAATAGTCCCGATTCTGTTAAAGTGAAGAACTTTGCGAGTCGGAGGAAAACTTGACGATTTGCATCGCGGTTTCGTGATTCTGTGATTCATGGGAACTCGATGAGTTGAGTCAACTCAAAGCGTTGAATTTAACCTTGACTTTGACCATGACTTTGACTAAGTTGACTTTTATAAGGGATTGAGTACATAATGGAGGTTCTGTTTAAGGATTTGAGTAGAGCTAGCTGCAGAGCATAGACATTTCAGCTATCATCCGACAGTGAGGTGAGTTTCCTCCTGGTTTAAACGAGTCTAAGGCACCAAGGCCGGCCCATAGATGTTATGAATGTTGACTAGCAGCTAAGTGTGGGATGGGCCCTTATCATGGCATTATTTGATTATGGATATGGATTGATAGATTTGATTATACTTGTTGCATGTGTGATACTTGTATGTGTTTCCTAGTAGCTGAGTGTGGGCGAGGCCCGTATATCACACCCCCAAACCGGAACGGTGGAAACGTTCGGGGGTGGATGACGTCATGTACAATATCATAACAATGAAGAATAGTAATCAAAGCAACAACCATCATATTGAAAATATATAATTTACATTGTGTTTGAATTATTGTATGTTTCATTCCAAAAGTATATAACAAAAAGCTAAGATGTGAAGCTACTATGCTCCGTCTTCTCGAAACCTGTGTGTGTACCTAATTACAGATTTCTTGAGAATACAAGTGGTTTTGAAAAGAGTTTCAACATTTAAGTTGGTGAGTTCATAAGCATTTCTTATGAAAAGGTATGTCATTTGTTCCTTTGAAAACGTTAGTGTGTTCTTCCAGAAAATACAATATTTTCTTTGTAAAAGTGTTGTAGTCTTAGTACCTTAACACCAAATTGTATAAGTTTCTTATCCTTATAATTTATAATACGAAGTTCTAAATTTGTGTAAGTGGTGTGACCCATAATGGCCCCTCCTACGATTACTTAGTGTACACAAGTTATATATAATCAAGATCGAACGGACAGTCGAATAGGTGGATCTGCCCTAAGCCCACAACCAAACAAGGAACAGGAAGTAAAGCGGAAATCACACATTCGACTGCCTATCGAATCTTCATTGTATATAACCCTAACGTATAACCTAAGTAATCATAGAGTTAATAATAATGGTTCTTTAAGAAATGTAAGTTGTATTGTACTAGAAAATAGTATATTGTAATTGTATCTGTATGTAATCCTTTTCTAAATGTATGTTTCAAGAAGTTGTAACCTGTGTTGTACTGGAAAATCATGTAATGTAGTTTTATTATTAAGTAAAACCAGCTGAAGATGTGTTTTCCCCGTAAACTAAATGTAAAGTTAATACCTTCCTATGATCACTTAGTGTACACAAGTTATATATAATCAAGATCGAACGGACAGTCGAATGGGTGGATCTACCTAAGCCCACAACCAAACAAGGAACAGGAAGTAAGGCGGAAATCACACATTCGACTGCCTATCAGATCTAATTGTATATAACCTAACATATACACTAAGTAATCATAGAGTTAATACCCGTTAAAACTGTTTGAAAATATATTACTATGTAAATTTATCTTTGTTTTCTCTATGTGAGCTCTTATAACCATATTGTGACCTAAGATGGCATGAACACGATGTTCTTTAGGCATCCGAAACATTAACGACATTTGTCACCCCAGACCTGCCGGTCCAACTATAGCTAACAATCAGGGTGCGAAATTGTCAGTCTCATATAGATCTATACACAAATATCTCGCTCTCCCTACAAGAGACTCTGGTTTTAAGTCAGGACTTTTGTTGGTACTTAGTTAAGTACTTGAAGACGTCTCACAAATTTATTGCTTCAACGAGTTTACGAGTAATGAACTGAAAACCCTTTTAGTAAATGAAAATGTAATACCCTTTAGTGAGTGAAAATGTTACTTTTCCATAGATATTTCTAAGTGTATAATTATTGTAAAATGAACCATAAACTATACATATTATAGTTTATAATGTATGTTCTACTGAAATGAAAACAGTTGCGTTTTAACATGTTATTGCATATAAATGTTTGTAAATTTGGTAGTAATGTCGTTTTGCATATTTGATATTTTCATGTAAATGATACATAAAATGTAAGAAAAAATAAATAATGGTTTGTATTTTAACACCAATTTCCTTGTGTTTTACTTGCATTCCCGCCCCCCCCCCCCCCCCCCCCCCCAAAAAAAAAAAAAAAAAAAAAAAAAACATAGAAAAATCATTGAAAAGTGTAGGGTATGAAGTCATCGTGAATGTGATTGCATTTAGAATCTTACTAGAAACGGTCAGCGGTTCGTGATCATCGAGCTTGGGAAGTGGAACGCCTTCAAAAAAACAAGAGAGATAGAGAGAGAGAGAGAGAGAGAGAGAGAGTCAGAGAGAGAGAGAAAAATAATTTGGTGTAAGAAGTGAAATGATCGAACTTGCATTTTATAGGCTAATTTTTGGTCTCTCATGTCGTGAGCCTCACATGCTTACGTCGTGAGCTTCCATGAGTCTTCTCGTAGCCTTCCAAGGTGTTTTCTAGCCTCGATTAGTGTCCGTTTGATTCCTCACGTCGTGACAAATCATGCTCACGTAGTGAGCCTTAAACGTAGACCTTCCATCTACTTCCTAGCCTTGAAAAGTGGTGTTTTGACTCCTCACATCGTGAGAATTCATGCTCACGTTGTGAGTCAAATCAGATTAGGGTTTCTGACACATGTCATACTCTCAGATAGTTGTATCTTCGGAAGGTCACAACCTTTGCATACGAGCTCTGTTTTTGACGTTATTTATATTCATGCGTAGGTGGAGACGTACTCTACAACTTTCATTTAGATCACTAAGGCTAAAAAGTAATCTATCATAAACTCACTTTTTACGAATCCCGGTGTCGTGATAGTTTTGCTGCGAACTTCGACATACCATAATTTGTTCTTTATAACTCCGATTTCGGCGTTCTTTATTCTCTGGAATCCTTGTCCCGACCACTAAAATTTTCTTCATATATATTGGGTCTATCTATTATTTTATTTTTATTCTTAACTTTTGAATATTTTGACTTTTGTTTGACATAGTGGTCTTGTTTGACTTTCTTTTATTTTCATTGACTTGAAGTAACTGGTTGTTACATTATCCCCCTGTTAGAGACAATTTCGTCCCAAAATTATTTTTATAGTGAGTGTTCATGAACTAGGGAAAAGATGCGGGTATTTTCGTTGCATATGGTCTTCTTGTTTCCTAAGTGAATTCGGGTCCTCGCTTGGCATTCCAGCGGACCTTCACTTTTGGTTTGCGGTTTTTTTTTATTAATCTTACTGTTTGCCTAGGGATGGTAATATGTACTCAAGATGAGTTAGGGTTTTCAAAGGTTTTTGTAACATTTGACAACTACAAGAGGTGTAATAGACCGTCCTTTATCTGAGATGATAGGTGGTGGTATATTGTGCAGTTTCACAATCTCCTTGTGATATGTTCCTATCAGCTTCTCTATTTTAATAGTTGTTTTGATCGGTAGGAAGTGTGTGGGTTTGGTTCATCACTCAGGTGGTTGTGTGTCCACTCGTAGTCCTGGGCAACTTTGTTCTGAAGTTCGTGGTAGGATTTATATGTTTTGATTGTTTGCTTACATTAGATCTTGCCATGAAAGTCTTGGATATATTGCATGTTCAATTAGAGAAACCTAGATCCAAGCTTTAGGGTTTGAATGTGCACATAGGAAAGGTCTTATGGCTCAAACCCATCAATAAAATCGGGTGTAAATGAACTAACTATATTAGTTACTATATGCATCATGTTTCAACTTGTAAAGCATTTTGTAACCAATTCATAATAGAAGTTTATGTAAAAGTAAACTTATGAATTCTGATAGTAATACCCTCAATGAAATTTTGTGATTTGATTTACTGTTATTAGTTGCGACGAAAGATGTGATAAGTCTAACACATAGTGTGAGTAGTGTAATCACTAACTCACTAGGTTATATTACTTTACTAAAGTGACACATAAGGTGCTCTACCACCTCGCACGTCTCGTGAGTGGCCTCCTCTGCTCTCTGTCATTTCTATGATTGTCCTAGTTTTAGTTGTAAAGATTTGTTGTCTCATGGCATCCATATGGTGTTCTTGTTCCTCATAGATGTGTTGAATATTCGTTCCATAACGCTTCGGGTTTTTGACAATGATCTCCATTACGTCATGATGGAGAGTTTGAACCCGAATGTCCGAGCGACTTCTCATTTCTGCTCTTGATAGGGTAAGGTTCACTAACAAACTTTACAACGCCTTTCTCTTCATTTGATCCCTTCTCGGAATCCTCCTCATGAACCCCTTCTGGTTCTTCCTTGACTCCTCAGTTGGCTGTTGCAGTGGATTTATGATGTCTAAGTATGTTATTTGTGCAAGAATAGAGGTATATAAAGAATCTATGATTTCCAGTAAGGGTATACACTAAGCAATTATATATCTACCAGTAAGGGTCTATGGTTTCCACATAAGTTAATTATAGTATCATAAAATGATCTTATATTATTTTAAACTTTATTTTTGGTCCTAGAGTTTCTTGGTATATAGAGTTGGTAAGTTTTAGACTTGTTGCAACACCACGACTATTCCTAGGCATATGCTAGTCACTTCTCGGATAAATATAGTTCACCAGGCTATATTTATCCCAGATTTGATTATATACACCAAGGTCTACTCGTGATATTCAACAATCTTAATACCTATGTTTTGTTCTTATTATGACACTGTTCTAGTATATATATGTATGCATGTATACTTTTATAAAAATATTACTCGTATTATATTTAAATAGTATAACTCTTAGTCAGAGTGTTTTAGTCCCATTGTATTTATAGTTGTATATCTTATATGGTTTGATATACTAGTTCATTATAAACAATGCTCTGATACCAATCTATCACACCCCAAACCGGAATGGCGGAAACGTTCGGGGGTGGATGACGTCATGTACAGTATCATAACAATGAATAATAGTAATCAAAGCAACGACCATCATATTGAAAATATATAATTTACATTGTGTTCGAATCTTTGTATGTTTGATTCCAAAAGTATATAACAAAAAACTAAGACGTAAAGCTACTATGTTCCGTCTTCTCGAAACCTATGTGTATACCTGTCTACTGATTTCCTGAGAATACAAGTGGTTTTGAAAAGAGTGTCAACATTTAAGTTGGTGAGTTCATAAGCATTTTGTATGAAAAGGTATGTTATTTGTTCCTTTGAAAACGTTAGTGTGTTCTTCCAGAAAATCCAATATTTTCTTTGTAAAAGTGTTGTAGTCTTAGTACCTTAAGACCAAATTGTATAAGTTTCTTATGCTTAGAATTTATAATACAAAGTTTTAAATTTGTGTAAGGGGTATGACCTATAATGGTCCCTCCAATGATTACTTAGTGTATACAAGTTAAATATAATCAAGCTCGAACGAACAATCAAATAGGTGGATCTGCCCTAAGCCCACAACCAAATAAGGAACAGGAAGTAAAGTGGAAATCACATATTCGACTGCCTATCGGATCTTCATTGTATATAAACATAACATATACCCTAAGTAATCATAGAGTTAACAATAATGGTCCTTTCAGAAATGTAAGTTGTACTGTATTAGAAAATAGTATATTGTAATTGTATTTGTATGTAATCCTTTTCTAAATGTATTTTTCTAGAAGTTGTAACCTGTATTGTACTGGAGAATCATGTAATGTAGTTTTATTATTAAGTAAAACCAGCTGAAGATGTGTTTTCCCCGTAAACTAAATGTAAAGTTAATACCTTCCTATGATCACTTAGTGTATACAAGTTATATATAATCAAGATCGAACGGACAGTCGAATGGGTGGATCTACCTAAGCCCACAACCAAACAAGGAACAGGAAGTAAGGCGGAAATCACACATTCGACTGCCTATCAGATCTAATTGTATATAACCCTAACATATACACTAAGTAATCATAGAGTTTATACCCGTTAAGACTGTTTGAAAATATATTACTATGTAAATTTATCTTTGTTTTCTCTATGTGAGTTCTTATAACCATATTGTGACCTAAGATGGCATGAACACGACGTTCTTCAGGCGTCGGAAACGTTAACGACATTTGTTACCCCAAACCTACCGGTCCAACTATAGCTACTAGTTAGGGTGTCGGATTGTCAGTCCCATATAGATCTATACACAAATATCCTGCTCCCCCTACCAGAGACTCTGGTTATAAGTCAGGATTTCCGCTGGTACTTAGGTAAGACGTCTCACAAATTTATTGCTTCAACGAATTTATGAGTAATGAACTGAAAACTCTTTTAGTAAATGAAAATGTAATACCCTTTAGTGAATGAAAATCTAACTTTTCCATAGAGATCTCTAAGTGTATAATTATTGTACAATGAACCATAAACTATACATATTATAGTTTATAATGTATGTTCTGTTGAAACGAAAATTGTTGTGTTTTAACATGTTTTTGCATGTAAATGTTTGTAAATTTGGTAGTAATGTCGTTTTGGATATTTGATATTTTCATGTAAATGATACATAAAATGTAAGAAAACATAAATAATGGTTTGTATTTTAACATAGGTTTCCTTGTGTTTTACTTGTATTCCCCTCCTAAAACATAGAAAATTCATTGCAAAGTGTAGGGGTATGAACTCACCTTGAGTGTGATTGAGGTTAAAATCTAACTATAAATGGTCAGCGGTTCGTGATCGTCGAGCTCGGGATGCGGAACGCCTTCAGCAAACGATATATATATATATATATATATATATATATATATATATATATATATATATATATATATATATATAGAGAGAGAGAGAGAGAGAGAGAGAAAAGAATTTAGTGTAAGATGTGAAATGGTCGAGCTTGCTATTTATAGGCTGATTTTTGGTCTCTCACATTGTGAGCCTCACATGCTCACGTCGTGAGCTTCCCTGAGTCATCCTGTAGCCTTCCCAGGTGTTTTTTAGCCTCGATTAGTGTCCGTTTGACTTCTCTCGTCATGAGAAATCATGCTCACGCCGTGAGCCTTAAATGTAGACATGTCATCTGCATTCTAGCCTTGAAAAGTGGCATTTGACTCCTCACGTCATGAGAATTCATGCTCACATCGTGAGTCCAATCAGATTAGGGTTTTTGATACATGTCATGCTCTAAGACGGCTATATCTTTGGAAGGTCATAACTTTTCCATATGAGCTCTGTTTTTCACGTTCATCATATCACGCGTAGGTGGAGATGTACTCTACAACTTTCATTTAGATCACTAATGCTAAAAAGTAATCTATCGTAAACTCACCATTTATGATTCCCGGTGTCGTGCCAGTTTTATCGCGAACTTCGATATGTCATAACTTCTTCGTTATAACTTGAATTTTGGTGTTCTTTATATCTTCGGAATCTTTGTCCCGACCACTACAATTTTCTTCATAGATATTGGGTCTATCTATTATTTTATTTTTATTATTAACTTATGAATATTTTGAATTTTGTTTGACATAGTTGTCTTGTTTGACTTTCTTTGATTTTCATTGACTTGAAATAACTGGTTGTTACACCGTATCTCATAGATAGCTGAGTGTGGGCGAGGCATGTATCTCATAGTTAGTTGAGTGTGGGTGAGGCTCGTATCTCATAGTTAGCGGAGTGTAGGCGAGGCTCATATCTCTTAGTCACCCGAGTGTGGGCGGGGCCCGTATCTCCTTGAGTATGGACGAGGCCCGTATCTACTTGAGTGTGGGCGGGGACCGTATCTACTAGCTGCATGATATGTGTGGTATGTGGTAGTTTGGGGAGACTCGCTAAGCTTCATGCTTACAGTTTTCAGTTTTGGTTTCAGGTACTTCCAGTAGCAAAGGGAAGGGCTCGGGATGACTGCATTGCACCCACACCATGATAGCAGTCTTGTGACAACCCAAGTTGGTCCGTTACATTTCCCCGTTACGGCTAACGGAATATTCTAGTTTATAAAAGTTCCGTTAATTGGAGGTCGTCAATTAAATAAACATTTCATTTCTTTATATTTAATATGCCGTTAAGTCGTGATTAAAGGGAATAAAAACACATAACACATATTTCCATTTAGTTGGAAATAGTTAGTTTTTATTATTATTACCACTAAATCGAGTGCGACCAAAAGCCCCGTCTGACGACAGTATTGGGTAGAATTCCACTGAGCTCCAACTCCCACCCATATATATAGGGGAGTAAACTCCATTTGGATCTTTTCCACCCTCTCTCTCTACACACTCTCTCTAGACCCGTTTTCACCCCAAATCCGCAACCAAACGCTTCCAAATCGTAAGTCCACTTACCCTAGCTTATTCTAAACATATTGATTTGTGTTTATAGCTTAAAATTCGGACTTAGAATCTATTGAAAAGGAGTTTACGGCCTAAGCTCCTCCTTAGGCCGTAAACACCTTAAATGAGGCCTAAATGACCCCAAAATGTCCCTAAAGGCTTGGAAATAAATTAAGGGATTTGCCTAGGAGTGTTTAAACATTAAATCACATGATTTTAGGGGGTAAAAGAGAGTTTACGGCCCAGGAATATGCCAAGGCCGTAAACACCTCTTAAACATGTCAAAAAGCCCCAAAAACACTCCCAAACCACCCTTGGACTTCATACATAAATTAGGGGCTTATCCTATTGGATTTAGATCATTTAAACATAAGGAATTGGAGGATTAAAAGGAGTTTACGGCCCAGACATGTGTCAAGGCCGTAAACTCCCCAAAACCAAGCCAAAAATGTGGTTTTTGTCCCCCAAATGGCCTTAGACTATTTTTATAAAATGCTAGAAGTGATATAAGGGCTTGAAACTTCATAAACTCAAGGAATGGGAGTTTACGGCCGTAAACTCCCCTAGGAGTTGTCCCTGGGCCGTAAACTCCAATTAGGTGCCCTTAAAGACCTCAAACCCACTCATGCCTTTTGGAATTGGACTTAGAAAAATCCCACTATCAAGATTGAAGCCTTAAAACACACTAGATACCCTCACCATGAGTTTACGACCGTAAAATCATGGTGAGTAGTCCATGGGCCGTAAACTACATATTAAGGGTTTACTCTCGGAGAGTAAACTCCATTCCTAAGCCATACACACCTTTAAACGCTACCCGGGACACCCAAACACTTATCCAAAGTGTTTTCCGCTCCTTTGAGTGTGTATATTTGTTTAATTAGTATTAAATATACTAATTGTATGTGAACATATGTTATCATATGTAAAATAGGTCATTGAGTGTGTTCGAGTCCTTACGTGACACCGAACGCCCAAACGGCACCTTCGTCGGACCTACTTACACCAGGTGAGTTCATACCCCTAAATAAACCTTTTAAATGTTTTTACATGTTTTATAGGGGGGGGATACAAGTTAAACATGTCAATTATCATATCAATCACATGTGATTGATAACCCGCATGTGCAAGATTTTACCACACTGTACACTGTTTTACCGAGTAGGACACTATAATAGTTTTCAATTGTTTTAAAACTCTCACTTATAATGTTTTATCTAAATTCATTTTAAACTGGTTTATGAAAGATTTCCAAAGGTTTTCAAACATATTTTACAAAAGAATACAAATTATGATTTTTCCCCGAGTATAAAGGCTTTTCCTCAAAGTTCCCTTTTACGACGTATATTCTTACTTGTTAGTTACCGCTGCTTCGCTTTCACTTATTTTAAACTCCTACTTGATAACTCTTTCTCTTCGTGATACGCTTATACCTGTTGTTGCCTCTATCTCGCTTATGCTTGTAGTCACTTATACTTGTTAGACGCTTTTACTTCACCAGTTGTCGTTTCCACTTTGTGATACACTTATACTTGGTACGCTTATACTTCACGACTCGGTTGTTCCACACTATACGAATGCACACCATGATGATACGTCTCCACTTATTACACACTCAGTCGTAGTTAGATGTATGTATGTGCTTATATAGATACATATAAGTAACGATTGAAAGACTTAGGAAGGCTCGTCCGCCCTATTTCCTTTTCTTCGTTGAGATGTGGTCTGGTGGGATCGGATGGCCGTCCGAAGGTCGTTTGGTTCATTAGTTATATACTATGTATATGAGTATGGACATACAGGAATTCTTTAGTCAGTTCAGTTAAGAGTCTCTACCTCTAGTCTACACTTACATTAGAAACACACTACCCACTGTTTGGAAGTCTCTACCTCTAGTACAACACTTACATTAGAAACCCACTCCCCTCTAGAAACACATTATCCTCTATTTGGGATGCATCTTCGGGATGCGGCCTTCTCGGTCGTCTAGTTGGTAACCAGAGTCTCCTGTAGGGAGAGCGGACATTGTGTGTATAGATCTATACGGGATTGACACCCCCGCACCCTGACTGCTAGCTACAGTCCATGGCCCACCAAGCCAAGGGGTGACAAATGTCATAGACGCTTGTAGGGCGTCAGGTACTCTAGTCAGTATGGTTACGAGTATCCCGGGTTACCTTATAATTCATTGGCCTTAAGGTAACGGTATCACACCGGCAATTTACACTGTATGCTGGTAATTTATTTTCAGAGTCACATTGTTTTGACCTTACAAGACGTATCTTTCACTTGATACTGTCTGGGGTCTGTTTTCATAGTTTTGACCTTACAAGACGTATCTTTCATTTGATACTGTCTGGGGTCTGTTTTCTCTGTTTTGACCTTACAAGACGTATCTTTCATTTGATACTGTCTGGGGTCTGTATTCACTGTTTTTAGACCTTACCAGCTGTACCTTTCATTTGGTACCTTCTGGGGTCCGTGTTTCTATTTGTTAGACTGAACCAGGTGTGTCGTTCATTCGATACTTTCCTGGAGTCTATAATTCCTTGCCTTAGTCAGCAGTCCTCACTGTTGAGGCATATGTATTTCCCTGATGTCTCTTGCTTCCTTAAATAATCAAATTCAGTATTTTGATAATGATGGCAATTAAGGGAAAAACTACTTTTTTTACCACTTAACACTGACCAGCCTTGGTAGAAGGCTGCTTTTATTAAAGAAAATATAGGATTTTCTGGAAAGAACTCTAATACACAGTAAACACTTAAACTACTACTTATAAAGTTATTTGAATGAAATGTCACTAAATACTTATGAACTCACCAGCATTTGTAAAAATGCTGATACTCGCTTTTCAAATAACTTGTATTCTCAAGTTAGCAATTAGACATGTACACCCCCGGAGCTGTTGATGAAGATGGCTTAGTACCTTGCTGTACTTATTATTTTGTTTGTATACTTTGATACCTTGTAACGTAACCATGTAAAAATTATTACTATTAATGCAATGTTTTGTTGTACTTTGATTACTATATGCATGTGTTGTGATACCTGACACGACGTCATCCACCCCAGAACGTTTCCGCCGTTCCGGTTTTGGGGTGTGACAAGTTTGGG
This sequence comes from Lactuca saligna, assembly GCF_052625555.1. NCBI lineage: Eukaryota > Viridiplantae > Streptophyta > Magnoliopsida > Asterales > Asteraceae > Lactuca > Lactuca saligna. The sequence goes on from NC_136424.1 coordinate 27,659,003, forward strand.
ATGTTTTTACTCTGATATTTTAGATATGATACATTGATTGTGATACTTTGAGACCATGACTTATGTTTTTGGATTAAATGATTTGATATCGATGGTTTATTTAATAAATAAAAATGAAAATTTTAGACCGTGTTTTATGTATGTTTCATAATCAAGTCAGTTAGTTTCTTCATGCACCAACACAAGACCATTTACAAGCAGTCAAGCGTATCTTACCCTATGTTAAAGGCACTATGTCTTTTGGTCTTTCATTTCTTCATGCATCTTCACCCACCATTCTTGAGTACTGATTGGGCACGCTGTATGAAGACACGACATTCTACTTATTGTTATTCGGTTTTTCTAGGTGGAAATTTAGTATCTTGGAGTGCTAAGAAACAACCAACGGTCTCTTGTTCTAGTTATGAATCAGAATATAGAGCTTTGACCAACATTGCTGCTAAGATTATCTGGATCACACATCTTCTCAAATAACTTCACATCTTACCTCCCTCACGACCGACCATTTTGTGTGATAATAAAAGTGCTTTGTTTTTAAGTCAAAACCCTATTGCTCACAAACGTGCTAAGCATATTGACATTGGTTATCACTTTGTTCGCGAGCTTGTTTTATCTGGCAAACTTTCTACCAAGTTTGTCCCTTCACATCTACAGTTAGTCGATATCTTCACAAAAATCCCTCCAAGACCTTTGTTTGAGGATTTTCGCACCAAGCTTCGTATCGGTACGCGCGGGGGGGGGGGGGGGGGGGGGTTAATAGCATAAATTTATTTGTTTCGATTATGTAAAGCCTATAGTTTTGGAAATTTTGTTATTTCTTTATCTTGTTTATTGTATTGTTGTATTATTTGATTCTGTACACTTTGTTATTTTTATGTCCAGTTCGTGTCGGGTTTCGTGTTAGGGGTATACCTTGAAATATATCGTGTCATGTGAGGCTAAAAGATTAAGCATGTTGAAAGAGTAGGAGTTTGGTAGGCGGAATTGAAAAACTAATAGTTTGGAGGTGGAATATATGAAGTCATGCCAAGTTCAGATAACAAAATTAAAAGTGTATGAGATGGGGAGGTGGAAGACAATATCATGAGGATGAGAGAGTGGTCAAAGGGGCTCTGTAGTCTGGAAGAGAACGGAAAAACTAAAAATGAAGTCTTGATCTAGACGGTTAAGTCATTTAAACATTATAAAACAACTCAATCAAAAGGTTTTCTTTTACTTATGGTTTTGGGTTGGTATCTTTCTAGTTTATTTAAAGAATTCAAAATATTTGCATATCAATAAACGGGTCATTTTTTAGTCATATTTGAGTTGAATTTCTCAACCCTGATATTATCCGTTTAATTTTCATATTGTGTCGTGTCAACCCGTTTATTTAAACGGATTGAAATATCTTACCCAAACTCATTTATTTTGTGTCAGGTTCATATCGTATTTCATGTGGTGTCAATTTTTACCGCCTCGTTAAAACCAACACAAACGGACTCATGGTCACCCTATTTAATATCTCTTTGAATTTTAAACCAACACAAACGGACTCATGGTCACCCTATTTAATATCTCTTTGAATTTTAGTTGCACCCTTTAAATAACTTTTTTTTGTCCGGTCCTACATACTTCAATTATAAGGGGTAAACAATTATTAGCCAACAATTGTTTCTATTCGGATACTTTACTGATAAGGGTTAAACAATTATTAGCCAACATGTGTATCTATTTGGATGGTCAATTTAGACGATCAAAGTGAACTCAAGCATTCAAGGCAACCCATCTCCAGCTTTCTGATTAAAGGATCGCTTCTTCCATTCCAAACTGTAATCCATAACTCCGAAAAAGATGCACTTTTTCTCGGTCCTTATATTTCTCCTTACTGTATTGGGTATTGTGTTTTACTTTCTAAAGAAACAACAGGATGGAGATGATGGTGAGCAGAAGAATTTATCCATGTCAGCACCATCGGGTCAGCAATCCCTACACAAAGAAGAACGTGTTCAGAGGAACGATTCATTCTCATCACCCTTGCTGGATAAACAGTGTCGACGTTTTTCACTTGCTGAAATTAGGTTGGCCACCAATGATTTTGATGATGCATTTGTAATCGGAAAGGGCGGGTTTGGGAATGTATACAAAGGTAGAGTTGACTTTGGGAAAAGAATTGATGTTGCCATTAAGAGGTTGAATCTTGAATATTCAAGTCAAGGGGCAACCGAGTTTCGGGCAGAGATTGAGATGCTTTCCAAGTTTCGCCATAGTCACATCGTGTCTCTACTAGGATATTATGAAGGATCTACTGAAAAAGAGATGATCCTTGTTTACGAATACATGCGGAATGGGAGTCTTGGGGATCATTTGCACAAAAGAAAAGGTAATGTAAGTAATTCATCTCAGCTGACATGGATCCAGAGACTCAATATTTGCATAGATGCTGCTCGTGGTTTGGACTACCTCCATACAGGTACAGGTGTTGAATCTAGAGTCATACACCGTGACATCAAGAGCTCAAACATCTTGCTGGATGAGAATTTGGTAGCGAAAATTTCTGACTTCGGGTTGTCCAGGATTGGTCCAGCTAAGCTGGTGGGGACCACTAATGTTTATACCGATCAGATCAAAGGCACATTTGGGTACATGGATGCCGAGTATTTCACAACTCAGAGACTGACACGAAAGTCTGACGTGTATGCATTTGGTGTGGTGTTATTGGAAGTGTTGTGTGGTAGACCTGCTCTGGATTTTACATTGGATGAGGAGCAACACAGCCTATCTGTATGGGCCAAAAAGTGCATCAGAAAAGGTAAGATTGATCGAATCATTGATCCCTATTTGAGGGGGAAAACGAGGGCTAAATGTTTGAAGGAATTTGGAAGAATTGCATATGAATGTCTCCTTGCATGTTCAAAGGATCGACCCACAATGACTAAGGTGTTAGCTAAGCTTGAGCTTGTGTTATCGTGGACATTGCAAAGTGAGATGAGTTCTCGTGATCAAAAAGACATTGGAAAATCTGTATTTATTGAGAAGGCATGGTCATTGTTCTTGATTAAAGCTCCAATAAGTAAGTTAAAACTCTTTTATTTACTGTTTAGGATTTTTATAAGCTTAATTATGTTTAGGTTGATATATATTCCATCTTGAAGGCCAGTACTCACCAAAAAATTTGATCATTATATATCACTGATACAATGACCTATAGGAAGATGGCTATGATCATGTACACGTACATGTACATGTCGTTGTCTTCTATTTAAAAAGCCCATAAATAATCTCATGTTAATTCTCTTTCTAAATGTTAATTAATTATTGTTTCAGAAGGTGGTGTGAGTGCTAGAAAGAAACTTGGGCAAAGCATCAACAACAATAAGAAAGGCATGATGACGGAAAAGCATGCCACCACGTTTGTTGAGGGTGGCGTTGCAACTGCTTCTCAGCAGGTGGTGCTACCCGGTAAAGAGACAAAGATACCAGTCTTGAAGATGTTCACGTTTTCTGAGCTTCGGAGTGCCACTAGGAATTTTCGGCCTGACATGGTGATTGGGGAGGGTGGTTTTGGGAGGGTGTATAAAGGGTGGTTGGACAGTGTGACTTTTGTCCCACGGAAGGCTGGTGTTGGGTTAGCTGTGGCCATCAAGAGACTCAACCCCGAAAGTATTCATGGTTTCTCCGAGTGGCAGGTTTGTTTGTTTTTTTGTTACCTCCATTCTCTTGCACTGAAATATTTATTTTGGTGTGCATGAGTTGCGTACGTACTTGGCTTATTATTCTCGTACCTTCTTTACATTACATATATGCACAATTTGTGACCCTCAATATGGATTAGCAACCTATTGTAGGTCCCTATCCCATTTTAAGCAATGTATTTATTTATTTATTTATTTTCGCACTTAAATTATTCCTTTAATTATGGAACGTACATACCTAATCTTCTTAGAATCAATCTCGTCCCTTGATCTTCTTAATCTATGTTGATCCTGGCAATGTATACACGTACGTTCAAGTTCTTTTGAGAACTCAATGATTCGTGAGAACTTGAGAATTTTTTTTTTTTGGATGAAAAAATTACATTGCCTAAAATTAATGGATGGGAAAATAGCACATTGACTGAAGTGGGGAATCGAACTAAAGTAGACTGCCATCATTTGAATCTAACCAAAATAACAAGTAGATAGAGTGATGTGAATACCCTATATCTAACAGAACCGCTCAATAATTGACTGAAAAGTGTTGTCTGATGTAAAACAGCACTAAAAGATCGAAATATGGTAAAAGTGAAACTATGGTAAAGAGATCGGAATATTGTAACCTTTTGTGTCCTATTTTTCCTCTTAGGCCATCTACAATGCATTGAACTCAAATGAGTTCAATGGATTGTCACATGTACATTCCACTTACAATATAACTTTATCTATTAAACTCTACATTCCATTAAACCCAATACAATTTAATGGATTGACACATCATTATATGTGTGTGAGGAGAGAGAGTGTGGAGTTCAATAAGGACCTATTCTATTGAGTGTCATATCATTAACCAACAATGGGGATTTTGAATTTAATGGGATTAAACTCCCCATTAGACTACTATTGGAGTGTAACCATTCTTGCTAAATAAATAGATTTTTAGAAGTATATTATAAAGTGGCAAGATTATCTAGTAGCTAGCTGACGGACGGTAAAAAGGAAGTAAAAATCAAATTGTTAATTTTGTGTGTTTTCATGACAGGCAGAAGTGAACTTCTTGGGAACATTTAGCCACCCAAACATTGTTAAACTCCTTGGCTATTGCTGGGAAAATAAGGAGTTTCTTCTTGTTTATGAATATATGCAAAGAGGAAGCTTAGATCGCCATCTCTTTAGAAGTAAGTGTGTAAATATATATCAACAAATATGGAAAGTTGAATGGTATCTGTGAAATTTGTAAATGATGTGTTTCCGTTTTAAATTGGATTTTAGAAACTTTCAAACCACTTCCGTGGGACATGAGGATTAAAATAGCAATAGGAGTAGCACAAGGCCTTGCTTTCTTGCACACTAGAGAAAAGAGCATCATCTTCAGAGACGTGAAAATGGCAAACATTTTGTTAGATGAGGCAAGTTAAAAACTGATAGGTTTTACTCTGAACATACGACCCATGATTATAATTGCAACCTTTAAGCAATGTTTTGGGGGGTTCTATTACATATTATATAATAAAGAGAATATATATATATATATATATATATATATATATATATATATATATATATATATATATATATATATATATATATATGTATGTATGTATCATAGCAATTTGTTATAGTGAGTTATATATGTTATTACAGGAGTTTAATGTGAAGCTCTCGGATTTTGGACTGGCAAAGTTAGGTCCAGTCAATGGAGAATATCATGTGTCAACACGCGTTATGGGCACCTACGGTTATGCAGCTCCTGAGTACATAACCACTGGTTAGTTCTCTAATCTCCTTGTTCAAGCTGGCACAATCAGCTTGCTGGTTTTACGGATTAATTAAATCACAAGGTTTCTCAGTCTTGGGGGTCACATTGGCTATGGTTTCTTCACTTTTTATTGGGATTTCTTATCTAGCGTTTTTGTTTGGTGGAACAATGCTTGCTTAGTTGCTTAGCTCCACTAGGATAGTATTGCTCTAGTATAGTGGTTGAAAATCAAATCATGCCTTATTATCCCCCACAGAAAGTAAACAGAAATAATAGTCCTATTTAGTCTTATTACTAAACATGCATTGGAAAACTAATTTTAAATGATATTAGTTAAATTGTTAGTGGACTTGAAAGTAAAATGGCTTATCTAAATTGATCAATGATGGTGATTTTTGCTTAGGCTAACAAGGGTTTTTTAAGACATCAATAACAAAGGATGTGATTCAACTACAGGACATCTATATGTGAAGAGTGATGTTTATGGTTTTGGGGTGGTGATGCTAGAGATGATTACAGGATTACGTGTACTTGATCGTAGTCGGCCCTCCTCACAACAGAATTTGGTGGAGTGGGCTAGATTTTTTTTAAGAAATATACAAAAACTAGGAAAAATCATGGATCCACGGTTGGAACAAGTTTATTCATCAAAAGGTGCAATGAAAGTAGCAAAACTCATCCTAAACTGTCTTGAGCCAGATCCAATTCGCCGGCCTTCAATGGAGAAAGTGGTGGCACGTTTACAAGAGATCAACACAATCAAATTATAACCAAGGAAGTCAAGAAGCTAACACACAGTATTCGATGATCCCAACCATGAACAAAAGGTTTGGTAATCATGGAGTGGATCGATCAATTACCCATCTGAATAATATCGATGGCATTATCATCAAGGTTTTACAATTTATGTTTATTAGTGTGTATCTTGTAGATGCATGCACATTCTAGATGTATTTTTATTGCATTTGTAACATCATAGTTAGGTCATCTTAGGGGTGTCAATTTATGACACGGCACGACAAAAATACACGACACGAAACGAAATCGGGACGAAATCAAAATTCGAATTCGTTTTCGTGTCGTGTTCGTGTCAAGTTTAAAAAACACGATGTCGTGTCGTGTCGTGTTCGTGTTTACAAATCCACACGAAATTGACACGATTGAGCATGTATTTGTCGTGTTTTCGTGTTTGTCGTTTTTATCGTGTTATATATGATTAAATATGAATTAAATAAAATAATAGTTATGTAATATTATCTTTGTCGTGTCGTGTCGTGTTGTCGTTTTTTTAATTGGTTCGTTTTCGTGTTAGTGAGAAAAAACACGACATCGTGTCGTGTCGTGTTCGTGTTACAAAAAAAATTGTCGTGTCAGACAAAAACACGACACGACGGCCCGATTTGACAGGCCTAGGTCATCTTATGTGTAGTGTAGGCTCATATCCTTTTGTATTTTATATATTTGTTTTCCGGTAAGAACTTGTCAATCATGAGCCTAAAGTCCTCCAAGCAAATCTCTCATCTCCCTACAATATCACCCCTTCCCTTCTTTTATTGTGTTGTCTCAACGGCCTAAATCTTAGGACATATTTACCCTTCTATTTCCTACAAAAAAAAAAAAAAAAAAAAAAAAGGCAAGTGTTGTCCTTAACCCCCAATCATCTGCTGAAAAATACTACCACATTACAAACATCAAAGCTATCATTCATGTTATCCTTAAACTTGATGAGTTGAACAATAATGTTTGACGCCAACTTTCGAAATCACATTCTACATGTTTGGAGTGTTTGATCACATTGATGACACATCTAACCCAACAACACGGGATGAAATTGAATGTAACAAACTTGATGAAAGTATGAAACTTTGGATCTATGCAAGGGTATATGCCTTTCGAAATTTTAACAAAAAAATTTGAACAACAGATTTGCTTAAATGATCGAAAACAGTTTAGCTTCTCAACTGGATTACAAAGGAAAAATTAAGCTATATAAACTAAAATGAAAGCAACAAAAGTTAAAATATGTAAACAAAACGTTGTACAAAATAAAGAATAGAGGACATGTGACGACCCAAAAATTGTCACAAAAAATTTTCATTTTTAAAAAATCAAGACATACATCATGTGTCTTAAATAGTCATAAAACAATGTATCAAAAACATCATAGTAGAATAATCATCAATACAAAAATCATAAAGGGATGTTGTGCAATCATGTTAGATCCTTCCTTTTCGAACTGGAAGTACCTGAAAATATTAAACCACGAAACCATAAGCACAAAGCTTAATGAGTTCCCCAAAATACCACATACCATACAAATCAGTGGGCCCAGCCCGATCGTATATTTCAACCCAAACATACAATAGTGGGTCTAGTATTGGGGTATATTTCAACCCAAACATACAATAGTGGTCATCGCCCTGGGGTATATTTCAATCCAAACATACAATAGTGGGCCCAACCCTGGGGTATATTTCAACCCAAACATACATGCAAGAGTCACAAAGACAACTAGCATCCTACATAACACAATTCAGTGGGCCGGCATTGGTGCTTTTGACCCACGACTATAGTGAAGAGACTCACCTCGCTAATGCAATCAAATGTCAACAACCCACACAATCAGGAAATAGGTACTAAACGCCACCTAGATTACCACACAAGATAAAGTTTTAGGCCATCTTTCTAAACTAGAACTTTGACTAAAAGTCAACGAGTCAAAAGTCAATCCTCAAAGTCAACAGTCAAATCAAAGTCAAAATTGCCAATCAGCAGCCCTGCATGTCATGGGCACTAAATGCCAAAACAGTTGATGATCCCCCAGTCTCCACATCGTGACAGCCTAAGGCCACGTCGTGGGGACTGGTCTAAACAACTCAAACAAGCTTAATTCATTTTCTTCTGATTTCAAGAGCTCCAAAGCTCAGATTTGGTCCTTTCCAAGGTCTTAATTGATAAAGTTTCTAACTTTATCCCTTAAGACATTCGTATAAGTCTAGATTTAGGTTCTAGAGTCCAAAAAAAGGCAACTTAATGCATTAATCTCTTAATCCTTCAAGCCAAACAACCAAACTTTCTAGGAGGTATTCCTTATCTCAGAATACCATAAAAATCATTGCTTTTTAGACATGTATGTCCAATGCATGTCTTAACATAAGCTATGTCAAAATGAAGGGAAAATGAGATCAAATCCCATGTATGATGCCCAAAACTCACTAACTCTTCAAATCCATTGAATAAAACCTTTAATGCACCACAAGGATTCATAAAGTTGCCAACTTTATGACATCCTACTATCAAAACATTCCCAAAATATGAGAAAATGGATAAGAAGCATAGATCCAAGGCCCTAATGCATGAAGATTTGAACATTACGCACAAGAATCCAGAAAATACTCAAACAGAAGTTCCAAGCTTGCCAAGATGATCTCACAACCTTAAAACACACGGCTACAAATTAAATTGTCACGTCGTGGTGATGCCATCACTATATCTGGCAACCTAGATTTTCTTATAATTAAATAAAATTCATACAGAAGGATTTGTATGTTATAGAACAACTTGAGAATGAAATTACAGCCAGAGAAACATAGACTCCCTCTTCCCAGTTGTACCGTTAATTGTACCCTTGATGCCTCTCGAGCTCTCTAACTCGATGATGCTCTTTATTTCTCTTTTCGGTATCCATCTCCACTTCAGTGTCATGTTTTTAGAGGATATTTGGGATTGCTTATTTAAAACAACTTATGATTTTAATAAAAAGTTTATTAGCTTATCTAGTGTCAAAATACTAAAATAGACTTTTTTTTTTTTTTTTTTAATTTTAATTGGGTTGGGTGGCTTCAAAACCTAAACTAGTTGTTACCTTATGTGTTTGTTTGTTTCTTACTAGGTTTTCTGATTAATAAAATTCCATCATTCTAAAAAAACTAACATGAGGGAGCTAATAACACCGGATATTAACTCTAATCCTTTGACATTTTGGTATAAAAGGGTGAGTATAATCTCCAATTCTTGCATAGTATATGATAATTACTTTAATACGTATTATAACTTAAGTAACCACTAATATGCAATCAATATGTATAATATCTTAACCAAGTACAAACATGAAGTTCATCAATCTCATATAATCATCTTCCCAGTTTTATCATATACACCCTATTTTAATGACTTGGATCATAAAGTGAATTAATCATGGGGATTACATATGGGGTTCGCTAAAAAAACACTCTATTTTACCATATAGACACTGCTAATTTATTAAATTATTTTTATTTATTGAAATTGCATTATTTTTCGGGAAAAAAAAACTAGTTACAAGTAGTCAATCTTTTGATAAAGGATGTCCATAGTGTGTCTATTTAGCAACATTCTTACATTTTTATACCTTTAATTAGGATGAAAAGATTTTAAACTTCAAGCTTCAATAGATCGTCTTACACGCCCCCAAGTTTGCGCCTCAGCTTTTCAAGAGAAGAAATGAGACTGAACAAAGTATGTGAAATTTAAACCTAGTGGTCAATGAAAGTCGATGCATCTCAACAAGTGATCATAGGCGTCACACGACTTGCCACATGACTTGAATGTCGTGTCAGTATGTTTGCTTCACCTATGTGACTTAGACATCATGCCCTTTGTTGTGTCGATTGTTCTTAGCTAATACGCACAAAAACACTGAGGTGCACTTGTAACGTTTTCATTGTTAACTCATGCATTATCATTTATACTCTTCACAATTTTACGAGTAAAATTAGATGAAAATTAATACACCAATATCATCATACTTGTACAATCGAATTTTTATTACAATTAAATAATGTTTATAACGCACTCGGTTACAGAATACAATATACTCATTTAGTATAGAATTGATGATGTTACACAATCAATGCTACAGGTACTGTAAAATTGTGTCCGAATAAACCTTAGAGAGTCAACATACAAATCAAAACTCAAAGCTAATATCCTTAAAAACAACATTGTAACATATTTATAGATATATTATTTCATATAACATGCATTCAAAAATATATGATAAAGCATCGTATATTTAATATTTGTCAAATATTATTTAATCATATTATAAAAAGAATCTTTATGAACATAAAAAAAAAAATTAAAAACAATAGTTGAAAAGGTTGATCAATCATCAAAAAGACACGCTTTAATTTGGATATTGAAAATCCTTCCATGTTATCGAGTCAAACGGTATGCCATACACTCCACAATTGTGTCACTATGTTCTACGGTCTAATACGACGACTATTATCATTGACTTCAAAACCTCCCTCATCTTTCTCTCTCTAAAACCTTTGTATGAGTATTAAAATTTTTACAGAAGTTTCGTTTTTGACTTTTGAATTTCTGTCATCTTTCAATTTGATCACCTGGGCACCTTCCTTCTCTTTTCTTTCGATTCGACGGAGAAATTGTCAGAAAAAAACCCCCCAAATTTCATCCGATACTAGCAAATTAAGAAATCCTCTCTTCATTCTCATATGTTATTTGTATTATTGATAAAAACACCCTTTTTGCGTCAATAATTGGTACAACAGGTCGAAGGATGAATTCACCTTTGCAGAAGTTCAATTGAGTTGCAGAATACAAGGTAATTTTGCTTGTTTTTCTAAAAATTATGCGTAGGTGTTATTGTGATTATGATTTGCAATTAGTTATTGAGTTTTGCTGTGAGCTTCTGATCCAGAGTGGATACTACTGAACCAAATATGCGATTCTTCATTTTCAATTTGACTTTGAGATTGCTTTTATGCTTTTCATATTTTGGGGTTTTGCATTGATTTTTGCCAATGGAAATTGTAGTAGAAATCTTGATGTTATAAGATGAAATCTCTAAGATGTGTCAAATTATGAAGTGAATTGGTGGTCTTTGAAATTTTGCTGAAATTCACACAAATTACTTCTGCTTGTAATGAAAGTTGCAACACGAAGGTTTGATTATTAATCTATGGACTAAATTACCCTTTATTAGTAACATGGACTATGTCCTATACTCCTATTCGGATGTTCTGATATGAATGTAACAAGTTCCATTATTGACAACATTTCTATAAGAGTTGTCTCCTTGCCCTTACAAAGTATCAATGACATTGATTTTAATCCAAAAGATTATCTCTTTTATGGTTCTTGAGGAGGGTCATTTATGTAATTGACTAATAGTTGATCTTTATTCTCTTATTACTGTAGAAGACCTCCTTGCATCAATGTCTCAATACCAAGGCTAGAAGTGTCACACTTCCAGAATTTCCAAAAAGCTAGCAACATTTGAAGGTGAACATCCTTTCTAAATATAACATGTTTGTAGCTAATTATCTATATCTATAATTTTGGTTTGCAATTTATCGAATATGATTGTTGATTTTTTAAAACTTTCACAGGCTGCATTCAGTCAAATGGCAGGGAGCTGGGATGAAAGTCATGAACTTGGTAGCCAATCAGATGATAGCTTCCAATACGAAAGACAACACATAGAGCCAATTTATGATGCATTCATATGCCCTCTTACAAAACAAATTATGAGAGACCCTGTAACCCTAGAAAATGGACAAACATTCGAACGTGAAGCCATTGAAAATTGGTTCAACGAATGTAAAGAAAACAACAGAAAACTCATCTGCCCCTTAACATTAAAAGAACTAAAAACAACCGATATGAATCCAAGTATTGCTTTGAGGAACACAATTGAAGAATGGAATGCTAGAAACGAAGCTGTCCAGCTGGACATGGCCCGCAAATCTTTAAACATCGGTTGTCCCGAGACTGATATTTTGCGTGCTTTGAGATTTGTTCAAGATCTTTGCAAAAGGAATCTTTCAAATAAGCATATAATTCGTAATGCTGATTTGATTCCAATGATTGTTGATATGTTGAAGAGTAGTAGTCGAAGAGTGAGGTGTACAACTTTGAAGACTCTTCATGTTGTGGTGGAGGATGATGATGATAATAAGGTGACTAATTTAATTAATCTTTGATTTTTAATTCGTTAATTTGAACGAAAGTTGTATCATGTATGTGATTCTTTTTGTTAATTTGCAGGAAATAATGGCGGAAGGAGACAACGTGAGGACAATAGTGAAGTTTTTGTCTCATGAACAATCTAAAGAGAGAGAAGAAGCTGTATCTTTGCTCTTTGAGCTTTCAAAATCTGAAGCTATGGTTGAAAAGATCGGATCTGTTAATGGAGCAATCTTGATATTAGTTGGAATGACAAGTAGTAACTCTGAAAATGTGTCAACAGTTGAGAAAGCGGATAAAATTCTTGAAAATTTGGAGAATAACGAGAATAATGTGAGACAAATGGCGGAAAATGGTAGATTGCAACCTCTTTTGACACTTCTTCTAGAAGGTTCACCAGAACTCAAACTCTCCATGGCGTCATACCTCGGTGAGCTGGCATTAAGCAACGATGTAAAAGTCTACGTGGCAACATCCGTGGGGCCCGCATTAATCAACCTAATGAAAACCACCAACATCCAATCACGAGAAGCCGCCTTAAAAGCCTTAAACCAAGTCTCCTCATGCGAACCAAGTGCCAAAATCTTAGTTGACCAAGGCATCCTTTCGCCATTAGTCCAACACCTTTTCACAAGTCAAAGTCAACTCCCGATGCGCCTCAAAGAAATCTCCGCCACAATTCTTGCCAACATCGTAGCCTCCGATTCCGACTTCGATTCCATTCCCGTGGGCCCCAACCACCAAACTTTAGTCTCCGAAGACATAATCCATAACCTCCTCCACCTCATCAGCAACACGGGCCCCGCTATCGAATGCAAACTTTTACACGTCCTCGTGGGCCTCACAAACTCACCCGTTACTTTGATAAGTGTTGTGTCAGCAATCAAAAGCTCGGGTGCTATTAATAGTTTAGTGCAATTCATTGAGGCCCCACAACAAGATCTTCGTTTAGCTTCGATTAAACTTTTACATAATTTGTCCCCGAACATGGGACAAGAGTTGGCGAGTTCGTTACGTGGGGCTGCCGGTCAACTCGGTGGGTTAATCAAAGTGATTTCAGAAAACATTGCGAGCACCGAGGAACAAGCGGCGGCTGTCGGGTTGTTGGCGGACCTTCCGGAACGTGATATGGGACTTACAAGACAAATGTTGGATGAAGGCGCGTTTGAAATGGTAGTTTCTAGAATCAAAATGATAAGACAAGGGGAACCCAGAAGATCCCGTTTTGTAACACCGTATTTAGAAGGACTTGTGAGGGTCCTTTCGAGGTTGACTTTTGTGTTGACCGAGGAACCGAAGGCTGTTTCGTTATGTCGTGAACATGATCTCGCGGGGTTGTTTGTTGACTTACTTCAAGTCAACGGGCTTGATAACGTGCAAATGGTTTCAGCTTTTTCTTTAGAGAATTTATCTCAAGAATCGAAGAATTTGACTCAACTCCCTGAGATTCCGCCACCTGGCTATTGTGGGGTGATGTTTCCTTGTTTTAGCAAACAACCGGTGATGACGGGGCTATGTAGGGTCCACCGTGGGGCGTGTTCTAGAAGGGATACTTTTTGTCTTCTAGAAGGTCCCGGATTAGCTAGACTTGTGGCGCTTTTGGATCATACGAATGAGTTAGTGATTGAAGCTGCATTGGCTGCTTTATCAACTTTGTTGGATGATGGAGTGAATATAGAACAAGGGGTTGCTGCTTTATGTGAGTGTGAAGGGATTAAGCCGATTTTGGATGTTTTAGTTGAAAAAAAGACTGATAATTTATGGAGGCGAGCTGTTTGGGTTGTTGAAAGGCTTTTAAGGACTGAAGATATCGCGTATGAAGTTTCGGGTGATCCGAATGTTAGTACAGCTCTTGTCCAGGCGTTCCAGCATGGCGATTATCGGACACGTCAGATTGCTGAGCGGGCGTTGAAACATGTTGACAAGATTCCAAACTTCTCGGGGATCTTTCCCAACACATAATGGAAGATTCTAGAAACAATTGTCGATGTTGTTGTATGATATGTGGTTTTGTGTTATGTTTTATTTTATTTTTTTGTTTCTTCATATTGTTTTCGTTATACACTGTTGGTGTGAAGGGATTTTGACATTAATGGCTTTTAGCCGTTTTTGTGATTTCTTTTACGTTGGATAGTGTATATAGAAAACAGATATGATGTTTTTTTTTCATTAGATGTGTATAATTGATTTTTTGCTTTGTTGTTGAATCGAGGATATGTTGGGTGTAAAATTGTGCAGTTGTTTTGTTGTCTTTACTTAAAAGAATTTGTTGAGGAAGTTGAAGGGTGTATGTCGTTTGAGTTGTTGAATTGTAACATAAAAAAAATGTAATTTAAGTTGATTTTATTTTAGTGAATGTGTTTCCAAACTCAACAAGACAACAATGAACGAATTATGATATAATATATGGGATTTGGTTACCAAAAGGTTACTTCTATTGTAGTTACCTTGTCTATTATTTGATTATAGTGGTTCATAAGGTTGTGTTTGGTTTTAGAATGGAGGGATTGGACAAGCTTTTTTGTGCTCTATTCGATGATGAAACGAGGGGGTATTTGTTTCTTTTGTTTATGCGTCTTTGCAGAAACAAAAGACAAAAAACAAACATTAATTATGCCTTTTGCATAGCAAGAACCAGAGAATAAATTTTTATCTTCTATATTTTTTGTGGTACTAAAAGTTGTAACTTTTTTCCAACAAACTTAGTCATGTGTTATCTTGCATAAAAAAACATTATCTAAAAGTTGAGTTTGAGAATATGTTTTCTAAAAATAAAAAAAAAAGTTTTTGAGATTATGTATTTTACATATGTATGAAAATTGAATGAAAATATGTTTTTTTCTAAAAATTTGCCCAAAAGTATATGATATCCGACTTGATTGCAAGTGTATGATAGTTTTTAAAATAATTATATAGGGAAATATATCATTCAAACTTACTTATGTATTTTCAAAATCTTCAACTTTATTTTATGTAACAAGTCAAACATGGTTGCCTTAAAACTTTTTAATTTGATTCAATTAGGTTAGGTTGACTTGCAAAGAAAACGACTAGTTGATTTTAGTTATAAATGTGTTATAAATATAAAACTATTCCTAAAAAACTAGTTTATTTAGTACATTATTAAAAATGAAGTATTTATAAAAGTTTATGTATTATTATATTCAGGTTATAAAGTCATGACTTTTTTTATGTAAAAGAAAATGAAAAAAATCAACAATTGTTTATTAAAAGTTACAAGATACCAACAACTGTAATATAATATTCTCTATTAGAAGAAAATACAATAAGAATATAGTCTATAATACTTTGTTATGTTAAAAAAAACTATTACTTTATCATTAGAAAACCCTGAATATAATTATTTTCTAAAGGTTACCGACTAAAATCTCAAACATATAAAGGATTGTTCGATTTCTTATCCTTTTCCATTAACAATTATGGAAATGAAAATTTTGTTTTATCACTAATTAGTTTAAAATATAGATTTTTATGAAGATTTCTCTTATTTAAACTACATTTGACATGACCTTTAGGCATCCATAATGCATTAAACTTATTTGAGTTTATTGGAGTAACACAACATCATTTACTTACTATACAACTCTATATTAATTTTCCTACAATGTATTGAGCCCAATAAAGTTCAATAAAATATATATTTAATAGTTAAAAGATTTTTTTTCCCATTGAAGAGTCCAGTGGTTATTGAACTCCGTCTCCATTGAATGTCAACATGACATCCCACAATGATAGAGTTTAATCCATTGAATATCAATTAGATATGTTATCTCATTCAATTTTTTCATTGAACTATACATTATGGATGCTCTTAGCATGGTTTATATGTTATTTATTTATTTATTAATTTTTCACTTTTTGCATACATTTATACATATTTTTATCTAGATGTTTATTCTTATCTATGATGAAAATATATAAGTTAATACTTAATGGAATTTATATTAAGTATGATTAGTTTAACATTTAGATATGTTGGTAAAAATTGTTTAGTTATATAAGTTAATACTTAATGGTATTTATATTAAGTATGATTAGTTTAACATTTAGATATGGTATTTATATTAAGTATGATTAGTTTAACATTTAGATATGTTCTATCTAAAGGATGTTTTATTGTTTTTCAAAAAATTGTTTATGTTGAGCAAAAAATTGCATACTGTGTTGCTAGTACTATGAAGTTTGTGGTTCACCGTTCAAACTAAAATATTTATAGAACTCGGTTGTTATTGTGATCAATAATTGTATAGTGATCACTACTTAAAGGTATATATATATTTATAACGAATTATCCTTAGTTAGAATTATGAATCAATAGCTACTCTTTGGTTGAATGGAGAAATATTGGGAAATAGATTGCTTTGGTTGCTATTGAATGACATTTAAACATGTGATTTGGTAAACAATCTATGAAGACAAAAATTATAAAGCTCTACAAAAGTCAACACTTAAAAGGGCACATATGCAATTTCTAAATCTCAAAGGGGGCAAATGGATAATACAATCAATCTGATGTGGCGGATCCCTTCCAGCCTGCGCCAGGCGGCTCTTCCCGATTGGTCACAACACTCTTCTTCCACGTAACCAAACTCTCCGGTCAGCGGTTAATATTTTAGTTTAGATCGCTGCTTATCAAATGAGTGTAGAGTAGGTGTACGCCGTAGAGAAGAACAGAAGATGACGATGAGGGCGGCGTTGCGACGGTTGATCTTCGTTGCGGCTATATTTATCACTTTATCTATAGCTCATTCCATTCATGACAAATGCGCAGCTTGCAATGCCGTAGCTGTGAGTAATCAACCTTTCCATCATTTGATCTTGAAATTGTTCGATCTGTAGTTTGCTATGGTGCATCCAATTTGTGATTTTATATGTGATGTATTGAAATCTGTGCTGGTTTTGGGGTAATTGGAAATTCTATCCTAGCTTGAAAACCTAAATGTGTTTAGCTATTTTCTGTTAAATTTAGAGTTATGAAGATTTATGTTAATTAGCCTTTGTGATTTGTTCTAGTAAACAAGTACTATGATTCCGGTTTCTAGTACTTTACTTCAAGTTTTGTGCCTAAGACTGGAAGTGCTAATCTTTGGATTATCAAGCACCTGATTTCGTGAAACCCCTGGAAAGGGTGGAAATACAGTTTTAAGGAATGTGAAGAAACATGATCTTAAAGATATCTAGGAATATGATTATCGCAAACGCCTTATTATCTTCCCTTAGATTTCTAACATTTTGTTTTATGTTGGTAGAATCTTTTTGGAAGGAAGAGATTTCTGTTTGTAGGAGATCAAAAGGAATTCAAGTTTTTTCAGTATTATATGTAAATAGGTGAAAGCCTGAAAGGAATTGCAATGCAAATTATGTTAGTAATTTGTAATTTCTTTCTTGATTTATAAAAACATCATATATGAAATGAACATTTACACAACCCATTTACTAAATTTTCTTATTTAGGAAGCTAACTGTTTATAGAACTCTTTTAGAATAACAATAAACTATAAACTAACTAAACATAAATTGATCACTACCATGGATTTGAAACTGATTAGTGCTTTCACATTTTGCAGGAGGAACTGGAACTTGAAATGATGAAGGTACACTTTTTTTTTCTCCTTTTTCTCCAATGCATTATTTCATTCCTGTATCATGACTTAAAACTTATTCAATTATCTATTCTGTAAATTATTTTTACAATCATGTTTTACTTTTATATTATTCCAGGAAAAACCAAAAAATCATCTAGATATGAGGCATCGTTTGGATTCCACAGGTCAACGCAGAGGAAAGGTAATAGATTACAGGTAAAATTTTAAATAACTTTTCACCTTTCTTTATTATTTATTAAAATAAACTTTTCCCACACAAAATTTTTTATATGACAACATAATACAATAATCAATTTCTGTTATACAGAGTCAGTGAGCTGAGAGTTGTTGACCTCTTAGATGGACTTTGTGATAAAATGCAAGACTATACTCTTCAGAAGGTATTATTATTCTTATATCTGAATAATGAAGTAAAAACTTTATTCTTTCATTTTGTTCATTATTTTTTTGGAAATTATGCAGATAGATTCAAACAAAAAAACATGGATTAAAGTGGATGATTGGGATGACATGACTAGTAGTATGTATTGGTGAATAACTTCCTTCAGTAAGCTTGTTTTATATGGTTTATTTGTTAATTAAAATTAAAAAGAGTTAAGTAAAAAAATGTTGACTGATTTCAAGTAAGTTTGAGGTTTTATGTGACAAATCTTGTTATTTATATTTTACAGATAAGCAAGAATCACGTGCTCATTCGAAAGAGATATCATCTTATTGTGGAAGGTGAGATGAGAAAACTAATTTACACCATAAAAATATTTAATATTTTCTATTGGTATTTTTATTTATTTGTGTATACTTATTTTCCAGGTTACTTGAGGAAACCGAAGATGAGGTTAGCCAAAGCTTTCTTGAACTCGGTTTAATGAGCTACACTTCTATATAATCTTTTTCAGTTTTTTAAATAATAAATTATAGGATTATCTTAAGTAATATATAGAATAGTGTTAAAACTAATAAATAAAAAAATACAGCTAGCGGAATTGATAAAGAAAGGATCAGTCAAAGTAGGAGAAGTGAGCAAAGTTTTGTGTCAAGATCTTAGCAAACATTGCAAGAAAACAAGGTAATTTTGAATATTTCATCCCATTTCTCATCTGTTACGCATGACATGATATAACAGAATATGTTGTATTGTGTTGTGTTTGATGTTGATATTTTTGTGTAGTGGTCAACATGAGTCAACCCATGATGATGAAGATGATGAAGCTAATGAAGAACTTTGATTGAATAAACCCAAACAAGGATGGGGGATGGAAGCATACTAATACGGATATTAGTTGAGATGAACTTTGTTTTATTTTTGTATCTTAAAATTTTTGTTGGAATTAATGCTTATCTTCAATTTGGCCTGTAAAAGAGGACAAAGAAACATGTTGGACAAGTGATCCTTAATGTATTCTTCATTGCATTGGATCTGTTAAGTCGAATATAAAATTTAAAAATGTATGTTCAAAATCAAAGTTTAATTATAAAAAATAATTCAAAATCAAAATCGAATTCCGTCTTGTATTAATCTTAAGATTTATTAAGTATGAAAGTTATAATCATTGCTACTTCGAATTCATAATAATCATGAAAGATATAATCATTGCTACTTTGAAATCATAATAACATGGTTCTAATGTTCATGCTTAAGAAATCTTTCATTTTTATTATTTTTGGTAATTATTTTATTATGAAAAATTTATATCTTATTTTACAATTTAGTTTTTTATGAATTCCTTTTTACCTTTTTTTTACATATTTGTTTTCTAGTATGTTCAAGATTTTTTTTCATATATATAAACTAGTTTATTAATTTTTTGGAGTGAAAAAACATTTAAAAGTTCGTTTTCTTTACATATATTTTTTACAAACAATAAGGGCACTTTTATGTATTGCTAAACTTAATCGATTAAAAATGTCTTAAGTTAACCCACTGTATATCAAAAAAAATTCCTAAGCATCGGCATGGTACAGACTTACGAAATACTTTTTACAAAAAAAAAAATTATTCAATTTATTTATAAATTCATTTTGTTACATGTTTTATAAAGATTTTTTCCTTTTCAAAATTAGTTTTCTTTCAGCTTTTTACATACGTATTTATTTTCATGAATATAAGGTTCTAAAAATATGAAAAAAATTATTTTTATTTTTAAAATATTCATATCTACAAACTAGGAGTACACCCTTACTTATTGTACATTCATAAAACTTCTGCAGAGACTGTAATTTACTCAAAGAAATAGTGTACAATGGGGAAACTAATTAACCATCAAGAGTACTCGACTTACCAAAATGTACAAAATCTCAAAACAAAAAAAAATAAAAATAAAAAAACACCAATAATCTCAAGTCTTATTTCCCAAAACTAGTACACAAATTAACATTTAAAAAAAAAAAAAAAAAAGGGTTATAAACACAAATTACACATCCTCTCTCTCACGAATTACCATCCAAAACGCCCTTAAGAAAATTAATCCCTTCAGAAGATATACTCCTCCTATGCCCCACTTGCGGTTGCACCTCAATCCAGGGGGGCGGATCCGGTGAGAAACAGACCACAATAACCGTTAAATTATCACACGTGTTTCTCTTAAGCGCTTCCCTCACAAGCTCTTTAGAACACCTCTCAGGATCATTATGAATCATCAATTCTTTTCTAGCAATTGTTACAGCGCATTGACTACTCATCACATCCCATAAACCATCACACCCCATGATCACAAACTCATCTTCTTCCATTAACAAAACTTCTTGTAACTCTGGTTCTGAACTCAACGGGCAGCCTGACCCTGACCCTTTCGGGAACTTCATATGCCAATCCCCAAGTGCCCGGGCAACCGATAGCTGCCCGTTTAGATACCCGTCGTATATTACACCACCCAGTTTTTCAATTCTGTGTCTTTCGGTCACACTGTTTGGTTTGTGGTCGTTTGAGAGCTCAATTGCCCTGCCCCTTTTTCCTAAAACTGCCCGACAATCGCCCGCGTTTGCAACCACCATCTTCCTATAATCATCATCATGTTTGAGAATTCGGATTACTCTTTTTACCAGATGAAGAAGAGAATGAAAAGGAGAAGGGAATCAGAATTCAGAACCAACCAGCTTACCTTCCGAATATGAAGGTGGTTAATGCAGTGGTTCCGGAAGAAATGTCGACACTGCTGTTTGCTGCAAATGCTTGATCGGCTTTCATGTATGCGTTTCTTATTGCTTTTTTTAAACAACTTGGGAACTGGGGATCTTCGACTATGAATTTTAATATGTTTTTTCTAACATAAGATGCAGCATCTGTGCCACCATGTCCATCGAAAACCTGTTGATTGGAGGAATTGGTGAAGATTTAGATGAAGAAAAAAGAAGAGAGATGGATTTTGGAAAGATGGATACCCCGTAGAAAGCTCCGAGGGAAGGAAAACCTTCTGTTCTGTCTAAATGTTGAAGAAGGTTGTCTATACATATATGTTCATCTTCCATGTATTCCTTTGGCCCCTTCTCTGCACAGCTTCCTGATCGAATCATAGGCATATATTCCGATTTCCCATCAACAATCCCAAAGTTAAAGTCCTAGGGAAGTACGATTTGGGCAATATTAGTCATTCTAACACTTGTAATTTGTTTAAAATTGGGTTTAATCAAGCAACTGAATGACGAATTTAAGATGTGAAATATGAGCTAGTAAGTATTGAAGGGAAGAAATGATTTAAATACCGGATCTGTAGGTGTCAGGAGTGTCGCCGTGCTCATGCTATGACGGACTAATGAAAGATGCCTTGGAGGTTTTCCGATATCCAGTTCATTTAATTGCTCTGAATTCTGTGATTTCTCTT
Organism: Lactuca saligna; assembly: GCF_052625555.1. NCBI lineage: Eukaryota > Viridiplantae > Streptophyta > Magnoliopsida > Asterales > Asteraceae > Lactuca > Lactuca saligna. The sequence continues at coordinate 27,680,856 of NC_136424.1, forward strand.
CGCCGGAGATAATATCGTTAGTGAAACCATCTTCTACCATTACATATGACGGCGAGTAACCGGTGCCGGCAGCCATACTCTATTTTGGGAAATAAAACTTCATCGCAAGTCAAGTAATCTACATAAAGCCTCTGATCATGTAACTTCGACGATCGGATTTTTTGATACACTGATGATCACTTCTTAATCAACGAAACAACGAACTAGATATAACTCAGTGCCAGCAACAAAAATCGCAATTTTCAACAAAATCTCGGTCGATTGAAGCTAAATAGCGAAGCAAAAAAAACAAATCGTGTACGAACAATGGAATCTATGGAAAAAGAACCTCGGATCCTACTCAAAGTATGAATTTCAGAAATCACGATCGAATATTTCACTATAATTAGACAGCATGGCGGATATAAACAGAATTGCTCGCAGATGAGAAGCAGGTGTGATGCTTTTGTTCGCCTATTTATCTCTATTGTCACCCAATTTAAGAAACCCTAGAAAGCACTGTCCAGAAACAGAAATCAAAAAGGAAAGGGAAGAGGAGTGTACATATTTATGACAATATTAATTACAGTTAGACCCCTATAGTTATGGATAATTCGTTAACATCCACAAATAGTTTATGTGGCACTATTGACAAAATAATAATAATAATAATAATAATAATAATAATAATAATAATAATAATAAGTAACAGATTATTTTGTTTGATAGTTATTGATCATATATATGATTGATTCAAAGCCTTACTCAGCTTCTTGCCATACCTAGTAAAATGTGTATCAAATGTTGTAGAACGGAATCAAATTATTCTAATCATGGTATTACTCGGTCTGAATTAATTGAGTCGAACTCAACATATTACCAAATCAAATAAGAGATATATCAAACAGCCCCTTACTCTTTATAACATGCGATTAATGAAATTAGTCAGTGTTTCAGGACGTTTGGTACAATTTGTGAATGATCTCTGAACGAATCAGAAACATTACAATATTTAACACCCTGCTCCCGAGTTCAACTTAAGAAGAGAAAATAAAGGAAATGCGTGAAAGTGAGAGGAAAGTAAGAGAAATTGGTGTTCTCGAATTTCATTAAATGATGAACTGGAATAAAATAAAATGATCACTTTCCCTCCTAACTTTGCTTCTGATTTGGAAGGATTTGAAAAAAAAAATAATAAAATGTTAAACTTTCCTTCCATTTCTCTCAAACTTGAGAACACAAAAGACATATTTTTTTTCCTTTCTTTTCTCTTCTTTGATACAACTCTAGAGTAGGGTGAAGGTTGCAAGCAATTAAGAAACATTATATAGTATCTTAACCATTAAGAGGTTGGAACCATTAATTCAACATTCAATGTGATTTAAAAGACAACATTTACATATCTCTCTGTGATTGTTTGTATAGTTGTTGATGAATAATGTTATATCGTTGTATATATAAAATTCATAGTAGAATAGTAACATAAAGTACTGTTCTCACGTTCTCACATTAAATTGTGTTCTCATTTAAACTTAACTGTATATATATATATATATATATATATATATATATATATATATATATATATATATATATATATATATATATATTAAGCATAATGTGACAAGTAAATGATTATGGGAAAATAGGGTAGAATCATACTTTTATTGCATATGAAGGAACTTATAGACCAAAACTATGCTAAAATGATATTATGAAGTTATTAATATTTGTTAGCAACGTAATATGTTTAGTTGTTAGCGCTTATTAGAATAGGCAATCGTCAAATACAAGTTAATTCAATAAGGAGTTATGTGGCAATACACCTTTCAAATCGATAGTGGTAATTAATTTTTAGTGTTTGGTACCGATCAATTGTAAATGCGTCAAATTCCCAAACCACGCTTTAAATTATGTTTTTTTTATAGCAATGGACCATTTTATAGGTGCATGTTCCGATGTCAATAGAGAAGATATGTGTGAAGTCTTAAATAGGAAGTCGTGTCAATTGATGTAGTAGTTAATATATATATATATATATATATATATATATATATATATATATATATATATATATATATATATATATATATATATATATATATATATATATATTAGATTATGATCCGCATTAAACGCGGGAACACATAACTAAAATGCAAATTTATATAGATATTACAAAATAATTATAAAAAAATAGGGTTATTGCTATTATTGAAATGTGTAGAAATTACACTAAAATAGGTAAATATATATAGTGTTAAAGGACCTCTTTATAGACAACATTTTTTGTTTTATTAGTTCAATGACCTTGTTTGTCAGATATAAGTACATTCGAACATTTTTTACTTGTGACACGGAAAACAACTATATATAATCAACCATAAGTGAAAATGGATCTACACAAGTATAATCAAACATTTAACAATGTACTTTCAAAATACATTGTTATTTTATGGCTATATTGCGAAATATAACTTTTTATTTCAAAAAATAACAACTTATTTATGTTCCTTCAAAATAAACCATGTAACACCCCCCCCCCCCCCCCTCACAATATTAAATATAATGAAACTATAACCAATAAATCTGCAACGAAGCTAATCATCTCCCTCCACTTCATCTCTAATATCAGATATTTTTTTTCCTTAATCTAAATTATTGTCACTATCATCAACAATGTTAAGATTCATTGATGGCTTCTTTTTTACTTTAGGGATAATATGACAGAAATCATTTATCAAGTCCATCATTTATGTTTATATCTTCGGGTTTTTTTTTTTTTGTTGATTTTGATATGCCTTCTTCGGTTTACAACCATCTTTTTTTCAGGCTCATTTTTTTTTTATGAAATAACATTTTTTTTGTGAAATTCTTTCTACGGTTTTGAGTATGTGCAGGTATGTTGATTTTTTTTGAAGTAAAGAAAGTAGGGTTTTTGTTCGATGTTGGTTCCTAGGTTTGGTTCTTATTTTTTGTGACTTCTCATAATCCATTGTGTTTTATTTTCCATCTTTATCTACAATCTGTATGTATAGAACACTTTATCCATATAGTCATTCACTATAGAGTTTAATGAAGGAAAAAAGAAACACCCATTTAGTTTTATTTACTTTGAAAATTATCGAGTCTCCATGCAAAGCTTACAACATAATGAAAAAAACAAAAAACCCTTATGAGGTAAATGTCAATTACGATTCTACCCCTTTTCCTCTTGTAACAATTATCTCACTTCAAAACATCTACTTTTGTGTTTCAGCATATTATTGATATCATGAAAGATCCAAGCATTGTTGCATTTTGGTTAATCGCAATGCCTCAAATTATGGGAGGATTTAAATATGGTGATGAGGTCAAACATAAAATATGGTGGTGATACAAGGTTCTTCTATTTCTTATTTATTTATTTACTTATTTTTTAATTCAACTTTATTACGAAATTAAATAGCTTCTTTTGTTGATATTAGTGTTTCTTATTTAGAAAAATATGTGATATGATCAACTTCGTGATGCTATAGCAATGGGAAAACTTGGATGAGCAGGAAGTGAGATAAATTTATAATTTATTAACTTCAATGAGAAATTAATTAATTACAATTTTGTTATTAATTTTGAAATACAACAGGGATTATATCAATGGATCCTGAACGTGCAAGAAATGATCCAGTGGTAGTAAAGAACATTCCTTACTATAAAGGAAAAAGCAAATTAGGGGCAGAAGTGATGAAGCTCAATCTACTACCATGACCTCAAAACCAGGGGGTGATCAGTATAAACAAAAGTTTTTTCATTTATTTTTAGTGATTTACATATTTGGTCCATGTGTTTAGTTGATTTTTTTGGTTTTGGTCCCTAAAAGAATCAGGTTGTAGTTTTTGGACCTTGTTTCACTGTTTCATAAAACTTTTATAATTGCCTAAGTTAATAGCCTAGCTATTAGTTTTTTTTTTTAATCACCATTTTGCCTTTGAATCAAAACTAAAAAACATATAACATAACAACAAAATTTATATATTTTTTTTTCTTTTTTTTTTTACTTAAGTTTAGAGTAGATTACATTTTTGGTCCTTGAGTATACCTGATTTTTTTTTCAGAATGTTCTGAGGGGGGTTTTTGGTATTTCAGGGTCAAATGGTGACTCTAGTTGAGTGCACACTTCTATTATACCGTGCATTCTTACCTACCCATGTATGGTACCGATTCTGTTTGAAAAAATAATACAGGAGCCTATTTTCATCTTTCACAACATGCTTATATTTAACTTTAAAGCTCACATCAATTGTTGAGAAGGTATATTTCTTATTCTTATTTTGTTACTACCGAAGACATAAAAAAACTTTCTAATGAGGGCGTTCATGTCTTTTGTACAACCCATCTGTTATATTATGTCATGTCATCTCTTCTTTTGTCTATTGATTTTTTACAAAGGTATACACACACATGTAACATCATAATTTCATTATATATAACATCTAATTTTAACATTGAGTTTACTTTTTTCGAAAATAGGATCATAGTTACCCATTAAAAAGATGGAACCAAGAACCGAACACAACATCAAAAAAAAAAAAAAAAAAAAAAAAAAAAAAACAACAACAACAACAACAACAACATTATACATCCAAATGATAAGTATTCAACAAAGAACCATATGAATAAGTAAGAACATATAATTTCGAAAACAATATCAAACTTATAGATTAAAAGGATTTAAGGAAGAAATATATACATTTATTCGACTAATCAGACTGATGGGAAGGTTGAAGTTTTTTTGCATTTGTTTTCTACGTGGGAATTTTGACATAATGTTTGTATAAATCGATTATTAAAAAGGTTTGAAATATATATACAAGTCAATATGATGAAAATTAGCAGGTAATCAATTGAAATCTCATTTAAACTTAAAAAAGAAGATATCATGCTTGAAAACTGTATTGATTCATAAAAATATCCGAAACTTTTGAAATTTGAAATTAATAGTTTCCGAGATTTCAACATATAATGTATTTGGAAAGTAATTTTGAATGAAAATAGAGCCTAAATTTAAGGTTTACATTAATAAGGAACCAATTTTGTAGTTGTAAGTTTGGAAAGAATTCAAATATCATTTTAATTCAATTCCTACATTTAATTTCCTAATATAACGGATTGGCTTCTTGTTTGATCAAGATGACGTAAGCAAATTGATCTAAGGGTGTAAAACCTATAAAGAAAACACAATCAACGATCCAGATTGTTTTAGATGATGTCATAAGGTTTCTCTTTTATATATATATATATATATATATATATATATATATATATATATATATATATATATATATATATATATATATATATATAAGTATTTTTTTCATTTTTTATTATTATTTGTAAAAAAATAATAAAAAATTAAAACTTAAAAATTTTAAAAATAAATAAATAAACTCCTTATTGGGCCATTTTTCACATACCAACTAATATTCATCCTAAATATGGAATTATGTCTCATACCCTAAACTGCGGGCCAATCTCAATGGCCACGAAAGCTTAATAGTATCGGGATAAATAAATTATTATGTGATAGTAACATTAGTTTTTATTTAAATTAATATAAAAATAGAAGAAATCATTAACATTGTTGTTAATGGTTTGTTGAAAGTCTAGTAAATTCTTTCTACTTGTTATAAATTGGCTTTAGAACTTCTTTTAGAATTCAAACACGATGTATAAAGTCCCATAAAAGCTCAAAGTGATTTGGGGTAGGGAGTACCCCTCATATGGACACGTTTACGAGAATGATTTTGACGTTAGCAACTTAGATGTTACACGTTATGGACTAAAGTAGTGGCTCAATGATAAAATTGAAACACTTTTGAGGTTCTTTTTTATTTAGGTTAACAACCAACACTAGTATGGACAATAAAGTAATCTCATAATACATCTTGGTTTGTTTGGTTGGGATTTTAATTACTTAATTGTTCGTTGCATATTTGAATGATTTGTGTTTTGATTGTTCATTATTCTTGCTTTTTAATGTTAGGCAAAAGTAATAGGTGAATCTTCTTGACTGAGTTTTAACTTTTAATGAAGAGATATTTTTTAAGGGTTTAGTTATTTGTCGTGTCGTATCGAATTAGTTTCATGTTATAAGTTGATCATTAATATTATCCTTTTATTTTTTATGTTGTGTAGTGCAACTCGTTTTCTTATTGTGTGTTTGGCAAAACTAACGGATAACTGAAGTTGCAAGTCATAGGTTTTTATGTCGGCAACTTAGTTGGAAGTTTTTAAAATTGTAAAATCATAAAAAGTTAAAGTTAAAAGCTCCGAAACTACTTAAAATAAGTTTTAGAATATTAGTTTTTTTGTTAATTTTTTTTTTTAATTTGAGTTTTTATAAAGTAAAAGTTAAAATCTTTTAAAAGCTCTTAAAATCGTGCTACCGAACACACCCTTAAACGATTTGAAATCTAATACCCAATCTCGTTTATTCTTTGTTGGATTTAAGAGGTGGTTGGGATTGTTTGTTTAACTTCAAGAGTGTTTGACTTATTATGATAGTAAAAAGAGTTTTAAAAAAAAAAGTGTTTGTATTAGCTTTTATGGTAGAAAAAAAATTGTACACTTGTAAAATGACTGAAAATGACATGCAAAGAAATGAGGAGCGGAAATGAGAAGGAGAGAGTTCATTAAGGGTAGTATAATAATTTCCGGTTTAAAAAGTCAGGATTTCCTTATTTTTGGAAACCTCATTTTAAAACATGTCAAAAAATCATTTTGAAAAGCACTTATATAATAGTTAAACATTTTTTTATTGGTTTTTTGAAAAAACAACAAGTTAATAAACTATTTTGAAAAGCAATCACAAATACTTTCTTTGATGTTGCGGTTTAGACCTTATAAATATGTTAGATTAAGTCCTAAAAATGATTTTTGAGTGAGTTGATCGAAGAGAAGAAAAAATAACAATCTCATTTTTTATTGATAAAGAAGATTGTTAAAGAAATAAAAAATTATGCATATGTTGGAAAACGTGTTTCTTAAAGTCCTACTACTTGCTTATTTAGAAGGGATATTGCTACAAAATCCCCTAAGTTTGTCAATTTTAACGGTTTTACTCAAAATCCAAATTTATGTTCATTAATCCTTAATATTTTACAAACTTTTGTTAGCTTTTAGCATGTCAAACACATATTTTCTAGTTTCCATATGAAAAGCTTACATGGAAGTTATTCTGAAGTCACATTTGACGTAATGTTTTGACTTTAGCTGGAAAATCGAAAAGGAAATAAGATATTTGGGTTCAACCTGTAACCTCAAGGATCAAAGGAAATCATCGTTTCATTGGGCTCAATCACAACTTTGTACAAGACCTGTGAACTAATTTATATAACATAACACACATCTAATTACTTAAAAAATCAAGCCTTCGATAAAAGAAAAACAGGATAGCTAGGATTCAAACCCCATACCTCTCACACACAAACGAGGCCCCTTATCGGTTATCAGTAAGCTGGAAGTACTTTTATGCATTTTTTTATGTTAGAACTTCAATATAGAATGTTTGTTAACCTCGGAACATTAAATACAATGTTGATTATTATTATTATTATTATTATTATTATTATTATTATTATTATTATTATTATTAAGAATTTAGAAAAATACTTTTAAATATGTTTTTAGATGTATACATATATTTTTAAATGTAAAAATATGATTTTAAAGGTATAAATATGTTTTAAATGTATTTTATAAATATTTAAAAATGTATTTTTACCTTTGAAAAAGTAATTATACATTTAAAAAAGTATTTACATATTTAAAAAAATATTATACATTTAAAAGTGTTTGTATACCTTCAAAAAACCATATTTTTACATGGAAAATATATATTTGTAAAGTAAAAAAATATTTATTTGTATTTAATAGGTATAAATATGTTTTTAAACACATAAATATATATTATTATGTTTTTGCAAGTTTCATATATATATATATATATATATATATATATATATATATATATATATATATATATATATATATATATATAATTGTGAATTGTATATATTGTATGACTGTATGACATGGACCATCATATTAGATTTATAGATAGTTAAGATTATATGGTGCACCATAGTTACAATTACAATTGAACACAATACACATAAACATTTCATTTTAATAAAAGAAAACTCAAATAATAATTGTAAATGTATAACTGACATATTAATTAATTCTCGATAAAGAAGTTGAGATAATTAAGGAGAACACAATTATCATAATTCAAAAAGAATATCTGGTTATCAAAATCACTCTAACTCTCTGGATATCTAAGAATTGGTAGTATACAAATCATACTGAAAAATCGAAGAATTCATCCAACAAATAGAGAAATCCAAAAGAATGAATATTAGGAAGACGAATGTGAGTTCATTCTTAAAGAATACAAGTTTATTCTTAAAGAATACAATTTCATTCAAACACATATTAACACATATTTTCCTTCTAATATTCTTAAAGAATACGATTTCATTCAATATTTTTTTTATTCTTTCGTTCTTAAAGAATATGATATTTTACGTAATAATCTTAAAGAATACATGTTATATATTAGACAATAGCATATAATTCTTTAATAATAATGTATTAAAATATAATTAAAGATATATATTAAAAAAAAAAAAGAACCATACTTATAACATAAAACAACCATTTTTATAACATTAAATAAAAAATATACAATAACTTGAATAATATACAAAACTTGTTATATTACATTAAATCTATCATCATGTTTGGAGAATATACTATATATATATACACACACACACACACACGCACACACACACACACTAGCTGTTTACCCGCGTCAAACAACGGGTGGTGCGAATAGTTTTTTCAGAATTAAGTTTCTAGACACGTTCAGTTATTTTATACAAATACACGACGCATGGTGCAAATAGTTTTTTCAGAAATAAGTTTCTAGAGACGATTAATTATTTTATACAAATAGTTTACTATATCTGAACAATAATCAATAAACGGACATGAAATATTACTATATGATTTGAAAATCTAATATTTTAGAATTGGTATTTCTTTTTACTAACATTTTGTGTGGTTTCATTTTGCTGCACTTATTATTTCATAGTGTTTTTGTTAATCAGTTTATACATGGATTTAAATATATTTTTTCTTAAAATGTGAACCATAAAAATAAATAATTAATAAAAGTAAAACCAAAACAAATATATTCAACCATCACGTCACACTTTACTAATTTATCTTCTATGGTTCAACTTAAAAAATAAAATTTGAACATCAAAATCATAGTATACAATGATGAAAATATCCTACCATTTCTCATTAAAAAATCTAATATAGAAAGATATAGAATGAAAAAAAAAATTGGAACGACAGAATGACACACTATTCTTTGTGATATAAACATTAAAGTTTAATTAAAAACCAATAAATTTTATAAATTAAAAAAGGAAAGAAATAATAATCATCATGTTGACCAAACAATTTATGTAGTTTTTTTAAAGATTTAAAAAGGTTCCCATAACAAAATTTATAGAAGCAAAAACATTAGACTTCAAATATAAATTAACTTGCAAAGACAGTTAATTAGAAGTAATATCATTTAGGATTTTGCATTCTCCGGCTAATAATGTATAATGACATGTCCCATACCACATTGTTTCTAAAATCAACATCCAACCTCTATTTGCCCAATTTGCTTACAAAGTACAATACCTAAATAAGATAAAGTAAATTGAAATTAATAAAATGTTGTGAAATAAAATTAGACAGCCATAATACTCAAATATCAATCAATTAATACATAGGATAAATGCAAGATAGAGCAATAGGAATGGACATTCATTAAAAGTGCTTTAATTGGGTGGACTTTTCTACAGAAAGGTGTTTGCCTTCTAGTTTATTCCAAAACTCACTTTCAGGCTTAAGAATGGTTCTCATAGATGCAATCAAAACATTAGTGTCGTTGTTGTCATCATCTGAAGTAGTGTTAAAAAGTGGATCCAAAGTGTTGTCAATCTTTTATCTGATTCATTTGCTTAGAAATCATTTTTCCAATCTTTAGGAAATTTAAAATTTTTAATAATAATATGTTCAAAGTATAGGAAGTATTTATCCCCGATAGCAAGTTCAACCTTTTCTGTTTCTTCATCTTCAGCTGAGGCTGAATATTGTTCTATGTGCTGAATTAGCATGGATAAGTCACTTGTTAACAGAGTTGAATGTTACATACATAAACCCAATTCCTTTGAAATGTAATAATCAAGTTGTTATCGACATTGCAACCAATCCAATATTTCATGAGAGGACGATACATATCGAATTGGATTGCCATTTTGTAAGAGAAAAGTTATAGGCCGGTCTTATTACTTTATTTCATGTCAATTCTAAGCAACAATTGGTTGTTGTTTTTACTAAATCTCTCTATGGTCCTCAACATCAACAAGCAGTCTCCAAGCTAAGTTTTCTTCTGTACCCCCAGCTTCAGAGGGTGTCAACATATATGAGTCAAGGGCAATACCCTGTCAACGAATGTTATATTTTACTACAATTATAATATCTTATTGGAACTAAATGATAAGTGGATGGGGGATAACTCATATTGAGTGATATACTTGTGTGGTGTGGGATCCCCTGAAAACAATTTGCTAGTGTATTTGAGCTTTTCAACTTTAGCATCAGTTGGGGGAATTGTCCAAAAAAACGTAATACTCTACTTGCCATATTTTATCATCTAATTTGATAAATATGGAATGCGAGAAACAATGAACTCTATAACAAAGTGATATAATCTCCTACCATGGTGGTTGATGAGGTAATTTCTTTGGGATTTTTAAGGCATAAATATAGAGGAAAGCTCAATCTTTGTAAATGGTCTGATTGGTGTTGCTCTTATTTATTTTATTGTAATCTGCAATGTAAACTCTGATTCTGTCATTGGCTAGTTTCTTGCTAGTCGAGGGTATACATATTCGTCGTTTCTCTCTCTCTCTCTCTCTCTCTCTCTCTATATATATATATATATATATATATATATATATATATATATATATATATATATATATACACACATAACTACTAGAAACGTGAGTATTACCGACATATTTTTAGCGACGGAAAAAATCCGTCGGAAACTGCAACAGAATACCAACAGATTTTCGACGGATGAAGAGTTAGGAAAGTAGTGACAATACTGTGACGGCTTGGCGACAAAATAAACTTTGTCTGTAATCCCTTACAAAATACTGTCGATTTACCAACGGAAATCAACAACTTTGTGATTCTCTTAGTATTCCGTCGGTAAAATTAATATTATTTTGTAATTTTTTTTAAACCGTGAGGGCATTTTAATAAATAGAAGGTGTGTGTTGCACATCTACTTAACTTAAGCTAGTTCAAAGCAGGGCTCCCTTTTTTCTTTAAACGACGATCTCACAGCACCACCATTGAAGAACGATATAACCTTAGTTGTTGTCGCAGTTTGTGTTTCACCTTCGTCGGAACCAAGACCCCCGTCGTCGCCGCTCACTAGCGTCCGTCAATACTCCGCCATCAATCGATTGTTTGCTTCAATTCATGTCTGTCTCCTATTTGAAGTTCCCCTACACCAAAGCCACCGTCTGTCGCCGACGATTGCTTCCGTTTCACCGACATTCACCTCCGACATCAATCAATCTTCCCTAACATCTAGGTTTTTGGTATTGTACCCTTCACCCCTCTTTTTTCTAAGATTCTACATTTCACCGTCTAATTTCTTGTGTAAATTTCGAGCACCACAGTGAATTGAAGGCTATTTAAGTTTTTGTGCATCTATGTTTGCTTCTGTATGTATTACCTTATGTATATAATCATGTTCTCATCTCTCAATTTCCATGACTATCAAATGCTCGATAAAATTCCCCAATGAATAAAAATGGGTCAATGTGAGCTTCTATGTGTATACAAACATGTTTTGGTGCATATATTGGAGAACTAGAGAAGTTAATTAATTTCTAATTCATGGTACCTGATGTAATGATACCTTGCAAATTGAAATGTATATGTAATATGTTATTTTTTTTACTTACTGTGAGAAACTATCAATTTTCTCAAATTGTAAAAGGAAGAGATTGCTTCTGTTCGAGAAAGTTTATTTCCTACATGGGAGTTAAAGCTTGAATTCAGTTTTACTAAACGTAGTACAATACTTGATCCTCTCAAAAACATAAACAAGTTTGAAGAATTGTTCATTGATGTCGGTTTTCTTATTGATACTTGATATTAGGATGCCTTCTTTTATTACCTTGAAGGAAATGATTGTTCTGATGCTGAAGTGTATGCAATTGTAGAAGAGTCACTTGTCTTACCTAAAATACCCCTGATGAGAGTTGAAGGCCTAGTGGATGTGAATCGATCAGTCAAATGAACAACTTTACATTTACCCCACAAGATACTTTTTGAAAGAATGTTAATTGAAATGCATTTGTATTTTAATTATTACAGGTTTAGTTGTTGGAAACTTCTTATGTCAATCTTATAATTTATACATCATTAGTCACCACAAATGCTAAAATCCGAACTTCTTCTTGAGTACAATATGTATTGTTCAACCTTCTAATTTTACAATATTATTAAATATTTATTATTCTACCCTAAGGTCAACTTTTTTGGCAGGTTGATTTTGTTCCAAACTTTGACAGGTTGATTTTGTTGAACCTTCTAATATTTTTTCATTTTTCCAAGACTTTAGAAGGCATAAGTGATACTGTGATGAGAGTGATCAATCAGGAACATGAATAGTTATTGAGGTAGTTATATGAAGTTCTTTTGTAAAGTATTTTATGAATTTTACAGACTTAAACTTTTTTCATTCAAACTTTTCAGCTTAAGAGGGTTTTGATCCAACAATTATTATGAATAATCTATATCGCTCCACTGCTCTACACTCAAGTTTTAGTTGCAACATGATTAGGTGAGTGGTTATTAGTTGGTCACTTTTGTCCTAATTATGACTTCAAAAATAAACATGGTTTGACTAAATTAGAACTTATCATGTTTTACTCATCTGGTAGTATTGTTTATGGTCAACCTAAACAAATGGGCTTAATAGAATTGCTTAAGGCAACTCATGAACATACATGCTCTCTTCCTATATTTATATATGACCTATAGTCACTCTTTCTATTTATGTAGACCTACATGTTAGGTTTTGAATGGCTACAAAACACGAACTTTTAAATATATTTACTTAATCTTTTATCCTACATGATTTCTTTGATTTTAGATGCTCGGTGATTGAAAGACGTGCAAGGTTTAAGCTTTTGCACAAGATAGCTAGAGACGGAAATCAATACATAGTGTTGAGGTATGTATATAATTGTAACTTGTAAGTATATGTATATATGCATAAAATCTCTACCCAACATTTGTTTACCTTAAGATTTTGGTCCTGAGTTACATACACTAAGAAGTGTATGTAATTGTAACTTGTAAGTATATGTATATATCTTAATTGGGCTCGATGATGTAATTGATGTGAAAAACTACAAGTAACTCAATGGCATCAACTCATCTTAGGAAAAGTAAGCCTCATTATTGTTTTATTGTCTATACAGTGAAGTGACATGGTCAAAGTATTACTTGCTCTTTTAAGTTCATGATGTGAAATTATTATTATGATCTATATTACAGAATTTCAAATATCCAAAAAACAAGCTATCAAATATCAACTTATGAAGACTTACATTGCTTGAGGTCCTACACCTTCTCTATTTGTTGCCATTTTTATTTTGGATATTACATATTCTAGTTATTTTTTTAATTACATTAAGAAATGTCTTTTATTGTTCTTCAGAGAGGCAAGTACATTAATGAAGGAAAATCCTTGACTGACCAAATTTACAACTTGGAGAAACTTCTATTAAGCAAAAAAGAAATATTACAGGTATATCATATACCTTTTTAATTTTATCTATTAGTTTTATTTAGTGTAAAGTTTGTTCTACATCTTTTTGTCTATTTAGGGAATCAAACAAGAAGCAAGATATAAAGAATAAATTCTCATGTCGTTCCACTTTTGAAGATGTTGATAATGGCACACTTGATTTAAATGTTATCCCAAATGAAGAAATGTTATTGGTACATCAAAACTCTAAACACTCGGTTAATTTATGTTTTATTTTATATAGCTGAACACATTTTAATCCAATGTGAGACACACTTTCAATCAACAAAAACATGCCTCCTCTTGAGGCATTATTGTTTTAAGAAGGCTCGATGGAAGGATTTATCTCTTATCAAGCCTTCTATTGAGTCCCTCACTCAAACTACTAGCAGTTTTAAAACCAATGTATAATAATTTTAAATTTTTTAGTTTCTATTATTAAAATACAAACATACGAATTAGTTAATTAATTATTTAGTCCTTTTTTGTATGTATTTTAAATTTATGGGTTTAATGTATGTTGAATATTGTAATTATTTTACTTTTATATTTGTTAAGTTTTAAAGTATAGATTAGATGTTTGTTTTAAGATTTATGTGTTGAATATGTAGTTATTTTTAATTGTTTAATGAATGTATAATTTTTTTTATAATGCCAAAATCCGTCGTTAATCTATCAAAGAAAATCTGTCGGTAATCTGTAAGTGAGTTATTTTGAGATTCCATCGGTAATCTGTTAATGAGTTATTCCGTCGGTAGTCTGTTGCAAATGCATTCCATTGGAAATCCGTTGCAAAAATATTTCCGTCGGTGATCGGTTACTAATTACCGACGGAAAAATCAATTGCTAAAAATTTGTTGTAGCCGTTGGAAATCCGTTACAAACAATTAACGACAAAAATATACCGACGGATTTTGGTCTGCTGCAATTCCGTCGGTAAGCTTATTAGCGACGAATTACCGATGGTTTTGGCCGTCGGTATGCTCTATGTCGTAGTAGTGTGTGTGTGTGCGTGTGTGTGTATATATATATATATATATATATATATATATATATATATATATATATATTAAGGTTCTAAATATCGTAAGACGTGACTTGGCGGCAATGTCAGACCTCAAGCTTTTCGAACCTTGGCGAGTCATGACGTTTGTAAGACGTGACTTAAGGCGACAATCTTCTATATAATTAATATTTTTATATGTATTTTCAACTATTATTCATTTTTATACACATATATAAGTTAAGACGACGTTATGGCAAAGCTTAGCGACAAGTGTAAGCCTTGGAGTCGTAGCGCCATGGCGGAGCCATAGCGAACTTTTTAGAACCTTGATATATATATATATATATATATATATATATATATATATATATATATATATATATATATATATATATATATATATATATATATATATATTGTAACAACCCAATTTTCACGCCCAAAAATTTCATTTAAAATAAGTGGTATGTAAAATATTTGTAGCAAAACATCATCCGATCATATCATTTCATAAAAGATATTACGTGTCTGAAAACCCAAAACAAGAAAATAATAATAATGTCAGAGTACAATCCCAGAACATCTCATAATACGAAAATCCAAAGTGTATGTGTATAATGTGCCACTACCACGCCCGTTCCTTCCCCTTCGTTGAAGAGCTACCTGAAACCAAAACTGAAAACTGTAAGCACGAAGCTTAGTGAGCCCCCCCCCCCTCCATCGTACCACATACCATACAATCATATCACATACAAACTGCCAGGCATTTTTGGGGTGCCCAATCTCCCGGTACAACCATTCTAGGGTGCCGACCTACCCGTACGGCCATTCTGGGGTGCCGACCTACCCATGTCAAGCCATTCTGGGGTGCTGACTACCCTCCGGTCCTAACAACCGAACTCGGGGACTATTTCACCCCTACTACTACTATCACATATAACATAACATAAGCATATTATCAGACATATCTGGGGTGCCTGAACTACCCTTCGGTCCTAACAACCGAACTCTACTACTATCACATACAACAAATCATGCTAGCATATAACATATCAGGTAGTAATCAACCTAGATGATATCACAAAGACAATCATCTATCATACGTCTCCTATTGGTGGGCCGACATTGTGGCCTTAGACCCACCGCTACTAGAAGGTAACTCACCTCGAAAAGTAGCTGTTGAAAGCCTGCTTGCTAAGCGCCCGACTACTGAATCGGTAATCCTTCGGCTATAAATCATAAACATAGATTGGCCACTCATTCACACCCTTAGGCCAGATGACTGACCCAACCCTGGTCCAAGGTTAACTACTTGGTCAAAGTCAACTTCCAGTTGACTGGACTCGCCGAGTCATGGCACCGACTCGTCGAGTCCTTCTCCCACTAACCCGGTCCTACTCTACAAGCCCCTCTTCCCACTCACTGAATCACCCTTAACTCACTACTTGGGACGATAGAACCGGCTCGCGATCCGACTCACCGAGTCCAAGAACAACTCGCCGAGTCCACACGAGCAGACCTCCCATTCGCTTCCAAATCCTCACCACAGCATCCCTTATGAGGATTTAGGTTTCTGGGACTATTGCAACACGTTAGATTGCTAATTCTGTGTGTAATTACGAAGGGTTAGGCCTTCAACATCTAAACCCCTCATACTCAGTAACTGTTCATCTGACTCGCCGAGTTTGAAGAACAACTCGTCGAGTACCAGGCAATCTTCATAGGACTCGCCGAGTTATTCATCCAACTCGCCGAGTCTAAGGCCGTCTTCAAAGAACTTGCCGAGTTCCACTTTGGGACTTACCGAGTCCCTTGACCCATTTCCCATATAGACCAAATTTGAGACATGCAACGCTTTAAAACCATATATCTATGTTCCTAGGGCATGCTTATCACGTAAAGTTGCAAACTTTACGTGAATGCATGGCCCTACAAGCTTCAAAAGGCAAATCCAAGCTCTTTATGAGGTCATACACTCAATGGGGACCTTAATCACTTCATCCATAGGAACTTTATGCTTCTAATACGTCCACAAGGTCTAGATCTAAAGTCCTTTCGGATCATTAAGCACAAACACATGGAGTTTGGTGTTTTAGGGCTTGAAAACCACCAATTTGGGACAAAAATGGTATCTAATGAACTAGTGATCAAGGTATGAACTTTTCTACCTGAATGGAAGCTTCTCACAGTGTAGATTTCGGATCTACTCCCTTCCTTGCACTCTTCAATCTCCTCCTTCTTCTTCTAAGATCCAAACTTCCTTCACCAAGTAAAAATCACTCACAAGAACAATATGGGGGCTAGGGTCTCTCACTACAGCTCTCTGGAAGTGTTAGGGATAAGGGAGGCCGAGTTAGTGTGCTGAAATAGGGTGCCAACACTCGGGTTAGGGTTTTTGCCCGAATAGGGCTTACTCGCTGAGTCGGGGAACTGACTCGCCGAGTCCAAGGCTCAGACTTCGCGTCTCATCCCGCTCCTACTCGGCGAGTCGGTCCTTCAACTCGCCGAGTCCAAGGCAAAAATGCATGAATTTAGAATTATTAATTACAAGAAATACGTACCGGGAACCAGGTGCTACAAATCTCCCCCACTTAGTTTAGACTTCGTCCTCGAAGTCTGCTGCTCGATCCTGAAATAGCTCGGTGTAGTGCTTCATCATTTCTTCCACCGACTCCCAAGTCCACTCCGATCCTTTCCGGTGATGCCATTGCACCTTTACGAGTTCCACCCTCTTGTTCCTCAGATCCTTCAACTTCATGTCGAGGATTGCCACAGGCCGCTCGATGTAATGCAGGCTGTCATTGACCTGAATATCCTCCAAAGGCACCACTGCCGAGTCGTCCACCAAACACGTATGCAACTGAGAGACGTGGAAAGTGTTGTGGATCTGGCTGAGTTCGGTTGGCAGATCCAACCTATATGCCACCTTGCCCACCCGAGCTACAACCCTGAATGGCCTGATGTACCTTGGGCCCAACTTACCTCGTTTTCTGAATCGGATGACGCCTTTCCATGGCGACACCTTCAGAAGAACCATATCCCCGACTTGGAATTCCAAGTCTTAACGGCGCTTGTCGGTATAGCTTTTCTGCCGACTCTGTGCAGTGTGAAGCCTGCTCCGAACTTGCTGAATCTTTTCGGTCGTCTTGAGCACTACATCGGTGCTCCCCATGACCCTCTGGCCAGCCTCACCCTAACATATTGGGGTCTGACACTTCCTTCCGTACAACATTTCGAAGGGAGGTTAATCAGTACTCGCGTGGTAGTTGTTGTTGTACGAGAACTCACCTAGAGGAAGATAGGTATCCCAGCTACCACCGAAGTCTAGCACGCATGCCCATAACATATCCTCTAGAGTCTGGATGGTCCGCTTGCTCTGACCATCTGTCTGCGTGTGTAAGGGGGTGCTAAAATGCAGAAGAGTGCCCAACTCATCATGAAATTTCTTCCAAAACCTGGAAGTAAAACGCGCATCCCTATCTGAAATCACGGATACTAATACCCCGTGTCGCGCCACTATCTCCCTGATATAGATGTCGGCCAACTTTTCGGCCGATATGCTCTCCTGAATTGGAACAAAATAGACGCTCTTGGTCAATCGATCCATGATGACCCATATCGAATCCACTCCTCACGCGGTCTTGGGAAGCTTTGTGATAAAATCCATCGTAATATCTTCCCATTTCCACAACGGGATGTCCAACGGCTGCATCTTGCCATGTGGTCTCTGATGCTCGGCCTTGAGCTTCCTGCAGGTCAAACACCGCTCAACGTACCAAGCCACATCGCGCTTCATGCAGGGGCACCAATAGTCTAGACGAAGATCACTATACATCTTTGTCGTCCCAGGATGAATAGAGAATTGGGATTTGTGAACCTCCTCCATCAGAACCTGACGCACGCCACCATGATAAGGGACCCACACCCTACAGTGAAGAGTCAATAATCCTTGGCTATCATAGTCAAAAGAGGAAACCTGTCCCACAATCTGCTCACTCTTCCGATGTTCCTCCTTCATGGACTCCTGCTGAGCCTCCCGAATCCGCTCCAACAGCGGAGTCACTATTGTCATCCGTAGGCAGATATCTTAGATCAGTGCTGCCTTACGGCTAAGCGCGTCGGCCACCACATTGGCCTTCACTGGGTGATAAAGGATCTCGCATTCGTAATCCTTTACCACGTTCAACCACCGATGCTGCCTCATGTTTAGATTCGGCTGATCCATGAGGTACCTAAAACTCTTATGGTTCGTGTAAATGGTGCAGCAAACCCCATAGAGGTAATGACACCAAATCTTGAGGGCGAACACAACAACCCCCAGCTTCAAGTCATACGTGGGGTAATTCTCCTCGTGAGGCTTCAGCTGCCTATACGCGTAGGTGATGGCATGCCCTCTCTACATCAATACCGCACCCAAACCTGAGATGGACGCATCGCAGTACACAACAAAATCCTCTATCCCTATGGCAGGGCTAAGATTGGCACCTCACATAATCTCTGTCTCAGTGTCTCGAACGTTGCTTGCTGCTCAGGCCCCCAACGAAAGACTACGGTCTTCCTTGTTAGCCTGGTCAATGGTACGACTATCTTGGAGAAATCCTGGATGAATCTCCGATAATAGCCCGCTAAACCCAGGAAACTCTGAATCTCAGATGGAGACTTTGGAACCTCCCATCTCATCACAGCCTCTACCTTGGGCGGGTCTACTGAAATCCTATCTTGGTTGATAAGGTGCCCAAGAAACTACACCTCGCGCAACCAGAACTCACACTTGGAGAACTTAGCATATAAGCTCTCTCTCCTCAAGGTCTCCAACACCTCTCGGAGATGCCCCTCGTGCTCCTCCTGCATCTTGGAATAAACAAGATGTCATCAATGAAAACTATCACAGACCAATCCAGCATCGGTCAGCACACGCGGTTCATGAGGTCCATGAACGCGGCAGGAGCATTGGTGAGCCCAAACGGCATCACCACAAACTCATAATGGCCATAACGCGTCCGAAACACAGTCTTCTGCACATCCCCCTCTCTGACCCTCATCTGATGATAACCTGAATGCAAATCGACCTTGGAGAACCAAGATGCTCCCTGCAACTGGTCAAAGAGATCTTTAATCCTCGGGAGTGGGTAACGGTTCTTCACTGTTACCTTATTCAGCTCCCGATAGTCTATACACATCCAATGCGACTCGTCGTTCTTCTTCACAAACAAAATCGGGGCTCCCCAGGGTGAATTGCTCGGCCTGATAAATACCTTGTCTAGCAGCTCCTGCAGCTGCGTAGACAACTCCTGCATCTCGGGAGGAGCCAATCGATAGGGTGCCTTGGCTATGGGAGTCGCACTAGGGACTAGGTCAATCCTGAACTCCACCTGACGCTCCGTAGTTATCCCAGACAGCTCCTCGGGAAATACATCCGTGAACTCTCGTACTACGAGCACCTCGTCAATCGTCGCTCTACCCGCCTCCCGGGCATCCGTAACATACGCGACATAACCTGCGCAACCCTGCTGGAGGTAGCACCTTGCCCTCACCGCCGAACATAAGGCTGGCCCTCGCTGTGGTCTCTCGCCTTGAATCACCAACTCTCCCCCACTCGGGGCTCTGACTCGCACTAGCTGCTGCGCGCAGTCTATCACTGCCCCATTGGGGCTTAACCAATCCATACCGATAATAACCTTGTTCCCCCGCAAAGGTATGGGAACCAGATCCACCAGATAACGCTCCTCAAACAATCTCAATACACAATCCTGAAAAATCTCTGATGCTTGCACCGATCGATCGTCGGCAATCTCAACCTCTAAAGGGCAATCGAACCTGCCTGAAGACTCAAGAAACTTCTTGCTAAGCGCAAGAGAAACAAATGATCGGGTAGCCCCCATATCTAACAACACATGTATTGGGATATCGTTCACATAGAACGATCCTAAGCAGAGCACATGCATATAACATATCACATTACAACAACATAACATAAAAGCATAAATAAAGAATCATACCAATCACCACATCGGGTGCGGCGTGTGCCTCCTCGGTAGTCAACTGGAATGCCCGACTCCTCACCACTGGAGCCTCTGCCTTGCCCTGCCGACCATTAGTGATCCGCAGGGTCGCTGGAGCTGGCGCCTTCACTAGCGCTGATGCTTCTGTCAACTGGGGGCAATTGGCCTTCTTGTGGCCCCTCTGGTTGCAGTGGAAGCACAACAAATTAGACATCTGAATAACCGGTGCATGGGCAGTACAATCCCTGCTGAAATGCCCCGTCTTGCCGCACTTATAGCAGCCCGACGATCCCAGTCTACATGCCCCCTCATGTGGCCTGCCGCATTTCCTGTAGTGGCCCGGTCCTGACCGACCTTTCGGCCCAGCATCTGATCCCTTGGGCTTCTTCCCAGAAGCCCCTGTAACCTGTCCCTCCTCTGCCTTCCTCTTCCGGATATGCTCCATATCAATCTCCCTTTCCCTAGCCCTGACAATCATGGAATCCAGGGTAGGGCAAGTTGAAAAACTAACATGCTCCCGGATGTCAGCTCGTAGCATGTTATGGTAGCGGGTCCGCCTCATATCCTCATCACCTGCATACTGGGGCACTATCAACGCCCTCTCTCGGAACTTAGCGATGATCTCTGATATGTGCATATTTAGTGTGTATTAAGTGTAGTTTATTTATTCATATATTAGCTAAATTGTTGCATATTATGGACAAAAGGTACTTAAAAGTGTTAAATTATGTTTTTCAGTCCAAAGATGAAGCTCGGAAGCGAAAGGAAGCAAGAGAAGCGGTTAGGAGCTCAAGAGTGGAAAGAAGAAAGAAAACACCCATAAAAGGCTTCTACTCGTCGAGTCAGCTTAGTGCACTCGACGAGTTGGCCACTGAATGAAAAATCTTGGTATGTGGCAACTGTTTTAGCCTCTCACAACTTCGTTAACCCTTCCTCACATGCGGACTCAATCGCTCATACCCCTAAGACCGGACTTGACACTTTGACGTTAAAAACTCGCTTCCTTGACTCGCTCTCACACGCAAAAACATCCATGCTTTACATATCTATACCATCCTAAGCAAGCAATCAAAATGCAATCCTGAAAATAGCTAAAGCAAACAACTATTAAACATAATAATATATCAAAGCATACACACCAAAAACAAAACAAAATAAAAATTGAAATTGTTTGAACATAAAAACACAAAGATCAATCCTCATCTTCCTCCTCATCATCGTTGGCTCCACTTCCCCCAGCTCCGCTTTGTCGTGCACCAATCCTCTCATCCCACGATGGAATGTATGGATAATTCCCACCATCAATATGTGGAATATTGAAGTGGTCAAAAAGTCGTATGTGGGATTGGTTGCTAAAATTTAGCCCCCTAGCCATTTGGTCTTGCATCCGCCTCATCTCTATATTGTACCAATCCATTGGTACGTCTTCAGTCTCTACCGGAATCACTGGCGGCTCATCCTCCACATCCCGTTCCCTTCGCAATCTCACCCTCCTTCCCGGTGCTTCGGGACCTACAACTGGGTCATCATTTGGGATGGCATAATGGCCACCACCATAGTCTTCAATGATTTGTGCTCTGCGGAAAAGAATGGGATTAAATGGGGGTGTCGGGATCAATGTCAGGAGGTTCCAGGCACCACGGTTCATCAACCCGAATGAATTAGCCAATCGAGTGACAAACATGCCTCCATTGATACGAGATGTTTTGCGATCTTTGACCGCACCCACTGAGAGGTATGAAGCAATGCACCACGGGATGTTGCAAAAGACGTCGGGCGTGATAATGCTCCATAGGTAGAAAACATCAAGGTTGGAAACCTTGTCATCGTCCTTCCTTTGGTTGATGGTGGAGGAAATAAGGCGGTGAATGAGGCGGTGAGTCGGGGATCGGATGCTCCCTTCTTGTGCTGACTTCGGGATATAAACTTTATTCCCTATAGTATTCCACCAACCCGTGCTAGTAACTCCATCGGGGAACACCAGGTGAGTGGTTGCCAAAAAGGCCCGAAAGAGGTTCGTTGAAACCAAAGGTTGATCATAAATCCCTAGTCGGCAAGCAAGGTCCACCACCGAGCATTGATGATACTCGCCCCCAAGACAAAACGTGAAGCTCGCCGGATGATATAAATCCACTCCACCGGTAAAAGATACCGTGGAGAAAAACTCCAAGCAAAGCTCTAAATATACCGGCTCTTGTATGCGGAAGATCCGGCTCCAACCATCACATATCATCGACTCGCCGTCATGTTGGAACTCCTTTAGAAGGTACGGAGCTAATTCTTCTTCATATCGCACATTTTGCAACCACTCCCAATCAATTCTGTTCGGTATATAGACCTCCTTCTTTTTGATATCGGAAATCTTCTTCTTCCACTTCCGCATTGTTGAAGCGGATTCGATTTGCGGGAAATTCAACCATGGAAATTCCCCTTGGCTACCACTTGAAGATTGTCCTCTTCTAAACATGACTCCTGCAAAACATATAAACCAGACCCAGAAAACACAGAATATAAAACGAGCTGTTTCTGGAAATCGACTGGACTCGTCGATTCCATGCCTGACTCGGCGAGTCGTGCGACCTGTACGAGTCGGTCGACGGGTCTCACAAAATTGAACCATGTAACCTTTAAATTCTTGCAAGGGTTTTGTTCAGGGACTTCCTACTAAGTAATAAGGCCACAATAAACGTTCAAAACAACAATATTCATGAAAACCTAGAATTTAATTACTTTTCAAAAACGTTTTTTTTTCATGAAATTGCAAGTATAGATGACCTTATAATCACATTCTATCTAGAAATCAAGAAGAAAGTTGTTACCTTTTGAGTTTAAATCTTGAGAATTTGGAAGAAAAGTTGAAGAACACTTGAATGCTTGAGAGAGAGTTGTAGAGAGAGGCACCCGGCGAGTGTGGTTGTGAAAACTGAATTTTTAGGGTTAAAACCCTATTTGATGTAAAAGTAATTTCGAAATGATTATTTTTTGTAAATAAAATTGACTCGTTGAGTCAGGGTCAGACTCGGCGAGTCCAATCGCGCAGTCAAAGTTTTTTTTTCTGAAATCAGTTTATACTCGTCGAGTCAGGGTGGGACTCGGCGAGTCTCTTGTAAAACATTACTAATTTTTAAAATATTGTTTTTTATTCAAAATCTTTTCACCCCACTCTTAAGCTAGGCACTCCCTTAAGCAGACAAGTCCGATGATTTGGGAGATTAAAATTGAAACACAAAACAAAAATAATAATAATAAAAAAAACTAAAGAGTAAAAGAAAGCAAACTCTAACGACGGGTTGCCTCCCGCCAAGCGCTTCTTTTTGAGGAGTCATTAGCTAGACTCCTTCCCATTTACGTTTTGTCATCTTCAAGCATCGGGAATGTACGCCTCACTTTTTGTGGTTTATACTTAGTCTTGTAGGCGTGAATCTTTTTCTTGTAAACCCTTTTTAATTCGTCTCTTCTCTTTTTCTCTGTATCATCCTCAGCTATTTGGGCCTCTCTTTTCCTCTTCTTCTTTTTCAACCCATGCTTTTTCACCAACTTTTGAACCTCCTTTTCTTTAAATTTGATAACTTCATATTTCATAGCGGTCCGTGCTCTAGGTTTAGTAGTGAATTGGTGATCAGCTTCCGCTCTGCTTCCATTTATGTCCTCATCCTCTTTTGTGCTCGACTCTTCTCCAAATGGCATCGTATCAAGGCATGCCACATCGGCGTGTTGGACCTCCATTCCTTTTACTTCTTCTTCCGATTGTTCTTCCAAAGAATCAATAACAGTAACTGAATCCAGGGTATGTGAAGAACTATCAACAAATAAATCAGCTTTGGTCAAGTTTTTATCCAAATCGACCGGACTCATCGAGTCCATTATGGTGACTCGGCGAGTCTGATCGAATTCCATCAATTCTGGAGTGTTGTCTGAGTTGGCTCCTTCCAATAGCTTTTCTAGCTCCTCCAAGTCTTTGTTAGCATCTTCAACTTCTTCTGAGTGTAGTGTGAACTTACTTGGGTCTTCTTTTAGTAAAATTTCAAGCTCTTTTTGTAATACCTCATCATCCAATTGGATAAATGAGATTTCTTCTCTCTTTTCTTCTTCTTGCTTGACCTCTGGATTAGCTTTAAACATCACCGACTCATCACCCACTCTTAATGTCAAAGTAGACGCACATATGTCAATTAGGGCACATGCGGTGTTTAAGAATGTTCTTCCTAAAATAATTGGTATTTCGGGGTCTTCTTTCATCTCCACCACCACGAAGTCTACTGGGAAAATAAACTTGTCCACCTTGATAAGGAGATTTTCACATATGCCTTGTGGATGAATTATTGTTTTATTTGCCAAATGGATTCTCATATTTACCGGCTTTGGTGCTGGTAAATTCAGCTTCTTAAAGAATGAATAAGGCATCAAATTAATGCTTGCCCCTGAATCAGCCAATGCTCGTGTAGAAACTTCATTACCAAATTGGCACGGAATCACTATGTTACCCGGATCACCCTTCTTCTCAGGCAGCTCACTCATCAATATCTCCGCGATTTCAGCAAGATCTTTCCTAGCAGCAAACAGGCCTTTAAGCAAGTTAAAATATTTAGGAGTTTGGAGCATTGTGTCCACGAATGGCATATTGACTTGTAAAGCTTTAACATGCTCCATGAAGGTTCTATAGGCTTGAACTGTTTCTGAAGGCATGGCTCTGGTTGGGTATGGCAAAGGAGGATTGTATGGCTTCAGAAAACTGGCATTTTCTTCATTCCCGACTGGACTCGTCGAGTCCATTTGTGTGACTCGGCGAGTCAGATCGAGTTTTTCTTGTTCTGGGTTTTCTTCCTTTTCTGCCTTCTTCTTGGAGACATTTAATGTTTCTGTCAATTCTTCTTCACCGCTGGAGGTTATTACGCTCACGTTCTCGTTTCTTGGATTGGGTTGGGTGTCGCTCGGAAGTTGGCCCGGTCTTCTTTCGTTTACTTGATGTGCAAGTTGGCCCAGCTGTTTCTCTATGTTGAGAATAGAAGCTTGCTGATTCCTCAACATGTTTCTGGTTTCTTGCATTACCACATCATGATCATTATGTCTTTTCTCAGACGCGGTTATGAATTTTGTAAGTATTTCTTCTAAATTCGTCTTCTTGTCCGTCACCGGTTCTTCCTTTTGATAATATCCCCTCTCCCTCTGTTTATATTTCTCTTCCTTAGCCTTTCTGTACTCTTCGTATGGGAGCCATTCCTTCTTCGATTTCCTCCAGTCTTCATCGTATCTATCGCCGCTGGAGTAAAATACTTGAGCCTTTTTATTTCCATTCTCGTCTCGATCACATTCCTTGGTAAGATGGGGACCGCCACAATTTTCACATCCAACTCTAATAGCATGGATCGTTTGATCCATTTTTGTCATTCTTCGGTCTAGGCTATCGAGTTTAGCTATCACCGCCGCCATACCATCGTTTACCGAATTTACTACTCCTCGACTCACTTCATTCCTCGGGTTGTGGTATTCTCTAGAGTGCCTGGAGAATTCTTCAATTAACTCCTTTATTTCCGAAGGTGGCTTTCGGGTGAGTGGGCCTTGTGAATCGAGTAGTTGCCTCGTGGTGACATTTACTCCATCATAAAAGATAGAGACCTCTTGTTGGCTATTGAGATCATGGTGGGGGCAATTTCGAAGTAGGCTCTTGTATCTTTCCCAAGCTTCATATAGGGATTCGTCGGGTTGTTGCTCGAAGTTGGCAATGGCTTTCTTTAGCTTGGCTATCTTGGAAGGTGGGCAGAAGTGATCTATGAACTCTTCATTCATTTTTTGAGCCGAACGACTGCTGATTTGATGCTAATACTTATACCACTTGCATCCTTCTAATTCCATATCCATTCTTGAAGATCTTACACCGATTTTCGCATATTAGAGCGACCCACACGAGACATGGATGGGATGTTCCCATGTATAAAGTTTATTGAAGTTGGAGCTTAAATGAGAGTGATCAACCTATCCACTGCTATCCCAGGGGAGTTTGTTCCAATTCCCTCTTTATTTTTCTGTTTTTATGCATAATATGCAATGAGGGCATTGCATCACATAAGTGTGGGGTAGGGGGTTGGTTACATAATAGTCAAATTTTAAAAAATTTGCATACCAAAAGGATTAATTAGGATACTAATTTAGAAAATTTTGGTAAAAAAAATTAGGATTCCATGTTAGAATTGTGTTAATAATTGCATGACAACCCAAATGTTTAGTTGAGCCTATATACGTTCTAGTGCATTTGTGGCTTCCTTATTTCAGAAATCATGAGACAAAAACACGACCTTGCTCAGCCTGAGGGATGTAATATGTTTAGCAGCCTAAACCTGAAATGTATCCAGGAAGATTTTTATCATTAGCCAATAAAGGTTGAGATTGAGCGCCCCTGCTTAAGCATGTAGGGATTTGAGTGAGAAAAAAAGTGAGGTATACATGTAATAAAAAAAAAAGAGAGAATTACAAGAAAAAGTTTGAAGAATTTTTGGAGCATCAAAGTCAAATATCAAATATGAAGATCGAAAATTCCGAAGAAATTCAAAAAGTTGAAGATACCAAAAATCAAACAACAAGGTGGTGAATTCAAAGAAATTAAAGATCAAATTATCAAGCAAGTGAAGAATTCCAAAGAGCTCCATAGTGGTATCGAAAAGTTGTAATTCTAGATTATGTATGCTTGGGTTGCTCAATTAAAAATACCTTGAGGGTAAAGAGGTTTTCTGAGGATGGATTCGGAGGGTTGCATAAAATGAGCATAGTTCGGGGTGAGTGGGCGAATGTTTATGAGGATTGTGAGTATTTGAAGTATGGGGGGTTTTTAGGAATTTTAGACACAAATGCATGCGTTGCGGTCTTGGCATAATGGCTGGGTTGGATTGGAGTTATTATATGTGATTCTAATGTGTTAAAATTCAGTTTTGCTTGAGGGCAAGCAAAAGACAAGTGTGGGGTATTTTGATATGTGCATATTTAGTGTGTATTAAGTGTAGTTTATTTATTCATATATTAGCTAAATTGTTGCATATTATGGACAAAAGGTACTTAAAAGTGTTAAATTATGTTTTTCAGTCCAAAGATGAAGCTCGGAAGCGAAAGGAAGCAAGAGAAGCGGTTAGGAGCTCAAGAGTGGAAAGAAGAAAGAAAACACCCATAAAAGGCTTCTACTCGTCGAGTTGCCCCTTGACTCGACGAGTCCGGTCGCGGATTCAGAAAGATAAGCATTCGGAAGTCAAGATAGTTATCGGATTACGACTATTGTGAGAGGGACTCGACGAGTCACCATATGACTCGACGAGTCGGAACGCATATATAAAGATAACTCTACAATTTGAGAAAGGAAGAATTCTGGGAAGTTTCAGAAGTGCTTAGCTGCGAATAAGAAGCCAGAAGAACCCTAGAAGTCGACCAAAGAAGCTAGAATCCAATCCCGGGAGTAATTAAGGCGTAATTTCACCATTCTACTTAATTCTTTTGTTTTGTCAACATGATTAAGCAACTTGAACTTATTTGTTTGCTGTTATTTACCTTAGTTATGAACTAATTTCTTTAGACTTCTGTTTGGGAATACAAAGTTGACAATATGGTTTGATTGATTGGTAGGATTAATTCCAAGTTGGTGATTAATTGTTATTTTAGTTTGCTAAAGAACCTTGTGTATGAATGATAATTAATTTTCTGTTAATAGGAAGATAATTGATTAGCATGAACATCTATTGATTATCAACCTCATATGATATGTGACCACTATACCATATGTCTAGAATTAATGAACATGAAACTAGGATTAATAAGGAAATTGAGTAAACTCATGTGCAAGGTTGTAAGATGACCATCGAACAAGAGGTTAATTAAGAATAACGAATTAGTTAGCTATTGCAAGTCTAACTTAACCCGAATAATTAATCTAGTAAATATAATTAAATTAAGCAATTGGCCACTGTTTGAATTAGTTTATTTGCTAAGGATTAGGGTAGTGAACACAAACTTAATCACTTGAATCGGTAACCAACGAAAGAATTAATCCATTGCACTATTACCTTAAAATCAACCATAAAGTTAACCGAGTTGAACTAAACAGAAGTTTCTTTCCCATTATTGAATCTAGTTAATTTGTTCTTTTCTAGTCTTGCATTAGTTTTAGTTAGTAAGTTTCTAGTCTTGTAAAACTAGAGAAAAAACCCCTATTTGCTTAATCAACTTAGATAGAATTAGTTTTTAATTTAATTTGCCGTTCCCTGTGTTCGATACCCTACTTATTTAGCTATACCACAATTGATAGGTTCACTGCCTTTTGTGTGTTATTTGATAATTAAAATAGGATTAAAACTGAGTGAGTTTTACACACATCAATCTCTGCCACGGTCTTCGTCATCTGCCTCATATCTAAAAACTCCCTGGCCAGCTGCTGAAGCTCGACAGCCGGTGCAAACTCTGCCCTGAACCTGGTCACAAAGTCCGACCAGGTCATAGCCTCGACAACCAAGGCTCCCAATGAGTCACCAACAGACTCCCACCAGTCTCTAGCTCTGTCTCTCAAACACCCTGCTGCGTATCTCACCTTCGACCCCTCGGGGCAGAAGCTAGTCAACTGTGCAGACTCGATGTCTGTAATCCACCGCCTGGCAGCTATGGGGTCCTTCGCCCTGTGAAAGTCTGGCGCACCACTGCCCCTGAAGTCCTTAAAGGACAGTGTGCGAGATCCCGACTAGCCAGATGCCATGTCACTCCTGAATGCCCTAAGGCGATCCTCCATCAACTCAACTATCCCTTTCTACCACTACTGATCACCACTATCTTTATCCTAGGCTTACCCTAGGAAAATCCCTAACTCCACTTAAACCAATCCTCAGCCGCTGAAGGCCTCCTTGTAATGCCAGTTAGCCATCACCTGAATACCATCACATGTGACGAGGCTCGGATAACCCTTCGAGTAAAAGACTCGTCCCTACAATGGTTGGACTCAGATGAGAGCTGCACAGTAGGGCTAAATCCAGCACTCTGAGATTATTCAACCCTGATCACATGTGATGTGGCGTATTCACCTAATGGCTAACTCTCATCACTCAGAGTCCAACTAAGCACAGAGCAAGCAGCATTCGGATAAGGGAAGCATACTCATGCAAACTATTCTCATTAATCAAGAAACTGTACTAGCATATAATGCTAAACTCATACTACCAGGCATAACCTAAACAGGCTATTTTACTATTGTCTACTCAATTTCTAGCATGCGATTCACACAATTCTGGAACACATAAAGCAGGCACGTAAGGCATCCTCCTAGATTCTTAGTCCTATTCTAGCATGTTATTCTACTGAAACTGATAAACATAATATAACATAGTATGGGTACTTTGGGGAATACTTACTTGAGCTCGGCCGGTCGCACACATCACACTCTTCGTTCCTTCTTAAAACTCTTTACTTAATCTTTTAGAAAACTTTTTCTTTTTTACAAAATCCTTTAATCCCTCAATTTGAGTTCAGACACTACCGAAGGTCTGTCCGAATCCCTCAAACTAAGGCTCTGATACCAACTTGTAACAACCCAATTTTCACGCCCAAAAAGTTCATTTAAAATAAGTGGTTTGTAAAATATTTATAGCAAAACATCATTCGATCATATCATTTCATAAAACATATTACGTGTCTGAAAAACCCAAAACAAGAAAATAATAATAATGTCAGAGTACAATCCCATAACATCTTATAATGCGGAAATCCAAAGTGTGTATGATGTGCCACTACCGCGCCGGCTCCTTCCCCTTCGCTGAAGAGGTACCTGAAACCAAAACTGAAAACTGTAAGTACAAAGCTTAGTGAGTCCCCCCCCCCCCATCGTACCACATACCATACAATCATATCACATACAAACTGCCAGTCATTTCTGGGGTGCCCGACCTCCCGGTACAACCATTCTGGGGTGCCAACCTACCCGTACGGCCATTCTGGGGTGCCGACCTACCCATGTCAAGCCATTCTGGGGTGCTGACTACCCTCCGGTCCTAACAACCGAACCTCAGGGACTATTTCACCCCCTACTACTACTATCACATATAACATAACATAAGCATATTATCAGACATATCTGGGGTGCCTGAACTACCCTTCGGTCCTAACAACCGAACTCTACTACTATCACATACAACAAATCATGCTAGCATATAACATATCAGGTAGTAACCAACCTAGATGATATCACAAAGACAATCATCTATCATACGTCTCCTACTGGTGGGCCGACATTGTGGCCTTAGACCCACCGCTACTAGAAAGTAACTCACCTCGAAAAGTAGCTGTTGAAAGCCTGCTTGCTAAGCGCCTGACTGCTGAATCGGTAATCCTTCGGCTATAAATCATAAACATAGATTAGCCACTCATTCACACCCTTAGGCCATATGACTGACCCAACCCTGGTCCAAGGTTAACTACTTGGTCAAAGTCAACTTCCAGTTGACTGGACTCGCCGAGTCATGGCACCGACTCGTCGAGTCCTTCTCCCACTAACCCGATCCTACTCTACAAGCCCCTCTTCCCACTCACTGAGTCACCCTTAACTCACTACTTGGGACGATAGAACCGGCTCACGATCCGACTCTCCGAGTCCAAGAACAACTCGCCGAGTCCATACGAGCAGACCTCCCATTCGCTTCCAAATCCTCACCAGAGCATCCCTTATGAGGATTTGGGTTTCTGGGACTATTGCAACACGTTAGGTTGCTAATTCAGCGTGTAATTACGAAGGGTTGGGCCTTCAACATCTAAACCCCTCATACTCAGTAACTGTTCATCTGACTTGCCGAGTTTGAAGAACAACTCGTCGAGTACCAGACAATCTTCATAGGACTCGCCGAGTTGTTCATCCAACTCGCCGAGTCTAAGGCCGTCTTCAAAGAACTCGCCGAGTTCCACTTTGGGACTCACCGAGTCCCTTGACCCATTTCCCATATAGACCAAATTTGAGACATGCAACGCTTCAAAACCATAGATCTATGTTCCTAAGGCACGCTTATCACGTAAAGTTGCAAACTTTACGTGCATGCATGGTCCTACAAGCTTCAAAAGGCAAATCCAAGCTCTTTATGAGGTCATACACTCAATGGGGACCTCAATCACTTCATCCACATGAACTTTATGCTTCTAATACGTCCACAAGGTCTAGATCTAAAGTCCTTTCGGATCATTAAGCACAAACACATGGAGTTTGGTGTTTTAGGGCTTGAAAACCACCAATTTGGGACAAAAATGGTATCTAATGAACTAGTGATCAAGGTATGAACTTTTCTACCTGAATGGAAGCTTCTCACAGTGTAGATTTCGGATCTACTCCCTTCCTTGCACTCTTCAATCTCCTCCTTCTTCTTCTAAGATCCAAACTTCCTTCACCAAGTAAAAATCACTCACAAGAACAATATGGGGGCTAGGGTCTCTTACTACAGCTCTCTGGAAGTGTTAGGGACAAGGGAGGCCGAGTTAGTGTGCTTAAATAGGGTGCCAACACTCGGGTTAGGGTTTTTGCCCCAACAGGGCCTACTCGTCGAGTCGGGGAACCGACTCGCCAAGTCCAAGGCAAAAATGCATGAATTTAGAATTATTAATTACAAGAAATTCAAAAACTTAAATAAGGATATGTAATCTAACCTATTAATTAATTTTGTTAACTAAATAAAAATTTAATTAATTCCTAAAATATTGGATTGCTTTCCTATAAATCCCTTCAAATTCGTTCAAGACACAGACCCTAAAATCCTTTGAAGGCTCCTGCTTCAATCACCTCTCCATCCAACCGACGACTTAGCACTACTTTCGTACCACTAGAAGTTGTTGTTGCTCCTCCGCCGGTGTCGCACACCATCTGCCGACCATTCTTGCATCTCCATTTGACCATATTCTCTTCATCGTTGCTCCTGCCTCACACCCCATCCCATCCAAATTTGGTAACATTTCGCTGCCATTGCAACACCGGAAGCTGTCTTCTCTCCTCCTCAGCGGTGTTGGGACCATCATTTGGGTTCGGAGGTGGAATGGTTCGTGGTAGCCGGGTAAGATCTTGGGCCCCGATGAGCTCTTTGCTTCTCTTCTCATGACTCCCCGATCTGGAATTCCTATCAAACTTCGTGGGAAGGAAGATGTCACTGTGTAAGTCCTCTAATTCACTTCCTAGATTTCATTCTTATGCTTTCTGTATCTCGTATATATTTGTTGGAATGCTGAAAGAACAAAGACAATTGTTGCGGTTTTCATTTGTTGAGGAAGTAAAAAAGAATGATTGGGTTAAGAAATCTTAAAGAACACAAAAATAGTTCTATGAGAATATTGCACACCAGGTGCTTGTAGAAATGTTTGAAAGAGAACTTGATGTTTAAATTCTTGAAGAACACAAAAATAATTTATGAGTTCGTTAGTTGTGTTACTTGATTTTAACATGTAGCATGAGTTCTCTAAGAATTACTAAAACTTGTTTTATTTTTGTCCTATAAAAGCATTCTCACATATTTTTATTCTTATATAATTTAATTTCATGACAGTTATTCAAGCCCTATTATCTTCACTTGTTTTACAAACATAAAATATTCATTTAAATTACAGTAAGGTGTATTTGGATTTTGCATTTTCAAAATAGATTATGAGTTTTGATTTGCAACTATAATAATAACTAATAAGAATTCTTCACAAGGCCAAATTGTCAAATTAGATATGATGCTATTTTATTATTTAAAACAAATACATTCATTGTTTGGAAGTTTTTGCTTGTAATTTGTGATATTGGTTTTAAGGATTGTCATACGATTTCATGGTAGTTATTCTTATAAAATCCTTAATTTCATAATAGTTATTCTCAAATAATGCGTGAAGGAGACATGCTGATTAAGGGTGTGAACGTTGGATGATGGTGCGTGAGATGAAGATGAATAATGCTCAATGGTCTTCACAAAAGCAAGCATTATTCATCGTTATATTCTGGCAGAATAGTCCATAATAAAATGATCAAGTGCATTCGTTCAAGAATTCTATATTTAAGAATTCTATGCTTTTTAAAATCTTTATTTATTTTTTATACCATTCTGGTAGAATATGTGTAATTGTATTAAAATGTACAAGACTATTACTCTATAAGAATATGTATGATTCTATATTTACATTCAATATCTATGAATATATATAAGAATAATGTTATTTTTAAACTGATGGTTCAAAACTATTGTTTGTCTTCAAAATATTTATTCATTCAAAACATTTATTTTGTCAGAATAGATATTCTGACATTCTCATAGAATATCATTTTAACAGAATTATCTTAGAATTATAATCTAATTAGTTATAAAAATCAAAATTCAAAATTAAGAAAATCAAATATCTTTGAAAATTCGAAACTTTTTATTAATTAAAATTGTGTTTCCTAATTAGTAAATTTTTGGTAAATTAAGAAAGTGAATCTTATCTATTTATTAAATGGAAAATTTTCTTTTTCTTTAACCATAATAATCATTTTTTTAATTTACCAAAAATAATTGATTCACATTTATGCATACAATAATACAATAATTACTTTGAATAGATTAACCTAAACCTATATAAGATATTAAAATTTTGGAACAGATCTCAATTACAATTAGAACTATACATCTAATGTTTTCGTCGGTTTAAATTAAATCAGTTAATTTTTGCATACTCTTAAAGTTTATGAAAATATGTTGCTGTCTGTTCAATTTAACTTTTTAACGAAAAATCAAGCATATATGATGCTTGACAACTTAAGTGCATAAAAATAAAAATATCACGATTTCAAACGACGAATTGACTAAAGGTTCAATTTCAATATGTTATCCAATTTTTAATGCATAAGCTACAAATCTTAATTGCTTGCATAACCATATAGCCATAATATATATAGCCTTTCATTTTCCCTTCCACCCTTTCTTGCTACTGTTGGGAGTATCTGCATGTTCCATAACCTGTTTTTTTTTTTTTTTTTTCCATTGGCAAGAAAATATCAAATTACTTCAATACCCCTTGCAAAGTAATTATAATGTCTAATGTATACAAAAATACATCAAAATCTATTCACAAAAGTAGCAAAAACAGATACTTTAAAACGAGTTGCATAACATATTAAAACAGTTTCGGTTTGAAACAAACAATTTTAATATGTCTGGTCGGGTTGACCCATCAACACTTCTTTTATCCATTTTTATAAACAATCTTAGTAATTAGCATATAAAATGTAATTACAAAAAACTGTACTATTAAAATAACAATTTAATTTATCTAAATAAAATGGTTTGATCCTAGCAAACACAATTTTAGGGTAGCACGCCAGATAGGCTAAGTGAACATTATGTCTAATTATTCAATATAGTATCAAAGGTTTTTATTGAATTGTAAATTAAATCAAATCATGTGAATGTTTCTTTTTAAAACAAGAATGATAATGAAAGATCAAAATGAATAAAAGTGGGAAAAACTTACTTGGGTCACTGAAGGTGACTAGACCACTTCCTTTAAAATCACAATTCCAATAATTTCTTCCATGCATTTGATAATACGCATTCATTGCATACGATGCATGTGCATGAACCTTATTCGGCATAAAACACCCCCCATTTTCATAAACCTCCCTACAATCCACACCACCTGCCCCACAACAAAAGTCCAAAACACCCTGAACCACCCTCTCATCGGCATGTGGCTTAGCCACACACCAAACCGACGGACCCCTTTGAACCATCTTCGACCCTGGTCCGAACCCAAACTCCATTTTCGTTCCACTACAAAACTCACAACTCAAGTCCACATCATAAACCTTCGAACCATCCCCATTGAAGAGTCCAAAGTTTCTCTCACTTGCTCCCCCTTCTTTTTTGTTTTCATTAAATAAAGCGAACACAAATATGTCTATTTTGTCGTTAGGTTTCATTGGAGTTCCTTTGTTGGATTGGGCCTTGGTGATTAACCTAGTGTTGTAGGTTTTCGCATTGTCCGGCGAAGCTGCTGTTTCGTCGGGCTCGCCTTTTGACGGCCATCCGGATTCGGAAACAGTGATATGAATCGATCTGTTTCCGAATCCGAGCGACGCGATCGCTGACCTGATCGCGTCGATCTGTGCGTCTAACATGTTTGTGTAGACATATCCGCTAGGGTCGTGGACCCCGGTGGAGTTCCCGAGTAGCGCGTATTCTAGTGGGACTGTGGTAGGGTTGTCCCGGTAGGCGAAGTAAGGGTAGGCATTGACCATGAATGGTGAGCCGGTGTCGGCTAGGAAAGTAACAATGGAGGTCATTGTTGGCATGAGTGTGGTGGCGAAGGTGGAGGTGGATGGTGGAAATGAGGTGGCTAACACCGCCATGCTATGTGGGGTGGTGATCTTGATTTTCCGGTCAAGTCCACGGGATAACAAGACTTCGTGTAGGTTTTGCATAGCTTGGATAAGGTTATTAGGGTCAAGGCTGTCGTCATCTGTGGCTAAGTATTCATTGCCGACAGCAATGGCGACAATGGAGGTGGCGGGGATGAAAGGTGCGATACGGGCTGAGAACCAGTCCTGGGCGGCGGACTTGGTGGAGCTTATGTTAGCAACATGGTTGTTCTCGACGGCGACTATGAGGTCTATACCGGTGTTGGAGAAGGCTTGGAGGATTTGAGGGTTGGAGTCGTAGATCTTGACCTTGTCAATGAGAGTGGATTGGAGGAGTTGGGCTACTGTTTTTGGTGAAGGAAGGTTGTTTCCCAGTGTGCCATAGTTTATCCCGACGGAGGAGACGGTGGTAATTGGGCAGATGAGGTGGAGGAGGAGAGGAAGGATATAGAGTGGTGCCATTTTTTATGGAGTGAACCAAGCTAGCAAACATGTATGGAACGAGCTCATGATATAACCTTTTTTTCTCAATATTGCCATTATAAAATGATAGTGAAGTTTATTGTGTTGTACACTATTTTTAAAGCTAATTACAAAACAAAGAATAGAAAGTCATATTATAAAATAATAATATTTTTAATATTCTCTCATAAAATCATTACATATTTGGAGAAAAGAGTATTTGTTAATTTATAAAATCATTTTTTTCAAACATAATATTTTGAGACATATATTTTTTTTTTTGGGAAAATGATATCATTTCACAACAAAAATATATTATTTTCACATAAGAAGAATCAGCTAACAAAACTATATGTTTGAAATTTAAATAAACTTATATGCATCAAAATTCGTTACGGTGAAAAAAAAACCCATCATCTTTATCGGGACTCTAGATCACAACCATGTGTACTTAACCAATTTCAGACACCAAAAAAACGTTTCCATTTAAAAGATTTTATTTTCACTAAAATTTACCACAATCTATCCAATTTTGTTGTAAAGAATGGGACCTGATATCTGAAAATGTTGACAAAAAGGATCAATCTATTTCAAAAAGAAGCCATGAAAAACACTTTTTCAAGTGGAAAATATCTTTTTGGTTCCAGCTGGTTTACTGACACATACGGAAAAGAATGACACATTTCCGTGATTTTTGTATCATATTCATACCCATCATCATCTATTCTAGCACATTCAAACAATGGTAACTTTAGCAATTATTACCTACACGACCAACACTGTATTATCTTTGACTAAAACTTATTTCGATATGATACATTTTGGTTACTTTTCAGACAAAGTTGAAAAAAATGGTTTATGTGGTCCCCTCGATTTAATTGTCGACAACGATTAGGGCTCCGACGGTAGCAGCCGAAGGAGCTACGGTGGTTGGTCGGTGCATTTGTATGTCGTACTGCTTGTTGTTGCCCTCAAACATTAAGTTGTTCTCTTTCTACTTCAAGAACTTGAGGGATATCTCATATATCATGAGTTCATGACCTCATTGGCAATCTGATCGATTATGTCAACGGTCATAACAATTAAGGATGGTTTGAATTTTCAACAATATGCTTTGAGTTATACCCTTCTCTTTTTAGCCATGGAAGAAATTACCCCATAATGAATAATGGCTGGATGACATCTCAGTGCACAACTTTTCATGATTAGAGCTTTATGTCCCTTTGAGTTTTATTTGTTTAATATCCCTTTGAATTTTATTTGTTGAACTTTTCATGATCAGAGGTTAAATTTCTAATCCTAATTTGGTGGTGTTACAGTATACTTTCTATAATGACTGATGCCGTCTAAGAAAGTTACTTGTTAACCTAAGGTGTACATGAGCGGAGGGTGCAAGGTGAGCGACTGTATAGAGCTCATGTTGTGGAAGGGGCCAAATTTTAAATATGAGTAAGTTCACAGTCTAGCAATCGACCCAGTAATCAAAAGGATAAAAACGTATGTATTTTTCAATTCCAATAGCTAAAGCTACAATTAAAAATTGCAACAACTCAAGTTTTGAAAATTTTGTCATTAAAATAAAATTGCATTTGGGCTAATGCAAATGTATGGTAAACAAGAGCTTACGTCTTGTTTCAATTTCAAACTTCCAAATTTACAGCAACTGCAAAGCTTGAACGATGTTTTTTTTTCTTGGTTTCTTGATTTCACTAGACTTCATCTCTCGTTTATATAGCACTCTCATTCTGTTGGATAAATCGGTTTGAAATATCCATAAAATGAGTTTTTAGTTTCAAAGGCATTTTAGAAAAGTTATATATTTAAGTTTTATTTTATTGTTTTACAGTTTGATTAGGATTCTGTTTCAATTAGTATATATAGTTGTAATAATTTGTTGGAACCCCACGTTTTTTTTGTTTAACCTTTGGAATCAAGTAATTACTTTTTTCTTCTTTTCTTTTAGCAATTGTTTTCTTTCTTTTTGCTTCTTGTTGGTCAATCTTTGCAACACAAAAAAATTGTATCTTGTTTGTTATCTACACTTAGTATCAGAGTCTAGGGCTCGTGAAGGCATAAAGCGGCCGGTTTGAGAGTCGGTTTCAAGAAAATTGTAGCCTTTTGCTGCGGGGCAGACGCAATGGGAACCAAGTTCGGTTTAAGGGGCGTATATTATATTTGAGCGCGAGTTGAAGCATCTCAACTACATCCCCGATTTCTTTTAATCGAACTTGTTCTAAGGTAGAGAGAGACTAACCGAAGACACGAAATAAACGAAAGGGAAGACGTCAAAGCGGACGGCTTTGAGTCGGTTCGTTTTGCGGGTGACGGAAGACGGTAAAGGTGGTCGTGACCTTGTCTTGTTGATCGGTGGAAGAGTGTTATCGGAACAAGCTTGATTAAGGAGGTCGGGGTGGTGAAAAGAGATATTAGGATGTCATCAGTTAAAGAACAAGGTTCAATGATGTTTCAAGTTTCAATTTTGACTCCAACGAATTATCCGGTGTGGGTAATCAAAGTCAATGCGATTTTGGATGCACACGACACATGTGGGACGATTGAATCGAAGGCGTTCGGTGGAAGAAAATATTGGAATATGATTGATCAATAAATGTATGGTTGTCAAGACATGAAGGGAATAGACAAACAACACGATGTGAACATTATGACAATGGACGTTCAAATCTGGATGACTTTGGAAGTGGCCAAGGAAGAGGTCGGGGTTCGGGAGAAGTCAAGATGGTAATAAACATGTCTGAGATAAAAGTCACATTAGATGTTACAAATGTGGTGAGCTTGATCACTATAAAAATGAGTGTCCTAAATGGGAAAATGATCAAACCGATTTAAAGAGTGATTGTTGGATTAATCGGTTTGAAATATCCATAAAATGAGTTTTTAGTTTCAAGGGCATTTTAGGAAAGTTATATATTTAAGTTTTATTTTATTATTGTAGAGTTTGAGTAGGATTCTATTTCAATTAGTATATATAGTTGCAGGGGCGTATCTAGTATGGCCTAAGGTAGGTCCTATGACCTACCTAAATTTCAATTTCATTTACGATATATATTGTAGAAAAATTAAGAACTACCTTAGAAAAAATAAATAACCTACCTTGAGTTTGTTATTAAAAAAATGTCTTAAAAAATCATTTTAAAAGAAGAAAAAAATAAGTTATTAGGATCAATTT
This sequence comes from Lactuca saligna, assembly GCF_052625555.1. Classification (NCBI taxonomy): domain Eukaryota; kingdom Viridiplantae; phylum Streptophyta; class Magnoliopsida; order Asterales; family Asteraceae; genus Lactuca; species Lactuca saligna. The sequence goes on from NC_136424.1 coordinate 27,720,807, forward strand.
GTTATTTTGAATTATGGGATTGATAACAAAAAAATTAGCCACTCTTAATCGACACTCTCAAAATATCAATAAATAAATAATTTGTTGTAATAAAAAGAAGCTCACATGCTAAAAACTCTTACTCTCCGTTCACCGCTTTATCAATTGACTAATAATCAACTAGTTTTTCATTAAAACCGTACTGCTTTTTTCATTTATATTTCAATTGTTTTGTAAAAAATTTTAATGGGTGGTGTCTGATTGGTTTTAACAAGTTAAACTGATTCGTCTAGTTTTTTAAGTATACGACCTGACCCGACCCCATACAAGTGTTGTTGAATTTCTTTTATTAGCTTCACTTAATTTGGGAACCACATGATTTTTTGGTCTAGATACGCCACTGTAGTTGTAATGGTTTGTTGGAACCCCACATTTTTTTGTTTAACCTTTGGAATCAAGTAATTACTTTTTTCTTATTTTCTTTTAGCCGTTTGTTTTTTTGTTTTTTGTTTTTCTTTTTGCTTCTCGTTGGACAATCTTTGCAACACAAGAAAATTGTATCTTGTTTGTTGTCTACACACTCTAATGTTTTATTGTTAACTGAAATTAAACAACTTAGTATTTTACTATTCTTAATTTTTAAATCTGACGGCATCTCATTTTATATTCTGATTGTTGTCATTGATTAACGAATGTAACACAATAACATGTTGGTGATTTTAGTATCACCATGTCATTTTTAAGTAACTGGAACTAACATGTGAGTTAAGGGGTTTCATGATTTGTACTCTAATACATGTACGGGTTTGTGCGGAGTGCACGCATGTATAAGATCATGTCAGAAGCCGGTTTGACGACTAGTCAGGGTTCGGGGTTTCCAAAGGGGCAGTGCTCCTGACGGGGTCCAAGGGGCCAAGCCCCTGGCTGGAAAATTCAATTTCTTGAGGGTGATTCTGGTAAATCTAACAAAATTCGTTAGTGTTTGGTAACCCTAATCCGGATTAATATTACTTGCTTCCTAAGCAAGTAATGACGGCCAAACCCTAATGAAACCTGTAACGCCCGTAGATCCGGGCTAGTCAACTTAGAGATAATAGGGGTCCAAAAATGACTTTTCGATAAAATATTATTTAGAATAAATAATTTGAACCAAGTTGTAGGATATGTCACAAGGTGTCCGTACATATAAAGAACGCCGAAATCCAAGTTATAACGAAGAAGTTATGACTCGTCGAAGTTTCGCGACGGAACCGGCACGACACCGGGAAGCGTAAAAAGTGAATTTACGATAGAGCAAGATTTAGCCTTAGTGATCTAAACGAAAGTTGTAGAATATGTTAAACCGAGAAAATCCATAAAAAGAACGCCCAAATCTGACTTCGTATGAAGAAGTTATGATTTTTCTAAGATTCGGCTTAGCAATGTACAGCCCGAAACTCGAATTTTAGTTCGAGCGGTTTTTGGCTTATGCGACCTAAATGAGAGTTGAAGATCTCATTAATAGGAACTCAATGGTAAAAATACAGACGAAAACGGAGTCCGTATGAAGGAGTTACGAATTCTTCGCGGTCATTTAACAGTCTAAACGCCTTGTACTGTTAAATTTAAGATCGGTCGAGAATTAGTCGACGGAGTCAGAATGAAAGTTGTAGATATTATTTTTACCTACGCGTGGATATAAAGAACGTCAAAAACGGAGGTCATATGTGAAAGTTACGGATTTTAGAAGTCGGAAGTGTGCTGTGCGAAAATGGGTGATGTGGCACAATATTGGCCATTGCTTTCTCCACAAGGCTTGCCACCAGATGGTGACATGTGGCACCACGTTCAGCCACATTTCACCCTATAAATACCACCTCTCCCACCCTCATTTTCTTCACACATTTCCCATTCTTTCTTCTCTTTACTCTCTCTCTCTCTCTCTCTCTCTCTCTCTCTAGCCCCGAAATCCACCGAAAAGCCTAGGGAACCTCCCTAGCACGAGGCGGAATCCCCGGAGTGCTCGACGGCTCCGAGAAGAAGAGCTTTTCGACTCGGAAACGCTGCTCCAAGCAAATCCTGGGTTTCTATAAAACCCACTGTAATTGAGCTACGCCTACGTTATTTTTAATATAGCTTTTATTTAATTATAGTAACGTTATTAGGAACTTATAATTTATACTTAGGCTATTATTATGGGCTATATAAGTATTTTTTTTATGCTTATATAATAATAATAATAGCTAGACTATTAATTAGTCTCGACGAATAATAAACTAAACTCTAGTGGTAATAATACTAGGTTTCGTCGAAGAAAATTCTTTTTAAGAAGCGAAGCGCTGTCTGAGTTCGAAATCACCACCTTTTCAGGTGAGTGCATAGTTACTTTCTGTAACGCCTGTGTTTCTGGGCTTGCCATTTTTAGGAATGTGATAGTCTAGGTTAACCTTTGTAACCTGTTTTGAAATAATAGAAGTGTATTATTTGAGTATTATATGTTTTGTGCTTAATTGATTAATTAGGTGGTTTGATTAATTAAGAATAAAAATAAGCGTCAAAATTTAAGTGTAAAACAAACTTGATATCTTTAGATAATGTTGTAGTAGTTGAAACGAGGTTTCCGAATATATAAAGAATGTCGAAATCCGAGTTATAACGAAGAAGTTATGACCTGTCGAAGTTTCGCGACAGAACCGGCACGACCCAACGCGACCCAGCGCAATGTAAATAGTGAATTTAAGGTAGATAGATATCTATCCTTAGTGATCTAAATGAGAATTTAAGATCTCATCGATAGTAGTGCAACGACGGAAAGACGGATGGAATCGGATTTCAGATGAAGGAGTTATGAATTTCGAACGGAGTTTTCCTGTCCCGGCCTACTAAAAATAATATATAAGTAATATACTTATAATATATTAAAAATAAAGTCAAAATTAGCCAATGGAGTCTAAACGAGAGTTGTAGATCATGATCTCACCTTCGCGGCGATATAAAGAACGTCGAAAACGGAGTTCGTATGCGAAAGCTATGAATTTCTGAAGTTTGGGGCGCAAAACCCCAAAACTGTCAGAGACCACGACGTGGCAAGTAGTGCCACGACGTGACAAGTGTCCTGACACCTCCGGGAGGCCCCCAGATGCAACTTGGGATGACGCATGCAGTGACGACCAAGCCCACGACGTGGAAAAAGGTTGCCACGACGTGGCAAGGGCCAAATTTGCCCTATAAATAGATTTGAAGGGCCAGCCGTTTAGGGTTGCTATTTTCTCTCTTCTCTCTCCTGTTTTGCATCGATTTGCTTGCTAGAAGTACCCCGAAGCCCCGGTAATATTCCCGAGTCCCGAAGCAAGTCCCGAGATCCCGAAGATCCCGAGAAGTGCGGTTTCCGAGCCGAAGCTCTGCCCGCGAGAAGTTCGATTTTTGTAGAGATCTTCCAGATCTGCTGCGGATTACTACTTTTGCAAGCCGTAGTACTGTCCGATCATCTTCTGATCAAGTGAGTGTATACTACCTTTCATAAACGCAATAATAATACAAGTATGGTTTGAGTGTATTAAGTTTATTGTCGTTTATACGTGTGAATGCGTTGTTACTTTCTCCTAACGTATAACTATGAAGTATTTTATACGAGATACGTGTTATGTGTATGTTTTGTTGTTATGTGTGTGAATGTATATTCACTTTCTTCTATCTTACAGATATGATTATTTCTATATGAAATATATGTTATGTGTGTGTGCCTCATATGTTATATGGAAAATGTATTGATCAAGCATGCTATACAGGTTTTGAAAATATGTATAAAAATGTATGTTTTTATCTACTAATATGTTGGGTAGAACATGGGTAGATAGTTGGTGTGTAATAAACAGATGAGAGGCCTCGTTGTTGTTTTGATTCAGTCATCTAGCGGAATTTAGATGATGACCACGGACTTTTCTAGACAGTCCAGTGGAACGCTAGCAGGCTCATAACCTGTAGGTGTTAATGAACTTGGGTGTTCATTCGTTGTATTCCATCCCCCTCATGGTTGCCTTATTTGACTTATATTGCTGAGGAACCCCCGCAGCATGTGTTGTCACCCCGATGAAAATATTCTTAGATTAGGTCCCTTGTGTTAGTTATTTTAGGGACGTAAAGTGAGAATAACGGGAATGGGTAACTGGGTTATTGTTGGTTGATAATAATTAATTTAATTATTAATTGTGGGTTGAAAACCCTATATGCTCACCAGGCTCCCAAGCCTGACCCACTCAGTTTTATTTGTATTACAGGAAGTGGCGCAAGGGCGTAAGATAGATGAACCATCAAGTTGTTTTGTTTACAAGTCTGTACATATTTGTTGAATGAGTTGTAATGTTATCGTTTATGCTTATTGATCTATATCGGAACATGACACCCCGAGTTTTGATTATATAATGAAAAATACATTTCTTTTATGAAATGCTTTGGTAAACATTGTTTTATCATATTTTGTTTTTGGGAACAAATTCCGCAACTCTTTCAAATCAAAAGGATTTACTCTGAATTTATTTTAAAAGCATAAATGAAAATCGGTCTTTTCTGGCCGAGATTTTGGGGATGTCACACTTTCAGCTTACACATAGATATGAAGTATTTAATATAAATTACGTGTTATGTGTGCATATTATCTGAATACTTGCTATCTATGTTGGATGAACGTTTTATACACGTTTTCAAAGATTTAAACTGTATATGTATTTTATATCTACAAAATGTGTTGGGTAAAACATGGGTAGATGTAATAGTTGTTGTGTGACAAAATAAAATAATGAGAGGCCTCGTTATAGATGTTATTGATGATCCAGTCATCTAGCGGAGTATAGATGACGACCACGGACTATTCTAGAGACTAGACAGTCCAGTGGAACACTAGCAGGCTCGCAACCTGTAGGTGTTTATTCGAACTGTGTGTTTATTTGAACTGTGTGCTCACCAGATGTACTCCATCCCCCACATGGTTTCCTTAAGGACATTTGTTGCTAAGGAATCCCCTTAGCAGTAATGTCAATCCCGATGATAATCCTTAGGATAGGTCCCTTATGATAGATGCTTAGGGACGTAATGTGAGGATAACGGGAATGGGTAATCGGGTTTGTTTAATTTAATGAAGTTAATAAACTGATTTATTGTGGGTTGAAAACCCTATGTGCTCACCAGGCTCCCAAGCCTGACCCACTCAGTTTTATGTATTACAGGTAGTGGCGCTTGAGCATATATATGATGTTTGGACGAGGGATTACGGATATAGGCATGTAGATATGAAATAATGTATTAAGGCTTGTATTGTATTGTTTATGCTTTTGATCTGTACGAACATGACATCCCGAGTCTTTTAATGAAATACATTTCTATGGAAATGCTTTTGATAAATCTTTATCATATTATTGTTTTGGGACAAATTCCGCAACACTTTTATTTAAAATGTTACTCTGATTTTTAAACAAAGCATAAACAAACCGGTCTTTTCTGGCCGTGATTTTGGGGATGTCACAGTTGGTATCAGAGCATTAGTTTAAGCGAACTAGGAATATGGATTTATTTCTAGACTTAAACTTAGAATGCTAAGCGATGATTGTGAGGTGTGAGCACTAGATTATTTTAGGAATTGTGCCTAAAATGCTTTTATGTGCTAAATGCTTTGTGCATGATATGTTGTTAATTGTTCGGATCTATGGTCTGTTGCCGACCGGATCTGGAAACCTTATGTGTTTAGGATTCTAAATGTACGACTACGATATTAGAACTAGCATGTAAACATTTCGGAGTGATAAGGATGATTTAACCGTCAATCCTAAGTAAAGATCTGGATTCACCTTATTCGGTGTATAGATCAAGATGGCAAGAACCCGTAGCGGAAACGTGAATGCAAATGGGAACCGAAACCAACCCCCAGTGATTGAGCAAATACCGGTTGTGGTAGCCGCTGCTGAGCCAATAACGATTGCCGGAGTACAAGCGATGATCCAGGCGATGTTGGATCGTCAAATGGAGGAAACCAGGCGTTTGCTTCGGCAAAATCAAGAGGAAGCGACCATTCAGATCGAACAGCCCGAGTTGAACGAAGGGCAGACTGAGGAAGGAAACTACAGTGGGACTGTTGGTCAAGTCAACCCACCAATAGTTCAACAAAACAACCAAGATGACGAAGTCGAGAGGAATGGATGCAAGTACAAGGATTTTCTGACTTGCAAGCCATCGACTTTCACTGGAAAGGAGGATCCGATCGGGGTCATGGATTGGATCTCGAAGATGGAATTAGCTTTCATGACGTGTGGTTGCAAGGGAAAACAACAGACCATATTTGCAGTGCGTCAGTTTCGAGGAGGCGCTGTACGTTGGTGGAATACCTTGGGGAAGACTCTGAGCCCCAATGAGCCCCTGCAACTAACATGGGCAGAATTTCTGGTGCAATTCAAACGAAAGTACTGCTCAGCCCAAAACCTGCTCGAGCTAGAGAATCAGTTTCTAACCCTGAAGAAGGAAAGCATGTCGATTGATGAATATACCAACAACTTCACAGAGAAGATGGAGTTCGCCTTGTGCCTTGTTCCGGATAAGCTGACGAAAATCAACAAGTACGCAAATGGACTTCCATGGGAGTACGCGGTGCTAGTGCGTCAGGCACCTACTCTGGAGGCAGCTATATGGGCTGCCAAGTCTGTGGAAGATATGATTAAGGGAAGAACTGCCAACAAGATTGAGGTTGGCGAAAAGAGGAAGTTTGAGGGGTCTACGAGGCCCAATAAGAAGATAAAGTCTGGTACAAAGGAGTTTAGCGGAGGAGGAAACAAAGTGAAATGGTGCGAGAAGTGCAAGAAGAATCACTTTGGGAAATGTAGCGAAGAAGTGACTTGCTACAAGTGCGAGAAGACCGGACATTACGCCAACGAGTGCACCGCCAGCAAAAGGGTGTGTTATGAATGCCGTGAAGAAGGGCATGTTGCTAAGGATTGCCCGAAAAAGAAAGAGGCGGCAAGACCAAACATTCCGCCAAAACCAAAGGCAAGAGCATTCCATATGATCCTAGATGAAGCAGCTGACGATGCAAGGAATCAGGAGTGAGGATGGATACATGGAGATCAAGTTATGAAGAAGCCATGTAGATAGTGTCATATGGTATAGCCTATTAGAGGCATAATCTAAGGTGAACTTGAACACCCATGTAATCGTTTCAAGGAATAATATAAAACCTTTATTTTGATATTTTATGTGTTAAGTTTTTATGTGATTTTCTTGTATGGTGACTTGGAAAACTGCGAGACAATACTTGGGACGAGTATGAGTAGGTGTGAAAGGTAGTAGATGCATATACTACCGGAAGCACAGGACTCACGCTTGGATCAGGGAAAGTCACAAGGTTACCAAGAAGCTAGTAATTGATTTCGTTTTATTTAAGTATGTCGTTACCATTGTTTCGGTAATGACTAAGAAAATTGTTGTTATCCCGACCCTAGTGGTCATATCACATTGAGTCCGACTACGATGAGTAGGTTACGTGGTTCAGAGAACCAAGTTTGATGTAGCGTCCGACTTAAACCAAACGCTTGAAATCAAAGCGATCAATAGAAGTATCGCGGTCGTTGTTAAAAAAAGTTGGTAGCTAGAAATGCTACATGTTAAAATGTGATTATATCACATTAGACCATGAAGGAAGGCATATTTCATTCCGGAATTTGACTCTAAGAGACCTGAGTCTAAGCGTTGTTACGTACGATAATAGGTCATTAGAATATGACACCTCGATCAATTGTAGCAATCAAATTAACTTGTCCTAAGAAGAAGAAGGTGTCTCTGATAAAGAATGAGCTTGTGACACAAAAGTCATGACTGAAAGTCTAACGAGTAGGTGCAAGACCAAGCACCGCCTGCAATCAAGGAGTCCAAGAGTTAGATACCCGTTCGAAGCAACATAGAAGTTACAGTTACTACCTAGGAAGAAGAGATAATGTATGGAGTCATTATACTGCCCTGTTTCGTTGATGATTCCGGGACGTAATCATCCTAAGGGGGAGATAATTGTAACGCCCGTAGATCCAGGCTAGTCAATTTAGAGATAATAGGGGTCAAAAATGACTTTTCGACAAAATATTATTTAGAATAAATAATTTGAACCAAGTTGTATTATATGTCACAAGGTATCTGTACATATAAAGAACGCCGAAATCCAAGTTATAACGAAGAAGTTATGACTCGTCGAAGTTTCGCGATGGAACCGGCACAACACCGGGAAGCGTAAAAAGTGAATTTACGATAGAGCGAGATTTAGCCTTAGTGATCTAAACGAAAGTCGTAGAATATGTTAAATCAAGAAAATCCATAAAAAGAACGACCAAATCTGACTTCGTATGAAGACGTTATGATTTTTCTAAGATTCGGCTTAGTAGTGTACAACCCGAAACTCGAATTTTAGTTCGAGCGGTTTTTGGCTTATGCGAACTAAATGAGAGTTGAAGATATCATTAATAGGAACTCAACGGTAAAAAGACAGACGAAAACGGAGTCCGTATGAAGGAGTTACGAATTCTTCGCGGTCATTTAACAGTCTAAACGCCTCGTACTGTTAAATTTAAGATCGGTCGAGAATTAGCCGATGGAGTCAAAATGAAAGTTGTAGATATTATTTTTACCTACGCGTGGATATAAAGAACGTCAAAAACAGAGGTCGTATGTGAAAGTTATGGATTTTAGAAGTCGGAAGTGTGCTGTGCGAAAATGGGTGATGTGGCACAATATTGGCCATTGCTTTCTCCCCAAGGCTTGCCACCAGATGGTGACATGTGGCACCAAGTTCAGCCACATTTCACCCTATAAATACCACCTCTCCCACCCTCATTTTCTTCACACCTTTCCCATTCTTTATTCTCTTTACTCTCTCTCTCTCTAGCCCCGAAATCCCCCGAAAAGCCTAGGGAACCTCCCTAGCACGAGGCGGAAACCCCGGAGTGCTCGACGGCTCCGAGAAAAAGAGCTTTCGACTCGGAAACACTGCTCCAAGCAAATCCTGGTTTTCTATAAAACCTGCTGTAAGTGAGCTACGCCTACGCTATTTATAATATAGCTTTTATTTAATTATAGTAACGTTATTAGAAACTTATAATAAATACTTGGGCTATTATTATGGGTTATATAAGTATTTTTTTGATGCTTATATAATAATAATAATAGCTAGACTATTAATTAGTCTCGAAGAATAATAAACTAAACTCTAGTGGTAATAATACTAGATTTCGTCGAAGAAAATTCTTTTTAAGAAGCGAAGCGCTGTCTGAGTTCGAAATCACCACCTTTTCAGGTGAGTGCATAGTTACTTTCAGCTTACACATAGATATGAAGTATTTAATATAAATTACGTGCTATGTGTGCATATTATCTGAATACTTGCTATCTATGCTGGATGAACATTTTATACATGTTTTCAAAGATTTAAACTGTATATATATTTTATATCTACAAAATGTGTTGGGTAAAACATGGGTAGATGTAATAGTTGTTGTGTGACAAAATAAAATAATGAGAGGCCTCGTTATAGATGTTATTGATGATCCAGTCATCTAGCGGAGTATAGATGACGACCACGGACTATTCTAGAGACTAGACAGTCCAGTGGAACACTAGCAGGCTCGCAACCTGTAGGTGTTTATTCGAACTGTGTGTTTATTTGAACTGTGTGCTCACCAGATGTACTCCATCCCCCACATGGTTGCCTTAAGGACATTTGTTGCTAAGGAATCCCCTTAGCAGTAATGTCAATCCCGATGATAATTCTTATGATAGGTCCCTTATGATAGATGCTTAGGGACGTAATGTGAGGATAACGGGAATGGGTAATCGGGTTTGTTTAATTTAATGAAGTTAATAAACTGATTTATTGTGGGTTGAAAACCCTATGTGCTCACCAGGCTCCCAAGCCTGACCCACTCAGTTTTATGTATTACAGGTAGTGGCGCTTGAGCATATATATGATGTTTGGACGAGGGATTACGGATATAGGCCTGTAGATATGAAATAATGTAGTAAGGCTTGTATTGTACTGTTTATGCTTTTGATCTGTACGAACATGACATCCCGAGTCTTTTAATGAAATACATTTCTATGGAAATGCTTTTGATAAATCTTTATCATATTATTGTTTTGGGACAAATTCCGCAACACTTTTATTTAAAATGTTACTCTGATTTTTAAACAAAGCATAAACAAACCGGTCTTTTCTGGCCGTGATTTTGGGGATGTCACAAAACCCTAATTGTGTTTAGTCTATAAACAACTCTTCGTTTCGATAAGAAAAAGGTTTTTAGCTCTCGTTTTTCATCACACATTCACAGAACCTTTTAGCATAATAGCTTACGTTTTCTGTGCGTAGAAACGTAGGTGTCCGCTTGGATTATGCTAGACTAAATTTCTTGTAACCCAGCTATAGGGTAGAAATATCAGTTCGAAAAGTGATATCACGATCCAAGCTGGTATCCAGATCTCCACCGCAAACCCTAATTTTCCCAACATAACAAACAAATTCTAAATAACTAAATAACATTATGAGAGTCTCGCGATTCTTTTAAACATGTAAGATTATTTATCGAGTTATCGCCGTATGAACAAATTTTTGATTATATATAAAAATTATATTTTGGGGTCCTTTTTTTTTGCAATGGGCCATTAAAATCAACGGAACCTTGGGTGTACTTTCTATGAAGACCAATATCATCTAAGACGTTTGCTTGTCTTCAAATGCCACTACATATTAATCTACCTAGTCGTCATGTATTGAAATGGATCCATGGTATCATCATCAAGAACTTGTAGAAACATATCATTCTCAATAAAAATGACTAAACAATTGTTTAAAACTTGATCATTCCTGTTATTCCGCAACTTATTCTCTCTACACTTATTGTGGAAACACAATATATATTTTTTTCATATCATTATCTTATTCCATACATTAAAAACATGGCACAATCATTTTAAGTGAGGATATAATAACACAAAACTTGTTGAATATATATATATATATATATATATATATATATATATATATATATATATATATATATATATATATATATATATATATATATATATATATAAAACAACTTTTTTTTTGAAATGCTATAGTACCCAACAACCCATATAGTTCCGCCACTACATCCATGGTCATGTTATAGGATTGCATTATATCATAAACAATAAATTAAAGAGAAATTAAAGACATCATGTTTCATTATTACAAGACTTCTTCAGTATCCTTTATTTCTCTATGACTTGTCGCTCACAATCATATTAGAATGCATACTTTTGAAGCATAACAATTAGACCCGTACAAAAAGACTGATCTCAAATCGGATCCAAAAAAAGACTGAGACCAAACCGGTCTAAAACGAGACCAGACTGAAAAAAGACTAGTCCTAAAAAAGACCGATCCGAGACCGGTCCAAAAAAGTCTGGACCGTGTCGAGACCTATCCCAAAAAAAGATCAGGCCGTTCCGAGACCGACACAAGACCAATTTGAAATTGAATGAGACCGGTATAGAAAAAAACACCAGTAACCAAACTTTATTAATATATCATTTTTGTGCTAATTATATAATTTTTAATCACAAATTATTTAACTTATTTCATTTTTTCTTTTATTATACTTAAATTATGATTTTTAATAAATCTTAATTTATCATTTCGGTGTTAATTACATATTTGTTAATAAAAAAACTCGAAACCAAAACAAAAAAATCAAAAAATACTGAAACCGAACAAAAAAAAACACGTAAATCGAACAGAAAAAGGCGGACCGAAAAACCATGAGATCGGACTGAAAATACCGAGACCGGTCCGAAAAGAGACCGATCCGGAAAAGACTAGACAAGAACAAGACCGACCGGGATTGCTCCAAAAAAAACCGGACCGTTCTGAAAACAACCTCAAAAAGACCATAGCGTTTCGAGACCGACCTAAAACTAGTCTGAAACCGCCAATGTGCAGCTCTAGCAATAGAAAAGATTGGGCCAAATCCGAACAAAAATCAAATAGAGAAGATTGGGCTGGGCTTTTTTTCAAACGATAAGTGTGTCTGTGTGTGGATTGTTGCCGGATTAAAAGAAATCAAATTCGGAAAGCTTTGGAAAGCGGAAACATCTTGACCTAGTTTACGTTCCAGTTCCACCCTAAAGGCCACAGCCACAACCACAACTCTCCTTCCTCATTCCTTCGGTCCCTTGTAAATAACATCAACTGCCGGTGCTATCAGCCAGCTCGACGTCGCCGGTGTAGCAACCTAGTTTCCGGATCGCCGCAGATCATTCTTCTCGCCGCCGCATCCCTTTCAGCCTCAGGTAGGATTTTCATTGTGACCTTTGTTTATCTATTCTGTAAATTTCGGGCTTGCAGCCTCACAAACGTAACTGGCCAGATATACATGTGAGTATGTCCCTTTGGTTCTCATTATGTATTCTATTGACATAAACATCGGGTTTTTCGTATCTAAGTGTCTACATCATTGCGTCATTGTAAATCACCTTAAACATTGAGTAAATTTTCACTCGAAGTTCACCCCAAATCAATGTTGATTATATTTATTTCTTGAAGTATGGCTGAAAAAGGGTATTTTGGTGCAATGTTTTGCATATGATGGCTTACACTTGATCTCTGAATAACAGGTAAGTACTGTTGACAAATTCATATTGCTGATGCAATTTTCTTTGGGTGTTGCTATTTAGTATTTACAACCTTTTTGCAGGGTGCAAAGTGTAAAAAGCAACACCCATTTCTTTGCACATACCCTTGAGTAAGCTATACAATTTTTCTTAGGTATAAGAATAATTTGTATTTTAGATTGCTCCAACATAAATGCAACATTTTCTTCTTTATTAGTAAAGTTAAAGACTTAAGACCCAGATTATTTCATTTCTTAATGATTATTAACAAAACATTGGTGACATTGGTTTTTGATGATATGTTCTTTAAAGTTTTGTTACAGAGTGTATTTTTGTATCTGGTTATCAATCAAGAACTTATTAAATTATGTGTCATTATTGATTGTATTTTGGTATTTGGTTATTGAACAAAAACTTATTAAACTATGTGTCAAGTCAAATGTTTTATTCTGGTATAACATCTAACTTGTTATATAATTTGATGAGGTGTTTCTATGTCTATCAAATATTCTAAATACATTAAAAAAAAGGATAAGTTAAAAGTATATGTTGGAAAAAATCAATGTTTACATTAGCTTTCTTTGTTGTAATGTTGTGTTATAAATACAATATTTTCCTGTTGCGAATCTGTTAATTTCTTTTTTCTTAGTTTCCTCCAGGGCATGAGTCATGATCGATTGATAGGGTTAGTTTTGGAGGGCATAGTGCCATTTTTGTAATTTTTGTATAATCTCATGTCAAAGTCGAATGTAAAAGGGTTTTTCACATGTAAGTCTCTTGATTCCATTGTCCTCTTATGAAAATTGGTTATTTTTTGTGTATATCTCATTCCTTGACACGTTTACTAAGATAATTAAGAAGTTAATTTCATTTAGATTTCATAAACAAATCGACATATAAAACTTTGCAACACTGATTTTGGTTTATTTTTTATATTACTTCTATGCAAAAAAATCAATATGGTTAGCTTGTGTTTTTGTGTAGGGTTTGATTATTCGGTTAACCAATTAATGAATACATAATCAAATATAACAAACTACACAATTCATTTCTACAATAAGGAGTAAGGACCATATTTTGTCATAATATTTTCCAAAAACCATAAAAAGTTGAAATTAAATTTAAACAAACACTATGGAATAGAACAAACAAAAGTATTTTAAATCACAGCATGTTTATCTTCATAAACAACTAAACCTACAAATCAATAACACATTCAAAGTTTAGTATAACTTCAAAAAAAAAACCTTCTTTTCTAACTAAAAAAACAATGATTAAAGGATGAGATTCAACTTCGATCAAATTTGTAAGATTACACATGGCATATGGAAGGATTTGGAAAAACAAAAAGTCGTTCAAGATTAGTGTCATGGTATATTTGTCAAGGTTTGAAGAGAAGTGTGAGATGTTTCAGCAGCCAACTAGGTTTGAAGGTTCATGGTTAAAGCGTTTTTTTTTTTTTTTTTGCCAAAGGTTCAACCTTTGGGTGTTTTGTAAAAGCTTCAAATTTTAATATAATCAAAGGGTTTGCTTAATCAAAACATTGAAGAAATAAATAAAAAAAAGTTCGCTGAAATACCTTCGATTAGATGATGATGCCATCTGAAGTTAGTTTTCTGATGAGGAAGAAGAGAGTGAAGTTTAAGATCAGGAGCATGAAGTTAGGGTTATATGTTGGATTAGAACTAGAATGAGATGAGAAGCAAAAGCAACATATATGAGAAAAAGAAATTAGGGGTTTTAAGGAGACTTGGAGAGAAAAGAAATGTAAAATGACTTGAATGCCCTCACATGAGGGGCAAGTGACATGTGTTAACGGATGAGAGATAACCAGGGTTATCTCCAAGGACCAAAACAATATTAAAACTTATTAAAAAAGACCAAATTTGTAATTATGGATGTACATGGATCGTAATAAAAAAAAACCCGTCAAACCATGTTACCAAAATTTTCTATAATATTTTTAATATATTTGTTGGTTCATTATTATATATTATTATATCTTGAATAAGAAACAAAAAAGTAAAACTAAATTTTTCCTAATATGAACTCTAAACATCTTTTTGTAAAAATAAAGAAAGTATTAATTTTTTGATTAATTGTCCATGGCGAAAACCGTTAAATGTAACTGAACCGAAATCCAAATTTTTTACATGTTGTTTATGATCAAAAAAACTACATTAAAAAACCGCTTTAATTAACCCGAAAATCGGTATGATTTATCGGTTTTCCGCTTTCTGATAATCTGTAGTTCCTTAAATTGGATGTGAAGTTTGTTTCTTTTGAATTTGGATATAAATGTCAATTTTTAAATAGGTCAAGGGCAATTTATGTAATCCACTATAAAATGGATTTGGGGGGATTATTATCTCGTTATTTTTCAAGTTTCAGCTACTCAGTTTCGTCACCATTCTTGCTGTTTTTCAGAAACTTGTAGATGAAATCACTCAAATGAGACCCCATGCCCATAAAGCTTTAATCCTCAGCACTATCTCTCATGATCTCCAGCTTCTTAGGCTCATGTCGTCCTCTCTCGATCTTTATCATCCGTCGCCTTTTGTCAACCCAACAGAAAATCAACTCAAGAAAAGTACCTCCATACGAAAATGCAGATCGATCTTATATGGATTTATCTCAGAAATTCTACGAATCGATGAAAGCATGCGTAAGTATTCGGTCGAAACCCTTGGCTCGAGGACTACATTGTCAACTGATCACAACTGGGTTAGACATTTCAACTTTTGTCCAGAACAATTTAATCAACTTGTACGCGGGTTGTGGTTTGATCGATGATGCGTCATCAGTATTTCATGAGATTGAGTTAAAAAACGTGTTTAGCTGGAACACGATGATCGAAGGGTTGATAGATTCAGGACGGGTTACAGCTGCAGAGAAGGTGTTTGACGAAATGCCTCAAAGGGATGTTGTTTCATGGAACTCTATGATGTCTGGTTATTTTCGTAATGGGTTTCCAGAGAAGACTATAGAGGTTTTCATTTTAATGGTTCGATGTTCTAACACTCTTCCCGATGAATATTCTTTCAGTTGTGTAATGAAAGCCTGTGCTAGCCTCGAAAATCTCAACTTGGCTTTCCAACTACACAGTTTTTCTGAAAAGTTCAAGTTTTTAGGTGATGATTCTGTTGATTCGTCAATAGTTGATATGTACATCAAGTGTGGAGCTCCAGATATTGCTGAACATGTTTTCTTGAAGATGCCAAACCCAAATCTTTTTTCTTGGAATTCTATGATCTATGGTTACTCACAACTATATGATGCTCAAAGGGCCTTGGAACTGTTCGATCAAATGCCTAAAAGAGATCTCGTGTCTTGGAACATGATCATTTCAATATTGTCTAAGCATGGTCATGTCACAAAGACTCTTGGTATGTTCATTGAGATGTGTATCCAAGGCTTTAAACCAAATTCCAAGACATATGCGAGTGTCTTAAGTGCTTGTACTAATGCACTTGAACTCAAATGGGGTATCCATTTACATGGGCGAATCGTCCGAATGCAACAACATATGGATGCATACATTGGCACTGGTCTAATTGACATGTATGCCAAATGTGGACACTTCAAAAAAGCATGCAAAATATTTAACAATTTGAAAGAACACAACATTGTATCATGGACATCAATGATAGGAGGAGCAATACATAGTGGCAATGAAGTGGAAGCCATTTCATTGTTCAAACAAATGAAGGAAATTCCAATAACCTCTGATCAATTCACTCTAGCAACTGTTCTTGGAGCTTGTTGTGGTTTAAAAGATATTCACCTCGGAACCCAAATCCATGGATACTCGATCAGAATCGGAATGGAATCTCTAATTCCCGTAACAAATGCCCTAGTTACAATGTACGCGAAATGTGGCGACATTTGTAATGCAAATCATGCATTTAAGTTAATGCCATTTAAAGATATCATATCATGGACAACCATGATCACGATATTTTCCAATATCGGGAACATAGAAAAAGCTCGGGAATATTTCGATCGAATGCCGGAACGGAATCTCGTATCTTGGAATTCAATGTTGAAGGGGTACGTACAAAACGGGATTTGGGAAGAGGGTTTTAAGGTTTTTGTTTTAATGAGACAAAAAGGAGTTAAACCGGATTGCATCACTTTTGTAACTTCAATAAGCGCGTGTGCTAATGCAGCCATTTTAAAACTCGGAAACCAAGTAGTCTCTCAAAGTGTAAAGTTTGGGTTTGGAAATGACGTTTCGGTAAAAAATAGTATAATTACAATGTACTCAAAATGCGGGCGAATTCAAGACGCAAAAAAAACATTTGATTCGATAGTGTCAAAGAATTTGATTTCATGGAATGCGATGATGGATGGTTACACGCTAAGTGGCGAGGGTAATTTAGTAATAGATACGTTTGAGAAAATGATATGGTCGGGCATACTGCCCGACCATATCAGTTACGTATCCGTCCTATCGGGTTGCAGTCATTCAGGTCTGCAACCTGAAGGACAACGTTATTTCAATATGTTGCTAAAAGATGAAAGAATTCCACCAACTTGTGAGCATTACGCGTGTATGGTGGATTTACTTTGTCGTGCGGGATTTATCGAAAAAGCAAAAGATTTAATTGACAAAATGCCAATTGAGCCAAATGCTGCGGTGTGGGGAGCTTTGCTTGGTGGTTGTAGGATTCATGGGAATGCAACAATGGCGGAAACGGCTTTGAAGAATCTTGTGGTATTGGATGCGGAAGATTCCGGAACCTATGTGTTGTTAGCGAATCTTTATTCCGTTTCCGGGGAGTTGGATTCCGTTTCCGATGTGAGACGGGTTATGAAGGAGAAAGGAATAAGGAAAAATCCGGGGTGTAGTTGGATTGAAGTTGATAATAGGGTGCATGCTTTTACTGTTAATGATACAAATCATCCAAGAATTAATGATGTTTATAAAAAATTGGAGGAGATTATTAAAAAGGTTGAAGATGTAGGAATGTATTCTAGTAATAAGGCGAAGGCTTATCATAGTGAGAAGCTTGCGATGGCTTTTGGGTTGATGAGTTTGCCAGCTTGGATGCCTATTCATATAATGAAGAATCTTCGAATATGTGATGATTGTCATTCGGTGATGAAATTGGTATCTCTTGTTACTTCAAGGGAACTTGTAATTCGAGATGCAAATCGGTTTCATCATTTCCGGGATGGGTTTTGCTCATGCCGGGATTACTGGTGAAATGGAAACTAGGTTTAGTATGATGGAATATAATCTCAAACGAATGGAATGGAATCACAAACAATGGAATGCACAACTTAATATAACGGACAAGGTGGTTGATGAATCATTTTATTCTAACATGATGTTTGGTTATTTAAAGGAATGAAATGAATCATTCAAACTCAAACATGTTTTTATTATGTATTTTTAAAAAAGATTAAATTAAACTGATAAATATAAAAAATGTTACTTTATACAAATAAACTTCACAATCGACAGAATGAGACAACAAAATGGTTCTTAGACAACAAAATTGAAGTGAAAAACATTGGTAATATCTAACATTGTATGAAGCATATACTTAGCATCTCATACTACGAAACTCCCGGTAAGTTTCCTCACATAATTAAAGAATCAAAGTCACATTGTTTTACATGTTTGACACCCTTTGTCTCTTATAAATCCTCATGTTCGAAAGATCAAATTAAAAAGTCCACTACCAAAAATGGCAATAAAAGTTTTATCAGCACTCGATGCAGCAAAAACACAATTTTACCACTTCAAAGCAATCATAATCGCGGGAATGGGCCTATTTACGGATAGTTATGATTTATTTTGTATCCCCGTAGTCATGAGAATGCTTGGAAGAATTTATTACCCCGAAATCCATCGAACCATTGACCAAAGAAAATGGTTTGAGGTCCCATCCGTCATTGCATCAACTATGATTGGTGTTGCATTAATGGGGACGGTGATCGGGCAGCTAGTTTTCGGGCGGCTTGGTGACCTTGTCGGGCGGCGCCACGTGTATGGTGTTTCGTTAATAATGATGGTGGTGGGGTCCATTGGGTGTGGTTTCTCGTTTTCAGTTTTGACTCCAATGGTGTTTGTTAGTCTTGGATTTTTTCGGTTTTTGCTTGGGGTGGGAATTGGGGGGGATTATCCGTTATTTGCCACGATTATGTCGGAGTTTGCTAATAAGAGGACACGTGGAACGTTTATTGCAGGTGTGTTTTCTATGCAAGGGTTTGGGATACTGTTGAGTTCGCTTGTTACAATGATCGTCTGCTACATTTTTAGAGGTTTTAGTGATAATTTAAGAACGGTTTCGAAACTCCCGGAGTCAGAGACAACTGCACCGGTGCCGCCAGAATCTGACTTGGCATGGCGGATTATTCTTGTGGTCGGTGCGATTCCGGCAGCAATGACTTATCATTGGCGGATGAAGATGCCAGAAACCGCCAGGTACTAAGAGTATCTCCATTCTCTAACCCAACTCCATTTATGGTAGACCGGACAATTCGTGTTTCGTGTCTATTCGTGTCTGACACGTATTTTAAATTCGTGTTTCGTGTCTTACACGTGTCAAACACGAATTTACCTGTTTAGACACATATAAGACACGATACAAATTCATGTTGACACATGACACATATATACACATATATACTTTAGGGTTAAATTTTATATTTATAATATATTAGGGACCAATTTCATAAAAGTCAATAATTATTTTATAGCCCTAGCGTAAAAAGGCATTAAAAACGTGTCTATTCGTGTTTTTTCGTGTAACATAGCTAAAAAATGTGTATATTCGTGTTGTGTCACGTGTTACGCGAATTTTTTACGTGTCGTGTTCATATTTGATACCCCAAACATGTTTTATAATTTGTGTCGTGTAAATTCGTGTCTGACACGAATACACGACAGCAAACACGGATTGTCAGGTCTAATTTTTGGTATTAAAAACGGTGTAAATCATCTCCAATTCAACAATATTTTTTACACCAAAACTGATGTTACGAATAGTATTACTTTAAATTTGAAGTCTTACTATTTATTTATAAAATATAGCATTGTACAATTCTATAAATCATAAGTTGTGTACCGAGAAAAATTATTATATACGAATCACTACTACTACCAATATAAGTATGTATGTATGATGCAAATGAATAGTAATACATCAAATTGATGAGCTAGATCTTCCATGCCGACTAAAATTCAAACATAAATGAACATGAATACATCAAATTTGTTGTTTACCAAAATGGTATATGGAATAATGTTTTGGTTGGAGATATTTATCAAGAAGTCTGGTGTAAAACTAGTCACGATGTTGGGTTGAAAATACATATGTTGCAAAAGAGAAGTTTCTTTAATGACGACTAACTTATTGTCTCTACAGATTCACAGCTTTGGTGGAGAAAAATACTTTAAAAGCTTCAAAAGACATGGAAAAAGTGATGAATAATGTATCACTAAGCCAAATCCGGGAAGATATCGAGACAATGAACACACCGAACACACGTGCAGCTTTATCAAACACCTACCCATTATTCTCTCAAGAATTTTTCCGGCGACATGGCCGTGATCTCATCTCCGCCGCCGTTAACTGGTTTTTGGTCGATATCGTCTTTTACAGTCTAAATCTATTCCAATATCATGCATTTAAACTTAAAATGATTCCAAAAAGTCACATGAATATATACGATGATGCACTACAAATTGCAAAATTCCAAGCAATCGTTGCCATTTCTGCCACGATTCCCGGCTACTTTCTGGCGGTTTACATGATTGATTATGTTGGGAGAGTCAAGATTCAAGCAACCGGATTCTTTTTCATGGCAGTAAGTTTGTTTACAATTGCTTTCGTTAACAAAAGCAATTGGGGATCCGAACCCGAAGATTCAAGTATTGGGTTTATGATACTTTATGGGCTTACATTCTTTTTTGCTAATTTTGGGCCGAACACCACCACATTTATAGTTCCAGCAGAGCTTTTTCCGGCGAGGTTCCGGGCAACGTGTCATGGGGTTTCCGATGCTGCTGGGAAAGTTGGGGCGATAATCGGGTCGGTTGGGTTTTTATGGGCCTGTCGTGACCCACCAAATGGGCTTGGGGTGTCGCATACTTTGAGGGTAATGGGTTTAGTCTGTGTTTTGGGGTTTTTTGTGACGTATTTTTTTACGCGAGAGACGATGGTCCGGCCTTTGGAGGAGAATGAGAATGTTGATGAGTTTACTGGTGTTTGTTTTATTAGATTTTGGCCCCATAAAGTTTGGGTCAAAAGATTTGATGAAACAATTGTGAATGATCGTGTACATCTGTCTTTATCAAATGCATTGTAGCTTGTGTTGAATCGTCATTGTAGATTGTTTGGGTGGTCTTAGGTGACGGTTGAAAGTGGTGGTTATGAGCGGAGAACGTTGGTTAAATAAAAGTTCATAATGTCGTCTATCAATGATTATTTGGTATGACACACTTCAAATCACATGTTTCAATCTCACAAACTTTAATCTATCAATGATTATTTGGTATGACACACTTCAAATCACATGTTTCAATCTCACAAACTTTAATCTTATGGTGGCCTCTGTTGAAAAAAAAGTTCTAATAGTAAGATGCTTTAGATAAAAATCATTTTTTTCTTCTAATTTTTGGAAGAGGCGGTCTTAAGTATTTAACTAATCCTTTCGTATAACAAATGATTTAGATCATTTTATAAGAGAACTTTGTATATGCTCTTGTTAAACATTAAAATATCATATTTACCCAACCAAAATTTAAATATCATACTTACGCTTCGTAAACTTGAAAATATCTTATTTGTCAAAATCGTTTTTTTAACATTTTTAAAAAAGTTTTAAATCTTTTTAAATCCTTACATTTATACCCTTTTTATAAATTTCCATTTGGACTTCAAATGACCATCTAAAAGAAAGTTGATTGAATTGATTTTGGAACAAGAAGGGTGTTTCTTCTTTGTTTGAGATCTGTGCATATAATATCAACGATTTTGCTAGGGTTTTGGGTGTGAGGGAGAAAATTTTAAAGTAGGTTTAAAAATAAATTTGTTATTGAATCAGCTAAAGTTGTAGGGATGAAAATGATGACTTTGAAAAGTGATGGATATTAACAACTGATTTGAGAAGGATTGGATTCACTGGATATTGCTTTTTTGTAGAATTTAACGTTGCCAAAGTTCAACGCAAGAGAGTTGCAAACCTAATGGTGCGTTTAGTTGCGGAAAAATGGGCCGTTTTCCGGAAAAATTTTCCAAAAAAAAATGAGAATTTTGAAAACGCGTTTAGTTCGTCTATTTTTCAAAATTTTTCACGGCAAATAAAAATTTTCCGTTTTCTAAAATTACAAAGAAGTTTGAAATTTTTGGAAAACTGATAATCATTGTTTTCCATATTTTTCTAATTCCAATTTTTTTTCTAAAATATAAAGACACACCCACTCCATCCTATCCACCTCTACCTACCCCCACCTTAACACCCCCACCCACACACACATACCCATCCACCCCCACACACACCCACCCGCACACACATACACCAACCCGCAAACACACACACACACCAACCCACCCACACACACCCACCCACGCACCCACAAACACAAACACACACACACACATACACATACATATACATACCCACCCACCCCCACACACACACCCATAAACACACACACACACATACACATGCATACCCACCCACCCACACACACATACTCATCCACCCCCACACCCACCCACCCGCACACACACACACACACACCAACCCACAAACACACACACCCCCGCATACACACATACACACACACCAACCCACACACACACATACATACATACCCACCCACTCACACCCACCCACCCACCCACAAACACACACACATACATACATATACATATACATATACATACCCACCCACGCACACACCCACCCATAAACACACACACACATACACATGCATACCCACCCACACACACACTCACCCACAAACACACACATACACATACATACCCACACACCCCCACACACACATACCACCCGCACACACACACACACACACCAAACCACACACACACAAACCTACACCTACCCTCACAAATACACTCGCACCCTCACCCACCCAACACCACCACGACAATCACCGACCTACCATCACCACCACCACCATCACTAATCCGTCACTAGCACCTCTCCACAAACACACTGATTTCTCTATTGAACCTTCCCGATCCTTGAATCCTCCGATCAAATCAGATAACACCTCTCCATCGCCTTCTCGGTAACGTCCACAACCTTCTCGCCTTCTTCACCGTCCACTAATCCTCTTCTATCCTCAAAATCATTAAGATACTGATTCTGTTGTCTACTCACATAATAACACCGAAATATCAAGTCCATCTCAGTTCTTCTGCATCGCCTCCTTGCTCTACCGTTTTAAATCGTCTACATAACTCAAAATTGATGGCTGCTTCGCACACCTATTTTGCGGAGAAGAGGTCGTCGGACCACCGTCGCCTACCTCCGCTACCATACGCCGTCAAACTGTCAGTTCTATCTGCTTGGCTCTTCTCCCTCTTGCACTAAATGATGGTTGTAATGGTTGGGGTCAGACGCAAACATTGAGGTATCGGGGGAGGTCCCCCGACAACTATTTGTTAGGATACGTCTCTCTAAAAACCCTAATTACTTCATGTTTTTATTTAGTTTTGTTTCTTATGCCTACCGTCTTTGAGTAATTTGTACTTCATAGGTCTTCAATATCAATAAATCAACCAGAGATGAAGATGTAGTACTTGCAAATGATATGTTACCCAAGATGATCTAGGATTATTATGCATCAGGTGTAGAAGATCATTGGACTCTTATGGAAATTCAAAATGCTTTTTCAAGAATTTTGTAAGTGGTTTTTTCGCTTCATTTTAATTCTGATTTATCGTGAGATGACTTTTCTAGCACTCACCACCAAACTTGCAACCAGTGTTTTCATGGCAGCTTCTACGTACCCATTTCTGTATATATACCATGCTCTTTTATTTTTTAGAGATAGCTTCTGATTGTTTCTTTTCCGTATATATGGTTATCTTTCTAATTGTGCCTATAATATGTTAGATAAAATGCTTCTGAGAAATTTATCATCTTTAATGACCAATCCTATATCTGCATATTCATATCCTTCTTAAAATGACTACATATTCATCTGTTCATTCTAGAATTTTATTCTTATTCCTTCTGTTATTTTGAAAAAAAAATTAAAGTTCAATAATTAAATGAAGTTAATTAACTCTTAAGAGTATAAATAAGGTTGGTGTAATTACAAATGGACATTTTCTTCAGGTCTTGTGCTTGGATGGCGACGACTTTTTTCATAAAATGATCCTAACAAGCTTCTACTTTGACTAATCTCCCAAGTGAGTATAATTTGTTGATCTATATTAGTTTTTTGCCCAAATATTGATTATTACATATCCAATTATCCATATTTAGTGAGGAATATGTTGTTACTTTTTTTTTTTTTTTTTTTTTTTTTTTTTTTTAAATTAGATTCGTATAAATGTTTTTGATTATTAAAGTCGACGATTGGAAAAGATTATAAAGTTAATCCCTTTTACGGTCGTTGTTAACAGAAGTGCTGCAAATGTGAGTCTGCTAACTTAAAAATATCATAAAACCAAAATATCGGTATTTAATTTGACACAGTAGGCACATGACCATTATACCATTGGAAAAGAAACAAACAATTTTACACAATAAACTAAATACCAATATTTTGGTTTTATGATATTTTTTAGTTAACCGTGGTTTTTATAAGAAGGCTAATTTTTTTTTCATATAAATTCAAATGACTATTTTACACTTACTGAAATATCCCAATTTTCAAGACCAAAAATTGCATATTGGCAAAACAATTTATAAAAACAATTAGAAGAAAACGTCATCCAATCACTTCGTTTCATAAAACCATAGTCACATGTCTCAAAACCATATAATAAAATAGTAACAATGTCATAGTACAATCCCAAGAATCTCATAATGCGGAAATCATGTGTCATGTGTGCGTGTGATGCGCTGCTACCGTGCCGACTCCTTTCCATTCGATGAAGGGGTACCTGAAAACAAAACTGAAAACTGTAAGCTCAAAGCTTAGTGAGTTCCCCCATCATACCACATATCACATAACAAACATACCATCGGGCAATTATGGGGTGCCCGGCCTACCTTGTCAGGCAATTCTAGGGTGCCCAACCTACCTTGTCAGGAAATTCTGTGGTGCCCGACCTACTTTGTCAGGCAAATCTGGGGTGCTTAACCTACCCTCCAGTTTATCTCAACCGACTACGGTGACTATTTCACCCATACTACTACCACATAATAACATAGCATGAACATACTGTCAGGCATATCTGGGGTTCCCAACCTACCCTTTAATCCTTACGACCGTAACACAGGGACAATTCCCCGTTCTACCTATTATCACATAACATCATATCATGCTAGCACATAAACATAACAGGTAGTAGCAAACCTAGATGATTGTCACAACGACAATCATCTATTAAACAACTCTTACTAGTGGGCCGACATTATGGTCTTAGACCCACTTCTACTGGAAGGTAACTCACCTCAATGTCGTGTAGTAGCTGAACTGTCCTCGGTGCTACGATCAACTCCTCTCAAACTCCTACACATAACAGTCTTCCTTAATTACCCTTTCATACTCCTAACCCTTTCAAGGGTCAACTCAGGTCAAAGTCAAAGTCAAGGTCAACATTATGGTCAAAGTCAACATATGGTTGACTCAAGTCGCCGAGTTGGTCCACCAACTTGTCGAGTTCCATATTCCACAAAATTTTGGAACTTCGATCCTACTCGTCGTGTCTTTCAAGAACTCGGCGAGTTCCTCCTACATAGTCGGGACTTTTCCTCCTAACTTGTCAAGTTTTCCTTGAACTCGTCGAGTTCTACTTCATACAAAATCGGGACCTTTTTCTCATGACTCGCCAAGTTCATCCTTGAACTTGTCGAGTCTTGCTTCATATCAGTAGGGGCGTTTAGTCCTTCTTCATAACAGTCGGGACATTTGCTTTCAACTCGTCGAGTTCTTTGACCTTCAAGTCTATAATCACGTCCATCTTGCTGAGTCCTCTTCTATACTCAACCAGATTGTTCAGAAATAGAAAAGGTTAGGGAACCACAACCCGAATCATCGATTCCTATAAACAACTCATCGAGTCCCCTAAAGTCCAAGTCTATCCATTCGATTTCTGTCACACCCCCGGACCAGAACGGCGGAAAGTCCGGAGGCGGATGACGTCATTGTATAGTATCATCACAATTGTATATAAATGAAACACAACAATCCACACATCATACACTGGAATACAAGCTTACATTGTTTTACATAGTGTATTTGTTCACATATTACAACAAACGCAAAATTAGTAATAAATTTCCAAAATGCAGCAAAATATCCAGTAATCTGAGGCTCTATACCTGCTTACTGAGTTCCTGAGAATACAAGCAGTTTTGAAAAGCGTCAACATATAAGATGTTGGTGAGTTCATAAGAGCATTTGTATGAAAACTTTGTATCACTTTGTAAACACCAGAAAACCCGATATCTTCAGCAAGAAAAATGGTTTGTAGGTTTTGTTTTCAAATCTTGTATTATAGTATGTGTGTTTTGTTTCAAACAATGTATGAAAAAGAGTTTTCAGAAAATCCTATATTTTTTGCTGTTTGAAAAACTGTAATGTGTAGTAAGTGGTTTCTAGAAAACCCGATGTTTTCCGTTGATATAAGCATTGTGATCTTAAAACCCATAACATCCGAGTAACGAAGTAGATGTATTGTTTCGCATGATGTACTAAAGATGTGTAGAATGTGTATTCTTTTGAGTTTGTATCGTCGTTATTCTCTCTGTGAGCCATTATAACCATACTTGATAATGACTAGTTCGCCTGTCGTGACGTTTTTAGGCGCCGACTTGTTTCAGGTAAGGTTTGTCACCCTAGACTGGCCTAGTCTAGCTGTAACGAATTGCTTAGTTGTGGGGGAGTCACCCCTGTATAGATCTATACACAAACTCTCTTTCTCACTTTGGGGAGACTCTGGTTATAACTACAGGCAACGGTTTTACACTCAATAGGCACCAAATGCAATGTCTTCACAAGAGACTTAACTGAACTTACGCGAATATTGAATTGCACAATGTATATCATTTCCGTTTATCTTTTAGCTTGTTAGGCTCAACAAGCATGTAAGTGGGCCACAAGGGCCCAAAAATGTAATGAGTGTAATTTGTCCCAATTAGGGTAAAATGTTGTAAAAAGCCCATTTGTAAACAAAAATTGACAATTTAGTCCACTTTGTGCTAAAATGACAAATTGGGCCCATTTTTAGTAAAAATGACATTCTTGCCCTTTTTTTAATGAAAATTGTCAAACTTGGTCCATTTTATCAAAAATGACCATTTTAGTTCAAAAATATCTAAAATAACATAAAAGAGCCATTTTATTCAAAAATGATCATTTTAGCCCATTTTTAACTTATTTGACAAATAGGGTCCTTTCTTGTAATTTCTTTTAGTTTCATGATAACTTGTAAACATGTTTAACATGTCCAACTATTTTATGAAGCTACATAATGTAACTTATTTTGTAATCACTTCAAAACATGATGAAATCTTGAGTTCATGAAGGTTTATCAAAAGTTTATAGCATTTTACACATAATAGCATGAAAATATACACATGCAAGCATAAATACCAAGATCAAACACAAAACTAAGCTTGTATTCCCTCCATAAAAGTAGAAAACACGAAAATGAGGGAGTATGAAGCTCACCTTGGGTGTTTTTGTGGAAGATTTGAAGTGTGGAGTAGATTTTATAAGCCTAAACCCTAAGATTTTTCCCTTGAAGTTCACTTGAAGTTTCAAATCACCTTAAGAAGAGTCATACACATGAAATTTTCTGTGTAAATAGAATAAAAATGAACACAATAAGTGTAAGAACACAAGGAGTTTGTAGAAGGACTTACCAAGAAGTAAAGATCACTTAGAAGATGAAGTTTTTTGAAGAACTAACCCATGTTCTTAAGAAAGTTTGGATATGAATATAGTATCAAGGAGGAAAATGAGAGAAAAGAAGTAGAGTGTAAGGAACTGGATGATTAATGAGTTTCCAAATTCTTGGGTTTAAAAATATGGAAGTGGCATGGCTACATGCCGTGTAATTGGGAAATTGACATTGAAATTCGGTGGGTAATGAGAGGGTAAGGACAACTTTGATTTCCAAGGTATCTTTTGTACTAAAATCTATTAAACAAATGAATATTTCACTGGGAGTTCATGAGTTTGACCGAACACATAATAATTAAATCAAGGTATGGCTGATTTTTGATTTCCAAGGAACTGTTTATGTACTAAATATATAATAAACAAATGATATTCTCTGAAAAGTCCCAAGATTTGGCCGAACACTCCTTAATTCTTCAAAGACATGTCCGAATTTGTCCCCTAATATTGGAAATCGGTCCTTATATGAGGTAAAAGGGGAAATCGGTCCATATATGGTCCATATAGGGGAAATCGGTCATGGAAAGCCCATAACCAGTGGGAATTCAGTTTTTATCAGTCCCAAAACATTCCTTTAAGATGTGTGTTCGGTCGTGGCTTTATCATGGCCGAATTCTCAATGAAAAGGTATTAAAGTTTGTGTTTTGGTCGCTTTTGGTCCCTATACTAGTGTAGCAAATTTCCTTCAAATACTTTGCTTGTATTTGTGTTCAAAATAGATCTATTTTATCTTAACATAGTCTATTTCAATGAATATACATGGAGAGAGTGTTGGTGCATACGTACAACCCTAAGTCAAAATTTATAGTTGTGATAATTTCTATCGGGCTTATTGCATCCAAAGCATAGATCTGACCTCCTAGGGTCGATATAACACGTAAAGTTACAAACTTTACATGCATGCATGGGTGTTATGAAGCTAGAACACCAAAAGTAAGCCATAAAGGAGTTCTAATGGATGCGATAGGGCCATAACTCAATAAAGGTGGCAACTTTAATCTTCCTGAGCTCATATGTTCTCAGATCTGAAGTCATCACTCTAACATGCACTCAAATCCCGAAAGTGACTTGGAAATGGCCTAAAAATGATAATATACAAGCCTCGACCTGCGCCTCGCAGATCCGATCCAACAATGGAGTCACTACCGTCATCATCAAGAAAATATCTCTAATCGGGGCTGCCTTGCGACTAAGCGCATCGACCATAGCGTTGGCCTTCCTCGAGTCGTAGAGGATCTCACAGTCGTAATCCTTCACCACATCTAGCCACTGACGCTACCTCATGTTCAGATTTGGCTAAGGTACCTCAAACTCTTGTGGTCAGTGTAAATGGTACATCGGAACCCATAGAGGTAATGTCGCCAAACATCGGGTAGTTTGCCTCGTGAGGCTTCAGCTGCCTCGAGGAGCAGGCGATAACATCCCCTTTATGCATCAATACCGCACCCAAACCTAAAATGGATGCATCACAGTACACTATTAAATCCTTCACACCCTCTGGAAGGGCTAGGATTAACGCCTCACACAACCTCTATCTCAATGTCTCAAACATAGCCTGCTGCTTAGACCCCCAGCGAAAGACCACGACTTTCTTCGTCAACCGGGTCAAGGGTACGACTATCTTGGAAAAGTTCTGAATCAATCTCCGGTAATAGCTTGCCAATCTCAGGAAACTCAAAATCTCAGATGGAGACTTCGGAACCTCCCATGTCATCATGGCCTCTGTCACATCCCCATTTTCACGGCCAGAAAAGACCGATTTTGTTTATGCTTTATGAAAATCAGAGTACCTCTTTTAATAAAAATGTTGTGGGATTTGTTCCTAGTAAAACATGATAAATACGTTATCAAAGCACTTCCGAAGAAAAGTATTTTTATTCATTTTAAAACATTTAGGATGTCATCGTCAATACCGAAACATAAGCATAAACATAACTTACATTCATCATCACTGGTGATTTATATCTCCTTAATCTCTCAATGTAATGTGACTTCATAACAACACATGTGATATAAATAAACTGAGTGGGTCAGGTTGGGAAACCTGGTGAATACATAGGGTTTTCAACCCACAATAATATAATTATTATGTAAAAACAATTAAGCAATCAACCCAATTACCCATCCCCATTATCTTCTTTATTCTTAAGGATCTACCCTAAGAATCATCTATTCTTTGTTCATTTATTCCTAAGGATCATCCTAAGGAATCGACACGAAGTCCATCATTGCCACGGTTTACACAACAGGCACTAAGTCTGCATAGTTGCCAGGGGTTAGGCATCAAGTCTGCATGATCGCCAAGGTTTACACAACAGGCACTAAGTCAACATAGTCGCCAGGATTTAGGCATCAAGTCTGGATGATCGCCAAGGTTTAGGCACCAAGTCTGCATGGTCGCCAAGGTTTAGAGTACACCGGGTGAACACATCGTTCACAACACCTACAGCTTGCGAGCCTGCTAGTGTTCCACTGGACTATCTAGAATAGTCCGTGGTTGTCATCCATACTCTGCTGAATGATGGGGCCATCATTTGGGAAAAGGCTTCTCACATCATCCACCTCTCACCCTCACCTCGTGGTCTATAACACCTCTCAACTCATCATCAAACTCATATTCTACCTATTACATCTACCCATGTTTTACCCCAACATTATCGTAGATATAAAATACATATACAGTTTAAATCATTTAAAACATGTATAAAATCGTTCATCCAACATAGACAACAAGTATTCAGATAATATGCACACATAACACGTAATTTATATAAAATACTTCATATCTATGTGTAAGATGAAAGTAACTATGCACTCACCTGAGAAGGTGGTGACTCAGTACTCGGACAGCGTTTCATTTACATTAAAATAATTTCCTTCGACGAAACCTAGTATTATTATCACTAGATTTTAGTCTAATATTTACCGTGACTAATTATATATCTTATTATTATTATTATTATATAAGCGTTTAAACAATACTTTCCAACAACTATGTACAGATAGGGGTCAGACATAAAACACCGAAGGACAGGACCATTTTGACGTATAGCACTTCTGAAATCCAACAACCCTATGCGGCCCTTTAAACCACATTCCCATACCGCGAATAGTTAAAAAGATATTATAACGACACTTATATAAGTCATAATAATAGTTCAAATATTTATTATAAGTTCATAATAACAATATTAATTTTAAATATAAGCTATATTAAAATAGGGTAAGCACAACTTACTTACAAGGGTATTTTAGCTAGGAGTCGGGCTCTGCAGGGGCAGAACTTCATCGCTGAATCTTTCTAATAAAGATTCATACAACGCTTCAGCGATCACCTTATTATACTAAAAACTACAAAAAGAGAAGTTGAATCACGAAGGACCGAAATGCTCGGGGGATAAGGAGAGAAAGACTCTTGAATCAAGAGAATGGTGCAAGAAATATGAGAGCCTAAGGCTCTTATTTATACTAATTGAATTTTCAAAAACTACCCTCCATAATTACTTAATCACCTTTTAGTTATATAAACAACTAAACACCCCTCTATAATACTATTTTAAATGAATTTAATGATATTTGTACTAAACTAATGTCGAAAGAACACAACATTAGTCTTATAATGACCGCATCATTGATACCTTTCTAATGATATATACATATGTATATATGTGTCCGTATATATGATTTATACTTTATTTTAATACGTAAATATGCTATTATAATTTGCAACTCATTCATATGAACTCTGTTTTTGACGTTCTTTATATCCACGCATAGGTGGAGACGTACTCTACAACTTTTGTTTAGACTCCTTCGGCTAATTTTGAAATTATTTTTAAAGTTATATTTATAATAGGCCGGGACAGGATTGGTCCGTTAAAATCTCATAACTTCTTCATCCGATGACCGATTTGTTTATGCTTTGTTTTATAAAATCATAGTAATCTTTTGATTAAAAGAGTTGCGGAATTTGTTCCCAAAATAAAATATGATAAAATTTATCAAAACATTTCTCAAAGAGAATGTATTTTCATTAAATAATAAAACCTTGGGATGTCATGTTCGATACAGACCAAAAGCATAAACAATATAAAATAAATCTTACAACAGTTATTTATGACTACTGATCTATAATCCAAAATCTCTCGTCAAGTCCACCGACTTATACTCTTGTGCCATCACCTGTAATGTAAAGAAAACTGAGTGGGTCAGGCTTGGGAGCCTGGTGAGCATATAGGGTTTTCAACCCACAATAATATAATTATTATATGTAATCAGCAAACAATCAACCCAATTATCCATCCCCATTATCTTCTTAAGGTTTTACCCTAAGAATCAACTATCCTTCATTCATTTATTCGTAAGGAATTTGGCATGAATTCCATTTCTGCCAAAGCTTTATTTATCAAGTACTAAATCCATAATTATCTGGCGCTAACTCCATAGTCACCAAGGTTCACTTAACAAGCGCTAACTCCATAGTCGCCAAGGCTTACTCAACAAGCGCTAACTCCATAGTCGCCAAAGTTTACTCAACGTGCGCTAACTCCATAGTCGCCAAGGTTTACTCAACGTGCGCTAACTCCATAGTCGCCAAGGTTTATACAATAGGTGCTAACTCCATAGTCACCAACTATTCCATCTACCTATGTTCTACCCAACAATTTGGTAGATATAAATACTTACACAGTT
Organism: Lactuca saligna; assembly: GCF_052625555.1. NCBI lineage: Eukaryota > Viridiplantae > Streptophyta > Magnoliopsida > Asterales > Asteraceae > Lactuca > Lactuca saligna. The sequence continues at coordinate 27,753,196 of NC_136424.1, forward strand.
TAAATCATTTAACACCTGTATAAAACTCCAATTTCCATGCCCATCTCAAATAGAAAAATAACATATAAACACATAGCACATATTTCATAGCAAATACATCATATTTATGTGTTAGAAGAAAGTAACTACACACTCACACATATAAACAACAATAAACCCAATACACTCAAACCATACTTGTATTATTATCGTGTCTATGAAACGTAGTATACACTCACTTGATCAGAAGATGATCGGACAGCACTACGACTTGCAGAAATAGTATTCTTCGGTAGATCTGGAAGATCTCCACAAAAATCGAACTTCTCGCGGGCAGAGCTTCGGCTCGGGAACCGCACTTCTCGGGATTTTCGGGATCTCGGGACTTGCTTCGGGGCTCGAGAATATTACCGGGGCTTCGGGGTATTTCTGGCACACAAATCGATGCAAAACGAGAGAGAGAAGAGAGAAAATGAACAAAAGAACCGGCTGCCCTCGCATCCTATTTCTAGGAGGCTGGAGCCTCGGAGTACGCGGGGCGTACGCGTCCGAATTCATCACTGCATGCGTCATTCGAAGAACTCGAGTGCGAAGGTCGTCATGCTTCGCTGTACGCGGGGCGTACTTCAGATCGGACCGCTGACTCCTCTTCGGATAATGCCGGGCTTTAATAATTAATTTTAATTATTAATTATTTAATAAACTTCGGAAATTCATATCTCCTTCATACGAACTCCGTTTTCGACGTTCTTTATATCCACACGAAGGTGAGACTATGCTCTACAACTTTCGTTTAGATTCTATCGGCTAATTTTGACTTTTATTTTTATTATTTATTTTTAATAGGTCGGGACAGAAAATCTCGTTATAAATTCATAACTTCTTCGTCCGACATCCGTTCTTGCCTAACTTTTCGTCGTTTCTCTACTAACAACGAGATCTTCGATTCTTGTTTAGACCGCTAAGGCTAAATATCACTCTAACGTAAATTCACTTTTTACGTCATTCAGCGTTGTGCCGTTTCTATCGCGAAGCTTTAACAAGTCGTAACTTCTTCATTATAACTCGGATTTTGGCGTTCTTTATATGCACGGAAACCTTGTAACATATACTACAACTTAGTTAGGATTATTCATCCTAAATAATCTTCTATAAAAAAGTCATTTTTGATGCTTATTGTCTCTAAATTGACTAGCCCTGATCTACGGGCGTTACAATTATCTCCCCCTTAGGATGATTACGTCCCGGAATCATCAACGAAATAGGATTTGTATACTGACTCCATAAGTTATCTCTCCATTCTAAGTAATAACCTTGATGCTCAACCCTGCATCTGCTCTTCGTACTACGTTGGACTTTCGATCGACATCTTTAAGTTACAAAATAAATCCTTATTGTGGACTCCTTCTTCTTCTGAGGATAAATACATTCATTTATCTATTGTAACTAACCGATGGGTCGTGCCCCGATGACCTCTCATCACGGTCGGACTCAATTAATATGACCACTAGGGTCGGAATAACCATCATCCTACTAGTCATTACCGAAACAAGGGAAATGACAAACTTGAATAAAACAAAATCAATTACTAGCTTCTTGATAACCTTGTGACTTCCCCCGATCCAAGCGTGAGTCTTGTGCTTCCGATAGTATAGATCTCTACTACCATTCACACCTACTCATACTCGTCCCAAGTATTGTCTCGCAGTTAACCAAGTCACCATACATAAATCATATAATCATTCAACACATTAGATAACAAAACTAGGGTTTTATATTAAATCTTGAAACTATTACACAAAAGTTCAAGTTCACCCTATACTATGCCTCTAACAGGTTATGCTTCCTGATACAGACTTTATATATTAATGTGAAGTCTTCATCTTTTAATCCTCCCATCCTTTTCTGCTTCGTTGAGGAACATGTTGAATGCCCTTGGCTGTGGAGGCGTGTTTTTCTGTGGGCAGTCTTTAGAAATATGACCTTCTTCGTTACACCTATAGCACACCTTCTTGATAGGTGTGCACTTGTTGGCGTAGTGCCCTGTCTTCCCACATTTGTAGCAAGTCATCTCCTCGCTACATTTCCCGAAGTGTTTCTTCTTACACTTCTCACACCACTTAGCTTCATCCCTTCCCCCAGATTTCGAGAATTTACTTTCTTTGTCGATTATTGAAGATCCTTCACGCTCCCTTTTCTCTCCAACTTCAGCTCTTTCCAGACCCTTTTCTTTTATTTGGGTCTCAACATTCTTGGCTGCCCAGATGGCGGCTTTCATAGTGGTTGCTTGTTTGACTATCGGACCAAAGTCCGTTGGTAATCCATTGGCAAACTTGTTGACCTTGGAAAGCTCAGTTGGAATTAGGTGTGGAATAAGCTTCATCTTCTCCGTAAAGCTCATAGCGTAGTCAGTAACGCTCAATATTCCTTTCTTCAGATTCTGGAACTCATTGTTGATTTCCAGAAGATCTAGCTCAGAGCAGTATTGCAATTTCAGTTGCACCACGAATTCTTCCCAAGACATCTTGCTAGCTTCCCCCTTGGGCATCGAACCAACCAGTAACTTCCACCAGCTCAATACTCCAGATTTTAACAGAGGGATTGCAAGAGCGGTCTTCTGTCTGTTGCTACACTCGCAACTTTCAAACATTGTATCCATTTCGGAGATCCAGTCCATGACTTTCACCGGTTTCGGGCTCCCAGAAAGACATGGTGGTTTGGATACCATGAAATCCTTGTACTTGCATCCACGTCCATCATTTCCTCTATCCTGGTTGTTTTGGCGAACTATTGGTGGGTTGGCTTGACCAACGGTCCCACTGTAGTTTCCTCCTTCAGACTGCCCTCCATTTACTTCGGGGTCTTCAACTTGAATTGACAATTCCTCGCGATTCTACCGGATCAAACGTCTGGTTTCTTCAATCTGATTATTCAACATTGCCTGGATCATCACTTGAACTCCGGCCATTGTCATTGGTTCAGGCACTGCTGCTACAACAGGTATTTGTTCAATTACTGGTATTTGATTCCTGTTTTCATCAGCATTTCCAACTCCACTCCTCGTTCTCACCATTTTTGATCTATACACCGAATAAGGTGAAATTAGATCCTTAGTCACGATAGATATTCAAATCATCCTTATCACTCTGAAACGTTTACATGTTAGTTCTAATATCGTAGACGCACGCTTAGAATCCTAAACACATAAGGTTTCCAGATCCGGTCGGCAACAGACCATAGATCCGAACAATTAACATCATATATGGCAAACATATAACAATTATCACATAATAGCATTTTAGGTAATTTTCCTAAAATAAAATAGTGCCTGTGTCAATTTAGGTGTACTACCTAAAATATAATGGACACACTCAACTCACAATCATTTCTTAGCATTCTAAGTTTAAGTCTAGAAATAAATCCATATTCCTAATTCGCTTAAACTAATGCTCTGATACCAACCGTGACATTCCCAATTTCACGGCCAGAAAAGACCGATTTGTTTATGCTTTGTTTTATAAAATCAGAGTAATCTTTTGATTAAAAGAGTTGCGGAATTTGTTCCCAAAATAAAATATGATAAAATTTATCAAAACATTTCTCAAAGAGAATGTATTTTCATTAAATAATAAAACCTTGGGATGTAATGTTCGATACAGACCAAAAGCATAAACAATATAAAATAAATCTTACAACAGTTATTTATGACTACTGATCTATAATCCAAAATCTCTCGTCAAGTCCACCGACTTATACTCTTGTGCCATCACCTGTAATGTAAAGAAAACTGAGTGGGTCAGGCTTGGGAGCCTGGTGAGCATATAGGGTTTTCAACCCACAATAATATAATTATTATATGTAATCAGCAAACAATCAACCCAATTATCCATCCCCATTATCTTCTTAACGTTTTACCCTAAGAATCAACTATCCTTCATTCATTTATTCGTAAGGAATTTGGCATGAATTCCATTTCTGCCAAAGCTTTATTTATCAAGTACTAAATCCATAATTATCTGGCGCTAACTCCATAGTCACCAAGGTTCACTTAACAAGCGCTAACTCCATAGTCGCCAAGGCTTACTCAACAAGCGCTAACTCCATAGTCGCCAAAGTTTACTCAACGTGCGCTAACTCCATAGTCGCCAAGGTTTACTCAACGTGCGCTAACTCCATAGTCGCCAAGGTTTATACAATAGGTGCTAACTCCATAGTCACCAACTATTCCATCTACCTATGTTCTACCCAACAATTTGGTAGATATAAATACTTACACAGTTTAAATCATTTAACACCTGTATAAAACTCCAATTTCCATGCCCATCTCAAATAGAAAAATAACATATAAACACATAGCACATATTTCATAGCAAATACATCATATTTATGTGTTAGAAGAAAGTAACTACACACTCACACATATAAACAACAATAAACTCAATACACTCAAACCATACTTGTATTATTATCGTGTCTATGAAACGTAGTATACACTCACTTGATCAGAAGATGATCGGACAGCACTACGACTTGCAGAAATAGTATTCTTCGGTAGATCTGGAAGATCTCCACAAAAATCGAACTTCTCGCGGGCAGAGCTTCGGCTCGGGAACCGCACTTCTCGGGATTTTCGGGATCTCGGGACTTGCTTCGGGGCTCGAGAATATTACCGGGGCTTCGGGGTATTTCTGGCACACAAATCGATGCAAAACGAGAGAGAGAAGAGAGAAAATGAACAAAAGAACCGGCTGCCCTCGCATCCTATTTCTAGGAGGCTGGAGCCTCGGAGTACGCGGGGCGTACGCGTCCGAATTCATCACTGCATGCGTCATTCGAAGAACTCGAGTGTGAAGGTCGTCATGCTTCGCTGTACGCGGGGCGTACTTCAGATCGGACCGCTGACTCCTCTTCGGATAATGCCGGGCTTTAATAATTAATTTTAATTATTAATTATTTAATAAACTTCGGAAATTCATATCTCCTTCATACGAACTCCGTTTTCGACGTTCTTTATATCCACACGAAGGTGAGACTATGCTCTACAACTTTCGTTTAGATTCTATCGGCTAATTTTGACTTTTATTTTTATTATTTATTTTTAATAGGTCGGGACAGAAAATCTCGTTATAAATTCATAACTTCTTCGTCCGACATCCGTTCTTGCCTAACTTTTCGTCGTTTCTCTACTAACAACGAGATCTTCGATTCTTGTTTAGACCGCTAAGGCTAAATATCACTCTAACGTAAATTCACTTTTTACGTCATTCAGCGTTGTGCCGTTTCTATCGCGAAGCTTTAACAAGTCGTAACTTCTTCATTATAACTCGGATTTTGGTGTTCTTTATATGCACGGAAACCTTGTAACATATACTACAACTTAGTTAGGATTATTCATCCTAAATAATCTTCTATAAAAAAGTCATTTTTGATGCTTATTGTCTCTAAATTGACTAGCCCTGATCTACGGGCGTTACAATTATCTCCCCCTTAGGATGATTACGTCCCGGAATCATCAACGAAATAGGATTTGTATACTGACTCCATAAGTTATCTCTCCATTCTAAGTAATAACCTTGATGCTCAACCCTGCATCTGCTCTTCGTACTACGTTGGACTTTCGATCGACATCTTTAAGTTACAAAATAAATCCTTATTGTGGACTCCTTCTTCTTCTGAGGATAAATACATTCATTTATCTATTGTAACTAACCGATGGGTCGTGCCCCGATGACCTCTCATCGCGGTCGGACTCAATTAATATGACCACTAGGGTCGGAATAACCATCATCCTACTAGTCATTACCGAAACAAGGGAAATGACAAACTTGAATAAAACGAAATCAATTACTAGCTTCTTGATAACCTTGTGACTTCCCCCGATCCAAGCGTGAGTCTTGTGCTTCCGATAGTATAGATCTCTACTACCATTCACACCTACTCATACTCGTCCCAAGTATTGTCTCGCAGTTAACCAAGTCACCATACATAAATCATATAATCATTCAACACATTAGATAACAAAACTAGGGTTTTATATTAAATCTTGAAACTATTACACAAAAGTTCAAGTTCACCCTATACTATGCCTCTAACAGGTTATGCTTCCTGATACAGACTTTATATATTAATGTGAAGTCTTCATCTTTTAATCCTCCCATCCTTTTCTGCTTCGTTGAGGAACATGTTGAATGCCCTTGGCTGTGGAGGCGTGTTTTTCTGTGGGCAGTCTTTAGAAATATGACCTTCTTCGTTACACCTATAGCACACCTTCTTGATAGGTGTGCACTTGTTGGCGTAGTGCCCTGTCTTCCCACATTTGTAGCAAGTCATCTCCTCGCTACATTTCCCGAAGTGTTTCTTCTTACACTTCTCACACCACTTAGCTTCATCCCTTCCCCCAGATTTCGAGAATTTACTTTCTTTGTCGATTATTGAAGATCCTTCACGCTCCCTTTTCTCTCCAACTTCAGCTCTTTCCAGACCCTTTTCTTTTATTTGGGTCTCAACATTCTTGGCTGCCCAGATGGCGGCTTTCAGAGTGGTTGCTTGTTTGACTATCGGACCAAAGTCCGTTGGTAATCCATTGGCAAACTTGTTGACCTTGGAAAGCTCAGTTGGAATTAGGTGTGGAATAAGCTTCATCTTCTCCGTAAAGCTCATAGCGTAGTCAGTAACGCTCAATATTCCTTTCTTCAGATTCTGGAACTCATTGTTGATTTCCAGAAGATCTAGCTCAGAGCAGTATTGCAATTTCAGTTGCACCACGAATTCTTCCCAAGACATCTTGCTAGCTTCCCCCTTGGGCATCGAACCAACCAGTAACTTCCACCAGCTCAATACTCCAGATTTTAACAGAGGGATTGCAAGAGCGGTCTTCTGTCTGTTGCTACACTCGCAACTTTCAAACATTGTATCCATTTCGGAGATCCAGTCCATGACTTTCACCGGTTTCGGGCTCCCAGAAAGACATGGTGGTTTGGATACCATGAAATCCTTGTACTTGCATCCACGTCCATCATTTCCTCTATCCTGGTTGTTTTGGCGAACTATTGGTGGGTTGGCTTGACCAACGGTCCCACTGTAGTTTCCTCCTTCAGACTGCCCTCCATTTACTTCGGGGTCTTCAACTTGAATTGACAATTCCTCGCGATTCTGCCGGATCAAACGTCTGGTTTCTTCAATCTGATTATTCAACATTGCCTGGATCATCACTTGAACTCCGGCCATTGTCATTGGTTCAGGCACTGCTGCTACAACAGGTATTTGTTCAATTACTGGTATTTGATTCCTGTTTTCATCAGCATTTCCAACTCCACTCCTCGTTCTCACCATTTTTGATCTATACACCGAATAAGGTGAAATTAGATCCTTAGTCACGATAGATATTCAAATCATCCTTATCACTCTGAAACGTTTACATGTTAGTTCTAATATCGTAGACGCACGCTTAGAATCCTAAACACATAAGGTTTCCAGATCCGGTCGGCAACAGACCATAGATCCGAACAATTAACATCATATATGGCAAACATATAACAATTATCACATAATAGCATTTTAGGTAATTTTCCTAAAATAAAATAGTGCCTGTGTCAATTTAGGTGTACTACCTAAAATATAATGGACACACTCAACTCACAATCATTTCTTAGCATTCTAAGTTTAAGTCTAGAAATAAATCCATATTCCTAATTCGCTTAAACTAATGCTCTGATACCAACCGTGACATTCCCAATTTCACGGCCAGAAAAGACCGATTTGTTTATGCTTTGTTTTATAAAATCAGAGTAATCTTTTGATTAAAAGAGTTGCGGAATTTGTTCCCAAAATAAAATATGATAAAATTTATCAAAACATTTCTCAAAGAGAATGTATTTTCATTAAATAATAAAACCTTGGGATGTAATGTTCGATACAGACCAAAAGCATAAACAATATAAAATAAATCTTACAACAGTTATTTATGACTACTGATCTATAATCCAAAATCTCTCGTCAAGTCCACCGACTTATACTCTTGTGCCATCACCTGTAATGTAAAGAAAACTGAGTGGGTCAGGCTTGGGAGCCTGGTGAGCATATAGGGTTTTCAACCCACAATAATATAATTATTATATGTAATCAGCAAACAATCAACCCAATTATCCATCCCCATTATCTTCTTAAGGTTTTACCCTAAGAATCAACTATCCTTCATTCATTTATTCGTAAGGAATTTGGCATGAATTCCATTTCTGCCAAAGCTTTATTTATCAAGTACTAAATCCATAATTATCTGGCGCTAACTCCATAGTCACCAAGGTTCACTTAACAAGCGCTAACTCCATAGTCGCCAAGGCTTACTCAACAAGCGCTAACTCCATAGTCGCCAAAGTTTACTCAACGTGCGCTAACTCCATAGTCGCCAAGGTTTACTCAACGTGCGCTAACTCCATAGTCGCCAAGGTTTATACAATAGGTGCTAACTCCATAGTCACCAACTATTCCATCTACCTATGTTCTACCCAACAATTTGGTAGATATAAATACTTACACAGTTTAAATCATTTAACACCTGTATAAAACTCCAATTTCCATGCCCATCTCAAATAGAAAAATAACATATAAACACATAGCACGTATTTCATAGAAAATACATCATATTTATGTGTTAGAAGAAAGTAACTACACACTCACACATATAAACAACAATAAACTCAATACACTCAAACCATACTTGTATTATTATCGTGTCTATGAAATGTAGTATACACTCACTTGATCAGAAGATGATCGGACAGCACTACGACTTGCAGAAATAGTATTCTTCGGTAGATCTGGAAGATCTCCACAAAAATCGAACTTCTCGCGGGCAGAGCTTCGGCTCGGGAACCGCACTTTTGGGATTTTCGGGATCTCGGGACTTGCTTCGGGGCTCGAGAATATTACCGGGGATTCGGGGTATTTCTGGCACACAAATCGATGCAAAACGGGAGAGAGAAGAGAGAAAATGAACAAAAGAACCGGCTGCCCTCGCATCCTATTTATAGGAGGTTGGAGCCTCGGAGTACGCGGGGCGTACAGGCGTACACGGGGCGTACGCGTCCGAATTCGTCACTGCATGGCTCATCCGAAGAATTCGAGTGCGAAGGTCGTCATGCTTCGCTGTACGCGGGGCGTACTTTGGATCGGACCGCTGACTCCTCTTCGGATAATGTCGGGGTTTAATAATTAATTTTAATTATTAATTATTTAATAAACTTCGGAAATTCATATCTCCTTCATTTCGACGTTCTTTATATCCACGCGAATGTGAGACTATGCTCTACAACTTTTGTTTAGATTCCGTTGGCTAATTTTGACTTTTATTTTTATTATTTATTTTTAATAGGTCGGGACAGAAAATCTCGTTATAAATTCATAACTTCTTCGTCCGACATCCGTTCTTGCCTAACTTTTCGTCGTTTCGCTACTAACAACGAGATCTTCAATTCTTGTTTAGATCGCTAAGGCTAAATATCACTCTAACGTAAATTCACTTTTTACGTCATTCAGCGTTGTGCCGTTTCTGTCGCGAAGCTTTAACAAGTCGTAACTTCTTCATTATAACTCGGATTTTGGCGTTCTTTATATGCACGGAAACCTTGTAACATATACTACAACTTAGTTAGGATTATTCATCCTAAATAATCTTCTATCAAAAAGTCATTTTTGACGCTTATTGTCTCTAAATTGACTAACCCTGATCTACGGGCGTTACACATATGTATATATATGTGTACGTATATATGATTTATACTTTATTTTAATACGTAAATATGCTATTATAATTTGCAACTCGTTCATATGAACTCTGTTTTTGACGTTCTTTATATCCACGCATAGGTGGAGACGTACTCTACAACTTTCGTTTAGACTCCTTCGGCTAATTTTGAAATTATTTTTAAAGTTATATTTTTAATAGGCCGGGACAGGATTGGTCCATTAAAATCTCATAACTTCTTCATCCGATGTCTATTTTCGTCTTTCTTTTTATCGTTATGCTACTAATAACGAGATCTTCGATTCTTGTTTAGGTTGTGTCGGCTAAAAACCGCTCGGTCTAATACTCGAACTTCTGGTTGTACACCACTAAGCCGAAACTTCGAAAAATCATAACTTCCACATAAGAAGTCAGAGTTGGGTGTTCTTTTTATGGACGCTCTCAAGTTAACATATTCTACGACTTTCATTTAGATTACTAAGGCTAAAAGAAGCTCTATCATAAATTCACTATGTATGAAGCCCTTGAGAAATATTCTACAACTTGGTTAAGATTATTTATTCTAAATAATCTTTTTTCAAAAAGTCGTTTTCGACCCCTATTATCTCTAAATTGACTAGCCCAGATCTACGGGCGTTACAGCCTCTACATTGGCTGGGTCAACCAAAATACCGTTCTGGTTGACAATGTGCCCAAGAAACTGCACCTGGTGCAACCAAAACTCACACTTGGATAACTTAGCGTACAAGTTCTCCCTCCTCAGAGTATCCAAAACCTCTCGCAAGTGCTCCTCGTGTTTCTCCTATCTCTTGGAATAAACCAATATGTCATCAATGAAAACTATCATATACCAATCCAACATCGGTATGCATACGCGATTCATGAGGTCCATAAATTCGGCAGGAGCATTGGTGAGCCCGCAGGGCATCACCACGAACTCATAGCGTCCATAACGACTCCGAAAAGCAGTCTTCTGTACATCCTCGTCTCTGACCCTCACCTGATAGTAGCCTAAACGTAAATCTATCTTGGAAAACCAAGATACCCCCTATAGCTAGTTGAAGAGATCATCAATCATCGGGAATAGGTAACGATTCTTCATCGTCACCTTATTCAGCTCCGGTAATCTAGACACATCCGATTCGACCCGTCGTTCTTCTTTACAAACAACATCAGGGCTCCCCAGGGTGAACTGCCTGGTCTAATGAACCCCTTGTTTAATAGCTCCTACAGCTGTGTAGACAACTCCTGCATCTCAGGAGGAACCAATAGATATGGTGCCTTGGCTATCGGAGCCGCACCAAGGACCAGGTTGATCCTAAACTCTAGCTGTATCTCCGGAGGTATTCTAGGAAACTCCTCTAGAAATACGTCTGGGGTACTCTCGCACAAATGGCACATCACTCACGGTCTCCTTAACCGCCTCTCGGGTATCCATAACGTAGGTGACATACCCTGTGCAACCCTGCTGAAGGTAGCACCTAGCCCTCATTGCTAATCATAAAGATGGTCCACGTTGTGGGCTTTCTCTCTGAATCACCAGCTCCCCCCACTTGGGGTCCTAACACGTACCATCTGCTGCTCGTAGTCAATCACCACTCCATTAGGGCTCAACCAATCCATGCCTATAAAAAGCTTTTTCCCACGCAAAGGTATGGGAACTAAGTCAACAAGATAGCACTTGTCATACATCCTCAAAACACAATCTCTATAAACCTCAGATTCCCGTACTGATCTGTCGTTAACAATCTCGACCTCTAGAAGGCAATCCAACATGCCCGAAGACTCAAGAAAATCTCTTGCTAAGTGCAAGGGAGACAAATGATCGGGTAGCTCCCGAAGAGAATAACACCTGAACTGGGATATCGTTCACATGGAACGATCCTAAATTATACATAAAATATAAACATATATATCATAAATGACATGTAATAAAAGTTTGGGAGAAGAAAACATACCCGTCACCACATCCGGTGCGACACGTGCCTCCTCGGTGGTCAGGTGGAAGGCTCAGATCTTCACTACTGGAGCAGCTGACTTGCCCTGTCGGCCATTTGTGATCCGTAGGGTTGCCGGAGTTGGCGCCACCACTGGCACTGCTGGTACTAGTCTTGGCTAGTCAACCTTTTTATGGTCATTCTGATTGTAATGGAAGCAAATCAGGTCTGATGTCTAAAATGTGGGGTTAGGGGCAGTATAATCCTTGCTAAAGTGTCCGGTATTGCCGAATTTGTAGCAGCCCAAGCCCCCAGCTCTGCAAACCCCCTCATGCGGCCTACCGCATTTCCGGCAGCGGGTCTGGCCGGGCTGGCCCTTTGACCTAGTGTCGGATCCCTTGGGTCTTTTCCCTAAAACCCCAGTAACTTGCCCATCCCTTTCCTTCCTCTTCCTAAGGTGCTCTATATCAATCTCCCTATCTCTCGCCCTGGAAATCATGTCATCCAATTTTGGACAGGTCGAGTAGCTGACATGTTTCCGAAAGTTAGCTCTCAACATGTCGTGGTAGCGGGTCTTTTGCATCTCCTCATCCCCTGCATACTGAGGCACCAGTAAGTCCCTCTCCCTGAACTTGGCGGTAATCTCTGCCACCGACTCAGTAGTCTGTCTCATGTCAAGAAACTCCCTGGGCAGCTGCTGAAGCTCCACAACTGATGCAAACTCAGCCCTAAACCTCCACAAAACCCGACCATGTCATAGCCTCAATGGCTGGGGCTCCCAATGAATTACCAACTGACTCCCACCAATCTCTAGCTCTATCTCTCAATCAACCTACAACATACCGTACCTTCGACCCCTCGGGCAGAAGCTCATCAACTGTACAGACTTAATGTCTATAATCCATCTCCTAGCAACAATGGGGTCCTTCATCCCGTAGAATTCTCGTGCACAATATCCCTTGAAGTCTTTGAAGGAGAGTGTTCGTGTCCCTGGCTGGCCAGATGCCATTTTGCTTCTGAATGCCCTGAGGCGATCCTCTATTTTCTCGATAATCCCTTCCTCGATCAACCCAAAAATCACAGGGGTCGCCTCAAGGATGCCTCGAGTACAGATCCTCTGCTTTTAGTAGTACGGGCCCATACTACCTTCCACATCTATTTGTACTTTCCTCAAGGATTGCTCCAACTTTACCAAGTCCCTTCTACTACTGTTGAACTCTGTGCTGATCTCATCCTAGGCTCACCCTAGGGTAACTCCTCCAACCCACTATCCGCCATCAACTGCATAAGGAATCCCTGCTACCTTTACCTAACTAGCTCGTGAATACCATTATATATTACTAAGACCAGATAATTTTTCGAATGAGAGGTCCTACTCTACAACGGTTGGACTCAAACAAGAGCTGCGAAATAGGGCTAGAACTAACCTTTTGAAATTATTTAGTCCTCACAATATGTAACTTAACATATTCATTTATTAATTAATTAAAGATAACTAGAACTCCTAATAGCACAAAACAATCAGCATTCAGGCATTGAGTAACCCAAACCAAGCATATCCTATCCAATCTATCATATCACTAACTAATCAGTATTATCATGCAGCTCAATAAGCACATACAACAGGCATATCATGCATCTTCCTAGATCCTTAGCCCTAATCTAGCATGCAGTTCTCATACACATACAATAGGCATCAAAGGCATCCTTCCTAGATCCTTATCCCTAATCCAGTATGCAGTTCTCATAATCATATCAAATCATAACATAAAATGTATGGGTATCTTGGGGAAAACTTACTTGAGCTCGACTGGTTGCACGCATCACACACCTTGTTCTTTCTCAAAACTCTTTACTTTAACTTTTGGAAAAACTATTTTCGTGTGAAAATCTTTCAAACCCTCGATTTGAGTTCAGACACTCCCGAAAGTGTGTCCGAATCCGTCAAAACAAGGCTCTGATACCAACTTGTAACATCCCAATTTTCAAGACCAAAAACTTCATATTCGTAAAACGATTTATAAAAACAATTATATGGAAATGTCATCCAGTAACTTCATTTCATAAAACCATAGTTACATGTCTCAAAACCATATCTTAAAATAGTAACAATGTCAGAGTACAATCAAAAAATAGTTTAAGGATACTCAAAAGTCGATTAGAGTTTCATAAAACAGGGTTTGGAGGTGATGGAGGCTGAAGTGGAGGCCATGTAAGGTGTTTAAATAGGGTGCAAACCCTAAAATTTAGGGTTTCATTCAGATAGATGTACTCATCGAGTCGGGGGCTTCCGACTTGTCAAGTAGACTCTTCCACCCGCAACTAAGATCTGCCCTTACTCGACAGAGTTTGGGGCCTCCAACTTGTCGAGTCCCAGTATAAAGTGCATAATTCTTATTTAAAATACGTACCAGGAACCGGGCGTCACACTTACGATTTTAATTTTATCTGAGAGTTTGAATTTTAAAGTTTTAGTGCCAAGACTTTGATTTTTCGAAAGAACTTGGTAACAGTTTAATTGGATTTTTGTTTATTTCACCAATATAGGCAATCTGAGGCTATTTACTTTCAATTAGATGATTTTTGTTACTCTATTTGTATGAATTTTTATGGTATGGTTGTTATTTTTTAGTTGTTATTTTGCCTTTGAAAATATTGGTCGTTTGGTATTTATTTGTTCCATTATAAAAATATATATTAATATTATCTGTTATATGATTTTTTTTGAATATATGCAGGATTATCAACGAATATCCAATTTAGAAACATGTGATTCTCTGATTAATCATCAATTTGGAGAAATTCTTCAAATGTGCAACAATGAGTATGCAATGTTTGCGATGTGTGCCATCAGTCGGAGCCAGAAAGTAGACCCCAAAATACCATACTGTTATTTGATATTGTGATTTGTTAGAGCAGCATGCTAGCGATAGGCAAGGGATCATCAGGATTTTGGATGATAGAATATCCTAATTATATGATGCCTGATAGCCTAGGGTTCTTCTCTAATGGAATTGACATCATTACTATAGTTGCTTAGTGTATGCGTCATGGTCATGTATAACTAAGATTTTATAGCTTGAGAATTTTTGGTATGGCCTTATTTCCTGTTCTTTTTTGATGAAGGGATTAGGGTAGGATCAAATATTCAACTGTCTGTAGGTTCCAATGTTATGTATGGCGAGCATACACGAGTATTGCAGGTTTGCTGGAAGTTTCATGGATGAGTGGTGTGGGGTCAGCCGACCAATTTTGAGATATATTGCCTTCCTCTAGGGTGTTAGGATTGAGCATATGAGTATGCTAGAGAGCATTGTTAGGGTGTTGTGATGATCCTCTGAGATAAATATTGGTAGGTATGGAAGGTAGTATAGGTCCATACTACTGAAAGCACATAACCCGTACGCGTAGCAAGGAAGTCACAACCCCTAGGGCTATGTTGGGAGTTGGTTCCCCATTATAACATGTGTATTATGTGATATCCTCTTTTTTTTATTTTCAGTATGCTGACTATGAGTTGAGTTGAGGCAGGATCAGGTTCGGGATTGGGAGTTGGTCGTCAGGGCGAGTCAGATGTGTTGGATGACAGGATTAGGGAGATCCTGTAGGAGGAGGTTGTTGCTTATTTCTGAGCTTAGTTTCCAGAGATGCATGGGTCTATCAAGACCGCCATGATTGAGTACTTTGATGAGCTCTATGCTGCTTTGTATGAGGCTGCTACTGCTGTAGCCACTACAGTTGTTGCAGCTGCAGGGGTTAAATCGGGTCGGATTTTTCAGTATCGGGATTTAGATTATATGAAGCCCCCGACTTTTGATAGAGTGCAGGACCCGATCATCACCATGAGGTGGCTATCTGATGTGGAGGGATTTTTCTTCACTTGTTCATGTCCAGTTGACCAAAAGGTCAGGTGTGCTCTGAAGTTTCTCAAGATTGGAGCGAAGGATTGGTGGAGTCTTGCTACTAGTTCCTATTCTATTGAGGAGAGAGCTAATGTGGCTTGGGAGCAGCTCTCTGAGATGTTCTGCACCCCATATGTTCTTCTTGTGGAAGGAGAGAGGTTGGCCTAGGAGTACCTAGATTTGAGGAAGGGTACTGAGGCGTTGATGGAGATCACCAAGATGTTTATGGAGAGGGCTATGTTATTTCCTGAGTTTGCTGCATCTAAGTAGGCTCATATGACCCGTTACTTGAGCATACGTAAGACAAAGATCAAACAGTTTGTTTCTATTCAACGCTATCGTACATTTTAGAGATGCAGGAGGTCGCCAGGCGGTATGAGATTGAGATTGATCTACAGACAAGGGAGCAGAGGCTGGCCTCGATACAGTCGCAGCCTGCACCAAAGCTGTTTAAGACCGTTGATGTCAGATCTAGGGTTCGAAAGGGTCACACTTGTGGGAAGTGCTGCAAGGCGCAAGAGGGTGCTTGTCGATCATCATATGGGTGCCATAATTGTGGCCAGCAGGGTCATACAACAAGGGATTGCTGCCAACAGACTCCATCACTCAGTTGCAGGATTTGTTATCATTGTGATCAGGTTGGCCATGTGAAGGCCAATTGACCATCGCTTGTTGCTAGGCCGATGCAGGCTCTAAAACCGGTTACTTTAAGTATCACTGAGGGAAGATAGGGCAGAGTAGAGCCCCCGAGAGCTCGAGGTTGCGCTTTCCACCTTACTGCAGAGGAGGCCAGAGCAGCTCCAGATGTTGTGACTGGTATTTTTTTTATCCCTTATTCTGTTGATTATGTTTTGTGTTATGCTTATGTTTGTACCTCTGTTAGGTACATTCCTAATGAACTCTTTTCCTATTGTAGTATTGTTTGATTCGGGTGTGAGTTGGTCCTTTATGTATCGATCGTTTAGCAGGGAGTTTGATATGCCCATTAGGGAGTTAGAGTGTCCGTTGCAAGTCTCTGTCGCTAAAGAACGTGGGGTTTCTGCATCATAAATATATCAAGGTTTTATTCTTGAGATCATCGGGGTACCTTATCTGATTGATTTGATCTCTATCCCCATGGGGGATGTCTATGTGATTATGGATATGGAATGGTTGATCCATTTCAGTGCTATGATTGATTGTGAGGGCCATCATGTGGTAGTTCGAACCCTAAGTGGGGGAGAATTAGTTATCTATGGAGAGGGCACCATGATGGGCTCAGGGTTTTGTTCTGCATCCAGAGCTCGACAGTATATTTAGCATGGGTGTGCGGGTTATTTGGCTTACATAGTGGATATGGATGTTGGGGATCATGTTTCGGTTTCAAAGGTCTCGGTTGACTAGGAGTTTTCCGATGTATTTTCAGAGGAGTTACCCGATGTACCTCCTAAGAGGTGGGTCGAGTTCAGGATTGAACTCGTACTAGATGTGGGCCCAATTGCCAAAACGTCGTAACGCTTGGCACCGCCTGAGATGCAGGAGTTTTCATATCAGTTGCAACAACTGCTATGCAAGCAACTCATCAACCGAGTATTTCTCCATGGGGAGTTCCGATTTTATTTATCAAGAATAAGGATGGTTCACACCGGATGTGTATTGATTACCGGGAGTTGAAGAAGCTACCAGTGAAGAACCGTTATCCTTTTCTACGAATTGATGATCTCTTTGATTAGTTTTAGGGTGCATCATGGTTCTCCAAGATAGATTTGAGGTCTGGTACCATCAGGTCACGATCAGAGAGGAGGACGTGGATGTAACGCCCGTAGATCCGGGCTAGTCAAATTAGAGACGATAAGCATCAAAAATGTCTTTTTGAGGGAAGATTATTTAGAAGGATTAATCTTAACCGAGTTTTAGTATATGTCACAAGTTTTCCGTGCATATAAAGAATGCCAAAATCGGTGTTATAACGAAGAAGTTATGACCAGTCGAAGTTTCATGACAGAACCAACATGACCCATCGCGACGTAAATAATGAAATTGTGGTAGATAGATATCTATCCTTAGTGATCTAAATGAGAGTCTAAGATTTCTTTGATAGTAGTCCAACGATAAAAAGACAGACGAAAACGGAGTTCAGATGAAGGAGTTATGAATTTCGAACGGAGTTTTCCAGTCCCGGCCTACTAAAGATAATATAATTAATATACTTATAATATATTAAAAATAAAGTCAATATTATCCAATGGAGTCTAAACTAGAGTTGTAGAGCATAATCTCACCTTCGCGTCGATATAAAGAACGTCGAAAACGGAGTTCGTATGCGAAAGTTATGAATTTCTGAAGTTCGAGGCGCGAACCCCAAAGCTGTATCAGAGACCACGACGTGGCAAGCAGTGCCACGATGTGGCAGGTCTTCTGACACCTCCGGGAGCCCCCCCAGATGCAACTTGAGATGACGTATACAGTGACGACCAAGCCCACGACGTGGCAAGGGCCAGTTTTGCCCTATAAATAGATTTGAAGGGCCAGCCGAGTTTGGTTGCTCATTGTCTCATCTCTCTCCCATATTACATCGATTTACGTGCAAAGAAGTACCCTGGAAGCCCCAGTATCAACCCCGAGGCCTGAAGCAAGTCCCGAAGCCCAAAGATCTTGAGAAAAAAGAGTTCCCAAGCCGAAGCTCTGCCTGCGAGAAACTAGGTGTGTGAAGTGATCCCGGTTTCACCGAAGAATACTACTTCTACAAGTCGTAGTGCTGTCCGATCATCTTCTGATCAAGTGAGTGTGTGGTTACTTTCTTCTAACGCATAAATACGAAGTATTTTATATGAAATACGTGTTATGTGTATATTTTGTTGTTATATGTGTGAATATATATTCACTTTCTTCTACCGCATAAATATAAAGTATTTTCTATGAAGTACATGCTAGGTGTTTATACATTGTTTGTTTACTTGAGATAGATGTTGAAATAATGTTTTATACATGTTTTAAAAGATTTAAATTGTATATGTGTTTGCATCTACAAAAAGGTTGGGTAGAACATGGGTAGGTGAAATAGTTGATGTGAGACGAAATAATAAGTATTTTTGGACTCAATGTGTTCACTTGGTGTTTGAACTCAATGTGTTCATTAGGTATTTTAGAACTCTATGTGTTCACTTGGTATTTTTGGACTCAATGTGTTCATTAGGTATTTAGAACTCTATGTTTTCACTTGGTGTTTGAAATCAATGTGTTCATTAGGTATTTTAGAACTCTATGTGTTCACTTGGTATTTTTGGACTCAATGTGTTCATTAAGTATTTTAGAACTCTATGTGTTCACTTGGTATTTTTGGACTCAATGTGTTCATTAGGTATTTTAGAACTCTATGTGTTCACTTAGTGTTTGAACTCAATGTGCTCATTAAGTATTTTTGGACTCTATGTGTTCACTTAGTGTTTGAACTCAATGTGTTTATTAGGTATTTTTGAACTCTATGTGTTCACTTGGTGTTTAAACTCAATGTGTTCATTAGGTATTTGTGGACTCTATGTGTTCACTTAGTGTTTGAACTCATGTAAGTATTCACCAGATGTTTTGAATTAATTGTTCACTAGGAGTGTTAGAACTAGGTGTTTGTTAAGTATGTTGAACTAAGTGTTTACCAGTCGTAATTTGTAGACCTTGGTAGTGGTGGACTTTGTGTCAATTCCTTAGGTCAATCCTTAGGAATAAATGGATAAAGAATAGTTGATTCTTAGGGTAAATCCTTAAGAAATAAAGGAGATAATGGGAATGAGTATTTGGGTTGATTGTTGAATAATTGAATATAATAAATGTATTATTGTGGGTTGAAAACCCTATATGCTCACCAGGCTCCCAAGCTTGACCCACTCAGTTTAATTGTATCACAGGTATCGATACGAAGCTGCTTTGCACTGAGAGATTAAAGGAGATGTAAATCACTAGAGTAAATGAATGTATGTTCTGTTTATGCTTATGTGTCTGTATCGGAACATGACATCCCGAGGTTTTATTATTTAATGAAAATACATTCTCTTTGAGAAATTTTTTGATAATTTTTTATCATATCTTGTTTTGGGAACAAATTCGCAACCGTTTTCTTTAAATGATTTCTCTGATTTATAAAACAAAGCATAAACAAATCAGTCTTTTCTGGCCGTGAAATTAGGGATGTCACAGTGGAGAAGACCACATTCTGGACTCATTATGGGAATTACTAGTTCGTGGTGATGCCATTCGGGCTCAACAATGTGCATGTGGTATTTATGGATTTGATGCCTCAGGTTTGCAGGTCGTTGCTCGATTGTTCGGTTATTGTTCTATTGTATTTATTGATGATATATTGGTATATTCCAAGACCAGAGAGCAATATGAGGAGTATCTTCGTTTTTGGGTTAGTAAATCATTAATACATAACCTTTCCATAAAACCAAGTTTATTGAGATTTATCAAAACATCATCAAATCAGAGTAAATCATAGATTGTGGAAACATATGGTATGTGCTCTGCAATCATCCCGAGCTCTTCCATTTGAAAACCGAAGTACCTGAAACATAAACTGAAAACCGTAAGCGCAAAGCTTAGTGATCTCCACAAATTATCGCATACCAAACATACACAAGTAAACACATAATAGGCCCCGTCGTGTCATCGGGCCCCACTCGGTATACAGATCTATAAGTCATCGGGCCCCGCCCAGTGTACATATAGAACATATGAACATATACAATGCAGAACATATGCAATAATCACAAAGATACATAGCATACAGAATAGTCATCAGGCCCTACCCGACATCGGGTTATACCCAGTAATCATAAAAACACATACCGATAACTAGTATACAACATACTCATCAGGTCCCGCCTGGCATCAGGCCCCGCCCGGCATCGAGCCCCGCTCGGTAAACATAAACACATAACATATGCAAGAGTCATGCAAACAACAATCATACTAAGCATAACAAACCATGGGCTGACATTGGTGCCATCACCCACTAAATACAGTGAGGAAACTCACCTTGCATTGCTGAATCTCATAGAAAGAAATCTCTAGCTGCTAGCCTACAAAAATCCCCGTGCTATCAATCACAAGGTAACATCCATCAATAATCGGATCCAACCCACACTATGTGTCCAAACTAGGGTAAAAGATCTTTTTAGCCTTTTCAAAACTTGGCCCAAAACCAAGGCCCCATTCAACAATCTAAGAGCCCAACAAAGCCCCAAAAAAGAGATCTAAACATATACAAGACAAGATGCAAACTTAATACCTCAGAAAGCTTCCTCACAAGATGATGATTATGGATCTAAATCCTTTTCCAAAAATAAAGCAACTTCAAGATCTCCTCTTCCTTCACAAAGACCAACAATGAGCACCAAGAACTTCATACTAGCTCAAGAACACCAACAAGAGACTTAAAGATTGATTTTAGGGTTTTAGTGTCAATAAAGGCTGGTAGGAAGATCAGCCCTTGGGGCTTAAAGAGATTATATAGGGTGCAACATCCTAAAAATTAGGGTTCCTTCCCAGCTTCCAACATGTCATGTTTAGACACCAACACGCCGTGTTGACCTTAATGAGAACCACACTTTTCCTCAACTAGACACGTCATGTTGGTTCTTCCAACACGTTGTGTCCAGGCCCCCAAAATGGGATTCATTCCTTACAATTGCTCCTCAAGATTCTGGGTGTTACAACTCTCCTCCACTTGAATTAGATTTCCTCCTTGAAATCGCTCCTTACCATCCCAGGTGCCCAGACAGCTTGAAGAATGCAACCACAGCCCCGAAGACACATGACCTTCCCAAGGCTACCGAACCTAACCATAGCAAAACTCCCCAAACCTGAAGAAGATGAATCCATAAACCCATGCAGAAAACCTAACCTACCTTACATGAAACCTGAAATCTCAAATTAGTTTGTCATCTTGGCCGCCCGCCCATACTGAACCACTACCCAGTTGAAATTCTCCTTGAAATCCAGGCTTAATCAGAACGCTTCCAACCCTTGATTGCCTTGGTGCTTTTAATGAAAATAGAATCCATGACTACTATATTGCTGCATGACACTTATACTTGATAGAAGACTCAGATAATCCTTCGAGTAGAGGAATCATCCCTGCAACGGTTAGACTTAGACGAGAGCTGCGTAACGTGGTCAAATCATTTACTCCGAGATTATCCAATCCAAGCTACAAATGTCTTACCATACTTTTCGATTAACAATCGACTCCACATACGAATCCCAAATAACTAATTCCACCTTGACTTACCTCAATGCCCCTTAGCTACTTTTCAAAAGCAACCGTGACTTACCTGGTCCCAATTTTTCTGCCAATAACTGAAACACAGGAATCCCACCCGGTTGTTGTGTCAAAAGGCACACATAGTCGCCCCATGCGACTTCCGAGTAAAAGCCTCATCCAGATCCTAAAACATGTCAAAATTACATTAATCCCAAAATCATGAAAGAAAATATGAGAGGGTGCACAATCATGCCTTTACCTTCCCACGTGTAACGCCAGTAGATCCGGGCTAGTCAATTTAGAAATAATAGGGGTTGAAAATGAATTTTTGACAAAATATTATTTAGAATAAATAATCTTGGATAAGTTGTAGAATACGTCTCAAGGGTTTCGTACATATAAAGAACGCCGGAATCCGAGTTATAACGAAGAAGTTATGGCCCGTCGAAGTTTTACGGCAAAACCCGCACGACACCGGGAGACGTAAATAGTGAATTTTTGATTGAATACTTTTTATCCTTAGTGATCTAGATAAAAATTTTATTATATGTTAAACCGAGAACATACAAAAAAAGACTGCCCAAATCTGACTTCGTATGAGGAAGTTATGAATTTTCTAAGATGTGGTTTAGGAGTGCACGACCCGAAACTCGAATTTTAGTTTGAGTGGTTTTTGGCTTATACGAGCTAAATGAGAGTTGACGATCTCATTAATAGGAACTCAACGTTAAAAAGACAGACGAAAACGGATTCCGTATGAAGGAGTTACGAATTTTTCACTATCATTTAACAGTCGTCTCCTCCTACAGTTAAATTTAAGACCGATCGAGAATTAGCCAAAGGAGTCTTAATGAAAGTTGTAGATCTTGTTTTTACCTACACGTGGAAAAACTGAACGTCGAAAACAGAGCTCGTATGCGAGAGTTATGATTTTTCTCATTCAGGAGGGTGTTGTGCGAGTTTGGGTGATGTAGCGCGGTCACAACCGTTGCTTTTGATCCAAAGAAATCCATCAGATGATGACACATGGCACTGACTTGGCGAGTCAGTGGACCGACTCAGCGAGTCCATCAGGAATTCAACCTATAAATAAAGGTGTCAGATTCCATTCATTCTCACACCTTTCCTCTTCCACTTTCTCTCTCTAGCCTCCCTTAAGCCCCTAAAGTCTAGGTAAATCCCCTAGCACCCGAAGGAAGCCCCAACGCTCTCGGAGTCCCGAGAAAAGAGCCTTTCGGCTCAGGAACGCTGCTCCAGCGAAGCCTGGTTTTTGAGAAAAATCTGGTGTGAGTGAGCTACGCCTACCCTATCTTTAGTATAGCTTATGTTTCAATATAGTAATGTTATTAGGACCTTATAATAAATATTTGGGATATTATAATGAGTTATATAAGTGTCGTTAAAATATCTTTTTAACCATTCGCGATATGGGGAATCTGGTTTAAAGGGCCGCATAGGGTTGTTGGATTTCAGAAATACTATATGCCAAAATGGTACAGCCATCCGGTGTTTTATATATGGCCCCTGTTTGTATATAGTGGTTGAGTAATATTGTTTCATGCTTATATAATAGTAATAATAGCAAGACTATTAATTAGTCTCGGTGAATATTAGACTAAACTCTAGTGGTAATGATACTAGGTTTTGTCAAAGGAAAATTGTGTTAAGAGTAACGAAGTGTTGTCTGAGTGTCGAGTCACCACCTTTTCAAGTGAGTGCATGGTCCCTTTCAGCTTAAACATAGATATGAAGTATTTTATATAAACTGCGTGCTATGTGTGCATATTATTTGTATTTTTGCTATCTATGTTGGATGAACGATTTTATACAAGTTTTATATGATTTAAACTGTATATGTATTTATATCTACATAATATGTTGGGTAAAACATGGGTAGATGAAATATGAGTTGGATGATGAGTTGAGAGGTGATATAGACCATGAGATAAGGGTGAGAGGTGGACGATGTGAGATGCCTTTTGTTCCCAAATGCTCGCCCCATCATCTAGCAGAGTATGGATGACAACCACATACTATTCTAGACAGTCCAGTGGAACACTAGCAGGCTCGCAACCTGTAGGCAAGGTTGTAGAACTCGTTACTCGGTACCTGCTCGGCCGACTACCGAGTAGCGAGTACTCGGGAGTACTCGGGGAGTACTCGGATTTGGTAATTCATGTAGTAATATTTTTAGGGAAATTATATATGTCAAAATAATAAGTTAAAATCATAAGTTGATTGAAATATATAACAAAATTAGATACATGTGAATACACAAAAACTAAAAAAACAAATAATGGTCTCACTTCGTGAATAATTACTAAAATTTAAGATATATATGTAGTAATAATCACATGTGTGTATGTTCAATAATAATAAATCATTAAGTATATTATACATATTAATCACCGAGTTGACCGAGTTTTACAACATTGCTTAGTTCAGTAAGGGGCCGATCGGGGAGTACTCGGGATTCTGTAACTCGCCTCGGCAAGGGTCCGAGTAGCGAGTACTCGGAGGAGTAATCGGCCAACTCGGCGAGTTTTACAACACTGCCTATAGGTGTTGTGAACGATGTGTTCACCGGTGTACTCTAAAAACTCATTGACATGTATTGCGAGTGGACTCTCAAAAATGATACTGTTAATAAACGAGTTAACCCTGGCAGTCGCGCCATATGGACAATACTGGCATATGTGCCTCATAGAGAATGTCACAATTCTGGCAACTACGCCTACGTGATAGAACTAGCAGTTGTGCTTGACAGCTGTGTCATTGACAAAGTTGAACTTCGTACCTATTCCTTCGAATAATCCTTAGAAATGAATGAATGAGAATAACTGATTCTTAAGGTTGATCCATAAGAGTAAAGAAGATAATAAGGATAGGTAATTGGGTTAATTGTTTGATAATTAAACATAATAATAATATTATTCTGGGTTGAAAACCCTATATACTCACCAGGTTTCCCAACCTGATCCACTCAATTTATTTATATCACAGGTGTTGATATGAAATCACATTACACTGAGAGATTAAGGAGATATAAATCACTAGTGATAATGAACGTAAGTTCTTTTTATGCTTATGTTTCTGTATTGACGATGACATCCCAAATGTTTTAAAATGAATAATAATACTTTTCTTCGGAAATGTTTTGATAATGTATTTATCATGTTTTACTGAGAACAAATTCCACAACCTTTTTATTAAAAGAGGTACTCTGATTTTTTTTAGAGTATAAACAAAATCGGTCTTTTCTACCCGTGAAAATGGAGATGTCACAGTTGGTATCAAAGCATTAGTTTATGCGAACTAGGAATAATGATTTATTTCTAGACTTAAACTTAGAATGCTAAGCAGTGATTGTGAGGAGCGTGTCTAGTAAAATTTACGTAATACACCTGAATAGACACAAGCACTAACTTATTTAGGAAAAATGCCTAACATGTTTTTATGTGCTAAATGATCTATGATATGCATTATATGATTGGATCTATGTTCCGTTGCCGACAGGATCATGAAACTTTATGTGTTCAGATTTCTAAACATATAAATAAGGCATTAGAACTGGCATGTAACTTTTCGAAGTATTAAGGAGGATTACGCGTCAAAACCTTCTCTATCTATCTTCTTGTCTCGATACACTAAACGCATGCTTCCGTGAACACAACATCACAGTGAAGACTCATAGAGAATTGAGTAAATAGAGGAAATGAAAAGGCTTGTGATAGGGAATGACACCTAGCAGAATATATCGTAAGAGTGGTATTTTACCTTTAGAATATATCTGATAAAATAAACAGTATGTTTAGAGGAGTATGGTACGTCCGAACTACAACTCCGATTGGTGGAACGATTGGTGTAATTCCTAAAGTTGTCCTATCATTTGGGGTTTCCACCACCAACCGAGTTGAAACATAATTGATGATTGAAGATATACATGGAGGAAGTCCTACTAGAGCCTAGGGAAATTTTTGTGATTGTTTGGACACATTTGTATGTGTTAAATTTTTTTTTTGTGATAATGAATTGGAGAAATGCGAGACAATACTTAGGACGGGTATGAGTAGGTGTGAATGGTAGTAGAGGCATATACTACCGGAAGCACAAGACTCACACTTGGATCACTGAAAGTCACAAGGTTACCAAGAAGCTAGTAATTTTTTATACCATTTTATTCAAGTATGTCGTTACCATTGTTTCGGTAATGACTAAGAATATTGTTGTTATTTAGACCCTAGTAGTCATACCAAATTGAGTCCGACTATGACGAGTATGTTACGTGGTTCCTAAAACCAAGTTCGATGTAGCACCTGACTTAAGCCGGAAGAATTAATAAAAGCGATCAGTAGAGGTATCGTGACGGTTGTTTGTAGCTAGAAATGCTACCTTTTAAAATGTGATTGGAACAGGAAGGAAGGTATAGTCTGTTATGGAATTTGACTATAAAAGACCCGAGTCCAAGAAATGCATTATACGATGAGAGGTCATTAGAACATGACCCATCGGTCTATTATGATAATCGAAGGAAGAAACTTATCTCAAGTTTGTTAAAGATGGAGTCTCCAATAAATATCGAGATCGTGATATGAAGATCATGATTGGAAGTCTAACATGAGATAGAGAGTGGGTCCAAGATCGGGCACTGCCTGCAGTCAGGAAGTCTTAGAGTTAGATACGCGTTCGAAGAAACCTCAAAGTTACGGTTATTACTTAGGATGAAGAGATAACGTATGGAGTCATCATGTGAGCCCTGTTTCGTTGATGATTCTGGGACGTAATCATCCTAAGGGGGAGATAATTGTAACGCCCATAGATCCGGGACGTAGATTCGTATATATAAAGAACGCCGAATTACGAGTTATAACGAAGAAGTTATGGCTCATCGAAGTTTTATGGTAAAACCGACACGACATTGGGAGACGTAGAATTTTTGATAAAGGACTTTTTAACCTTAGTGATCTAAACAAAATTTGTAGTATACGTTAAACCGAAAACATACAAAAAAAGAACACCCAAATCTGACTTCGTATGAGGAAGTTATGAATTTTCTAAGATGTGGCTTAGCAGTGCACGACCCGAAACTCGAATTTTAGTTCGAGTGGTTTTTGGCTTACGCGAGCTAAATGAGAGTTAAAGATCTCATTAATAGGAACTCAACATTAAAAAGACAGACGGAAACAGAGTCCGTATGAAGGAGTTACAAATTTTTCACGGCCATTTAACAGTCTAATCTCCTCCTATAGTTAAATTTAAGACCGGTCGAGAATTAGCCGAATGAGTCTTAATGAAAGTTGTAGATCTTGTTCTTACCTACGTGTGGAAAAATTGAACGTTGAAAACAGAGCTCGTATGCGAGAGTTATCATTTTTCTAAGTCAGGAGGGTGTTGTGCGAGTTTGGGTGATGTGGCGCGATCACAGCCGTTACTTTCTCTCAAAAGAAAGCCATCAGATGAGACACATGGCACTGACTCGGTGAATCAGTGGATCGACTTGCGAGTTCATCAGGAATTAATCCTATAAATAAAGATGTCGGGTTCCATTCATTCTCACACCTTTCCTTTTCCACTTTCTCTCTCTACTTTCTATCTCTAGCCTCCCTTAAGCCCCCTAAAGTCTATGTAAACCCCCTAGCATCCGAAGGAAGCCCCAATGCTCTCGGAGTCCCGATAAAAGAACCTTTCGGCTTGGGAATGCTGCTCCAACGAAGCTTGGTTTTCGAGAAAAATCCGTTGTGAGTGAGTTACGCCTACCTTATCTTTAGTAGAGCTTATGTTTCAATATAGTAATGTTATTAGGACCTTATAATAAATATTTGGGATATTATTATGAATTATATAAGTGTTGTTATAATATCTTTTTAACCATTCGCGGTATGGGGAATCTGGTTTAAAGGGACGCATAGGGTTGTTAGATTTCAGAAGTGCTATATGCCAAAACGGTCCCGCCCTCCGGTGTTTTATGTCTGGCTCATGTTTGTATATAGTGGTTGAGAAATATTGTTTCATGCTTATATAATAGTAATAATAGCAAGACTATTAATTAGTCTCGGTGAATATTAGACTAAACTCTAGTGGTAATGATACTAGGTTTTGTAAATTGTGTTAAGAGTAACGAAGTGTTGTCTGAGTGTCGAGTCACCACCTTTTTAAGTGATTGCATGGTTCCTTTCATCTTAAACATAGATATGAAGTATTTTATATAAACTGCGTGCTATATGTGCATATTATCTGTATATTCGCTATCTATGTTAGATGAACGATTTTATACAAGTTTTATATGATTTAAACTGTATATGTATTTATATCTACATAATATGTTGGGTAAAACATGGGTAGATGAAATATGAGTTGGATGATGAGTTGAGAGGTAATATATACCATGAGATAAGGGTGAGAGGTGGATGATGTGAGATGCCTTTTGTTCCCAAATGCTCGCCCTGTCATCTAGTAGAGTATGGATGACAACCACAGACTATTCTAGACAGTCCAGTGGAACACTAGCAGGCTCACAACATGTAGGTGTTGTGAACAATGTGCTCACCGGTGTACTCTAAAAACTCATTGACATGTATTGCGAGTGGACTCTCAAAAATGATACTGTCAATAAACGAGTTAACCCTGGCAGTCACGCCTTACGGACAATACCGGCAGATGTGCCTCATAGAGGATGTTATAATTCTGGCAACTGCGCCTAAGTGATAGAACTAGCAGTTGTGCTTGACAACTATGTCATTGACAACGCTGAACTTTTACCTATTCCTTAGGCTAATCCTTAGGAATGAATGAATGAGAAATAGCTGATTCTTAAGGTAGATCCATAAGAGTAAAGAAGATAATGGGGATAGGTAATTGGGTTAACTGTTAGATGATTAAACATAACAATTATATTATTGTGGGTTGAAAACCCGATGTACTCACCAGGTTTCCCAACCTGACCCACTCAGTTTATTTATATCACAGCTGTTAATATGAAGTCACATTACACTGAGAGATTAAGGAAATATAAATCACTAGTGATAATGAATGTAAGTTATGTTTATGCTTACGTTTTTGTATTCACGATGACATCCCAAAAGTTTTAAAATGAATTGCGGGTTGCACAAGTCCCGGGCCGGTGTCATCACGCATCCTTTTCTTCCATTCCCCCATGGGGATTTCGTCAATATTAGCCATAGCGGTGGCTAAATCGTCTTCAAACTCGGATGTGTGCTCGCTTTCTTCCTCGGTCTCGTACTCGGTGTCTTTTTGGATCGGGTCTTCGGTTGTCAACGATGCACTGGATGCTACTGATTTGCTGCTCCTTTTCTTGCTAAAAACGGATTTGAGGTTTTTGAGTGGTGAGTTCTTTGAAGAAGCGGTTTCTCCAACGGTTTTGCCCTTGTTTCTTCTTAATGCGGTTTCCGGATCTTCAAGAAGGGGAACTAGAGGCGTAGCAGATCCTCGGGTCATGAACCAACTGCAAACAAAACAAAAAAAAAACAAAACAAAACGCGTAAAAAAGAACAAAAAATTAAATCTGATTCAGCGTTGTACTCGCCGAGTCGGGGCGAATACACTCGGCGAGTTCAAGTTAAAATCAGGGTTTTTTTTTTCTCACCTAAAAACTTAAACAAAAATTAAACAGAAATTAACTTTGTGTAAGATGAATCTTACACAAAGGATCGATTGAATTAGAATTTTAATGCTAATTTTAGAACCGTTCCCCGGCAACGGCGCCAAAAACTTGATGTGTGTAAAACTCACTTAGTTTTAATCCTACTTTAAGTATCAAATAACACACAAAAGGCAGTGAACCTATCAATTGTGGTATAGCTAAATAAGCAGGGTATCGAACACAGGGAACGGCAAATTCAATTAAAAACTAATTCTATCTAAGTTGATTAAGAAAATAGGGGTTTTTCTCTAGTTTTACAAGACTAGAAACTTACTAACTATAACTAATTTAAGACTAGAAAATGACAATTTAACTAGATTCAATAATTGGAAAGGAACTTCTGTTTAGTTCAACTCGGTTAACTTTATGGTTGATTTTAAGGTAATAGTGCAATGGATTAATTCTTTCGTTGGTTACCGATTCAAGTGATTAGGTTCATGTTCACTACCCTAATCCTTAGCAAATAAACTAACTCAAACAGTGGCCAATTGCTTAATTTAATTATATTTACTAGATTAATTATTCGGGTTAAGTTAGACTTGCAATAGCTAATTAATTTATTATTCTCAATTAACCTCTTGTTTGATGGTCATCTTACAAGCTTGCACATGAATTTACTCAATTTTCTTATTAATCCTAGTTTCATATTCATTAATCCTAGACATATGGTATAGTGGTCACATATCATATGAGGTTGATAATCAATAGATGTTCATGCTAATCAATTATCTTCCTATTAACAGAAAATTAATTATCATTCATACACAAGGTTCTTTAGCAAGCTAAAATAACAAAAATTCACCAACTTGGAATTAATCCTACTAATCAATCAAACCATATTGTCAACTTTGTATCCCCAAACAGAAGTCTAAAGATTTTAGTTCATAACTAAGGTAAATAACAGCAAACAAACAAGTTCAAGTTGCTTAATCATATTGACAAAACAAAAGAATAAGTAGAATGATGAAATTATGCCTTAATTACTCCCGGAATTGAATTCTAGCTTCCTTGGTTGACTTCTAGGGTTCTTCTGGCTTCTTATTCGCAGCAAAGCACTTCTGAAACTTCCCAGAGTTTTCTTCTCTCGATCTGTGGAGTTATCTTTAAATATGCGTTCCGACTCGTTGAGTCCCTCTCACATTCTCCGTATTGCGATAACTATCTGGACTTCCGAATCATTATCCTCCTGATTCCTCGACCGGAATCGTCGAGTCCAGGCTCGACTCGACGAGTAGAAGCCTTTTTTAGGTGTTTTCCTTCTTCATTCCACTCTCGAGCTCCTAACCGCTTCTCTTGCTTCCTTTCGCTTCCGAGCTTCATCTTTGGACTAAAAAACATAATTTAACACTTTTAAGTACCTTTTGTCCATAATATGCAACAATTTAGCTAATATATGAATAAAAACTATACTTAATACACACTAAATATGCACATATCAAAATACCCCACACTTGTCTTTTGCTTGCCCCCAAGCAAAACTGAATTTTAACACATTAGAATTATGTAAAACAACTCCAATCTAACCCAGCCATTATGCCAAGACCGCAACGCATGCATTTGTGTCTAAAATTTTTCCTAAAGAACCCCCCATATTCCAAATACTCACAATCCTCATAAACATTCGCCCACTCACCCCGAACTATGCTCATTTTATGCAACCCACCAAATCCATCCTCAGAAAACCTCTTTACCCTCAAGGTATTTTTAATTGAGCAACCCAAGCATACATATTCTAGAAAATTACAATTTTTCGATACCACTATGGAATTCTTTGAATTCTTCACTCTCTTGATAATTTGATCTTTGATATCTTTGAATTCACCAACTTGTATTGACTTTTAGTATCTTCAACTTTTTGAATTTCTTGGAATTTTGATCTTTAGCTCTTCACTTCATTTGCTCCAAAATTCTTACAATTTTTCTTGTAATTCTCTCTTTTTTTTTACATGTATACCTCACTTTTGTCACTCAAATCCCTACATGCTTAAGCAGGGGCGCTCAATCTCAACCTTTATTGGCTAATGATAAAAATTTTCCTGGATACATTTCAGGTTTAGGCTGCTAAACATATTGCATCCCTCAGGCTGAGCAAGGTCGTGTTTTTGTCTCATGATTTCACTGAAATAAGGAAGCCACAAATGCACTAGAATGTATATAGGCTCAACTAAACATTTGGGTTTTCATGCAATTATCAACACAATTCTAACATGGAATCCTAATTTTTTACCAAAATTTTCTAATTAAGTCCTAAATAATACTTTTGGTATGCAATTTTTTTTTTAAAATTGACTATTATGTTACCAACCCCCTACCCCACACTTATGTGATGCAATGCCCTCATTGCATATTATGCATAAAAAGAAAATAAAGAGGGAATTGGAACAAACTCCCCTGGGATAGCAGTGGATAGGTTGATCACTCTCATTTAAGCTCCAATCTTCAATCAACTTTAGACATGGTAACATCTCATCCATGCCTTGGGTGTCTCGTCTCGTGTGGGTCGCTCCAAATACGCGAAAATCAGTGTAAGATCTTCAAGAATGGATATGGAAGAATAAGTGAGCAAGTGGTACAAGTATCAACATCAAATCAGCAGTCTTTCCGCATAAAAATTGAACGACTCGTCGAGTCATATGGTGGACTCGTCGAGTACCAGCGCGCCTTCTTAGAATTTGTGAAAATACAAGGCGACTCGTCGAGTCAGCTTAGTGCACTCGACGAGTAGGCCACTGAACGAAAAAAAAACTTGGTATTTTGCAATTGTTTTAGCCTCTAAAAACTTTTTTAACTCTTCCTCACGTTCGGACTCAATTGCTCATACCCCTAGGACCGGACTCGACACTTTGACGTTAAAATTCCGCTTCCTTGACTCGCTTTCACTCGTGATAACATCCATTTGATATATCTCTAAACCATCCTAAGCAAGCAATCCTAATTCAATCCTGAAAAATAACTAAAGCAAACAACCATTAAACACAATAAAATTTCAAACATGTCATACACACCAAATAAAAACAAAACAGAAAATATAAATTGTTTGATTAAAAACACAAAAAAATCAACTTCATCCTCCTCATCATCATTGGCGGCTCCACTTCCCCCAGCTCCACTTCGTCGCGCACCAATCACCTCATCCC
Source organism: Lactuca saligna (assembly GCF_052625555.1). Taxonomy (NCBI): domain Eukaryota; kingdom Viridiplantae; phylum Streptophyta; class Magnoliopsida; order Asterales; family Asteraceae; genus Lactuca; species Lactuca saligna. Next base: position 27,785,791 of record NC_136424.1, read on the forward strand.
AAGATGGAATAAATGGGTAATTTCCACCATCAATATGTGGGATATTGAAGTGGTCAAAAAGTCGAATGTGAGATTGGTTGCTAAAGTTCAGCCTCCGCGCCATTTGATCCTGCATCTGCCTCATCTCTACATTGTACCAATCCATTGGTACATCTTCATTCTCGACCGGAATCACCGGCGGCTCGTCCTCCACATCCCGCTCTCTTCGTGATCTTACCCTCCTTCCCGGTGCTTCGGGACCAACAACGGGGTCATCATTTGGGATGGCATAGTGGCCACCACCATAGTCTTCAATTATCCGTGCTCTTCGGAAAAGAATGGGATTGAACGGAGGTGTCGGGATCATTGTCATGAAGTTCCATGCACCGCGATTCATCAACCCGAATGAGTTAGCCAATCGGGTGACAAACATTCCACCATTAATACGGGAGGTTTTGCGATCTTTGACCGCACCCTCCGAAAGGTATGAAGCTATACACCAAGGGATGTTGCAAAAGACGCCGGGTGTAATTATGCTCCATAAGTAGAAAACGTCAAGGTTGGAGACCTTGTCATCATCTTTTCTTTGGTTGATGGTGGAGGAAATAAGGCGGTGAGCTGGGGATCGGATGCTCCCTTTCTGTGCAGACTTTGGGATGTAAACTTTATTTCCAATGGTATTCCACCAGCCCGTGCTTGTAACTCCATCGGGGAACACCATATGAGTGTTTGCCAAAAAGGCCCGAAAGATGTTTGTTGACACCAAGGGCTGATCGTAGATCCCTAGTCGGCAGGCAAGATCCACCACCGAGCATTGACGATACTCGCCCCTAAGACAAAAACTAAAGCTTGCCGGGTGATACACATCCACTCCCCTGGTAAAAGATACCGTGGAGAAAAACTCCAAACAAAGCTCTAAATAGACCGGCTCTTGTATACGGAAGACCCGGCTCCACCCGTCACAGATCATTGTCTCGCCTTCATGTTGGAACTCCTTCAAAAGGTAAGGAGCTAATTCCTCCTCATATCGAACACTTTGCAGCCACTCCCAATCAATTCTGTTTGGCACATACACCTCCTTCTTTTTAATATCAGAGAGCTTCTTCTTCCATTTCCTCATTGTTGAAGCGGACTCAATTTGCGGGAAGTTTAGCCATGGAAACTCCCCTTGATTACCACTTGAAGATTGTCCCCTTCTGAACATGATTTCTGCAAAACAAATAAACAATACCCAGAAAACACAGAATATAATTAAAAATTGGTTTATATCTGTAACTCGACTGGACTCGTCGAGTCCATGCCCGACTCGGCGAGTCGCGCAACCTGCACGAGTCGGTCGACGGGTCACTACAAATTGGACCATTAAACCTGTAAATTCTTTCAAGGGTTTTGTCTCAACACTTAGTATTGATGTATTAAGGCTAAAATAAGCATTCAAAACAACTTAATTCATGAAAAATCAAAACCCTAGAAATTTAGAACTTCTCAAAAACGGGTTTTTCATGCAATTACTACCATGGATTGCCTTATAATCATGCTCTTAACAGAAAATAGGAAGAAATTTGTTACCTTTTTGGATTCTGCTTGAGAAATTTGGAAGAACTTGAAGAACTTGATGAATGCTTGAGAGAGAGAATGCAAATAGCGGCCCGTTGAGTGTAGTTGTGAAACTGATTCTTAGGGTTAAAACCCTACTTACCCATTGTAAAATTAATTTCGAATTTTTTTTTCTGTAAATAAGACCGACTCGTCGAGTCGTGGTCAGACTCGGCGAGTCTGGTCGTGAAGTCAAATGCTTTTCTGAAATCCATGTGGACTCGTCGAGTCGTGGTCAGACTCGGCGAGTCGCTTAAAAATGTATAATTTTCAAAATTTTGCTGTTTATTGTGAATCATTTCACCCCACACTTAGCCTATGCACACTCTCAAGCAGACATGCCCGATGATTTGGAAGATTAAGATTCAAAAAACGAAGGGAAAATAAAAAGAAAACTAAAAAGTAAAAGAAAGCAAACTCTATATAACGGGTTGCCTCCCGCCAAGCGCTTCTTTTTGAGGAGTCATTAGCTAGACTCCTTCCCATCTACGTTTTGTCATCTTCGAGCATCGGGAATGCATGCCTAACTTTTTGTGATTTGTACTTGGTCTTGTAAGCGTGGATCTTTTTCTTGTAAGCCCTTTTTAATGCATCTCTTTTTCTTTTCATTGCCTCATCTTCAGCTGCTTAGGCTTCCCTTTTCCTCTTTTTCTTCTTTACCCCCTTCTTTTTCACCGTCTCTTGAACCTCCTTTTCTTTAAATTTAATAACTTCACATTCCATGATGGTCCGTGCTCTAGGTTTAGTGGTGAATTGGTGATCAGCTTCCTCCCTCGTTTTCTTTATCTCTGCATCCTTTCCAGTGCTTAACCCTTCCTCGAAATGGACCGTATCAAGACATGCTACATCGGCGTATTGAACTCTCCTTTCCTTTCCTCTTTCTGCTGTTTGTTCTTCTAAAGAATCATGTATATTATTGAAACCTAAGGTATGTGAAGGACTAGTAACAAGCAGATCTAAGTCGGCCAAGTGTTTGCCCAAATCGACTGGACTCGTCGAGTCCACTAGAGTGACTCGGCGAGTCGGTACGAATTCTATCGATTCTTGGGTTTTTTCTGAGTGGGCTCCTTCCAGTAGCTTTTCCAATTCATCCAAGTCCTTGTTAATATCTCCTTCTTCAGAGTGTATCCAAACTTGCTTGGATCTTCTTTCATCAAACGTGCAAGCTCTTGTTCTAATATCTCATCATCCAATTGGATTGTTGAGACTTCTTCAATCTTTTCCTCTTCTTGCTTGATTTCTGGAATAGCTTTAAACGTCACAGCCTCATCACCCACTCTCAATGTCAATGTAGACTCACTTATATCAATTAAGGCACACGCGGTGTTCAAGAAGGATCTCCCCAAAATAATTGGAATTTCGGGATCTTCTTCCATATCAACAACCACGAAGTCTACTGGGAATATAAACTTGTCAACTTTTATAAGGAGATCTTCACAAACGCCTTTTGGATGGATTATTGTCTTGTCCGCCAAATGGATCTTCATATTCACCGGTTTTAGTTCTGGTAGATTCAACTTCTTATAGAATGACAAAGGCATCATATTGATGCTTGCCCCCGAGTCAGCTAATGCTCGTGTGAAGATCTCATTACCAAATTGGCACGGAATCACCATATTTCCGGGATCACCCTTCTTTTTAGGTAGCTCACTCATCAAAACTTCTGCAACTTCAGCCAAATCCTTCCTAGCAGCAAAAAGGCCCTTAAGCAAGTTGAAGTATTTAGGCGTTTGAAGTATTGTTTCCACAAATGGCATATTAACTTGTAGAGCGTTAACATGATTCATGAAGGTTCTGTATGCTTCAACTTTTTCTGCAGGCATGGCTTTGGTTGGGTATGGCAGTGGAGGCTTATAAGGTTTCGAAGAATTGATGGGTTTCTCATTTTCGCATGGACTCGTCGAGTCCACAGGAGTGACTCGGCGAGTCAGATCGGGTTTGGCTGGCTCCGATTCTTCTACCTTGTCTTCCTTCTTCTTGGAGATCCTTTGTGCTTCTGTGCATTTTTCTTCACTTCTGGAGGTTATTGCGCTCACGTTCTCCATTCTTGGATTGGGCTCGGTGTTGCTCGGAAGTTGGCCCGGTCTTCTTTCATTTACTTGATGTGCAAGCTGTCCCAGCTGTTTCTCAATGTTGAGAATGGAAGCTTGCTGATTCCTCAACATGTTTCTGGTTTCTTGCATTGCTACATCATGATCATTATGTCTTTTCTCGGACACGGTTATGAACCTTGTGATTGTATCTTCTAAATCTGCCTTCTTTTCCGTCACCGGCTCTTCCTGTTGATAGAATCCCCTCTCCCTCTGTTTGTATTTCTCCTCCTTAGCCTTTTTATACTCTTCGTATGGGAGCCATTCCTTCTTCGGTTTCCTCCAGTCTTCATCGTATCTATCGCCACTGGAATAGAATACTTGAGCCTTTTTATTTCCATTCTCGTCTCGATCACAATCCTTGGTAAGAAGGGGGCCACCACAATTTTCGCATCCAACTCTAATAGCATGGATCGTTTGATCCATTTTCGTCATTCTTCGGTCTAGGCTATCGAGTTTAGCTATTACCGCCGCCATGCCATCGTTCACCGAGTTTACTGCTCCACGACTCACTTCATTCCTCGGATTTTGGTATTCTCTGGAGTGCCTGGGGAATTCTTCAATTAATTCCTTTATTTCCGGAGGTGGCTTTCGGGTGAGTGGGCCTTATGAATCGAGTAGTTGCCTTGTGGTGACATTAACTCCATCATAAAAGATAGAGACCTCTTGTTGGCTATTAAGATCATGGTGGGGGCAATTTCTAAGTAGGCTCTTGTATCTTTCCCAAGCTTCATAAAGAGATTCTCCGGGTTGTTGCTCGAAGTTGGCAATGGCTTTCTTTAGCTTGGCTATCTTGGAAGGTGGGCAGAAATGATCTATGAACTCTTCTTTCATCTTGGCCCATGTGGTAACTGATCCGGGAGGGAGTGACTTCAACCAATCCTTTGCAGCTCCTTTAAATGTGACAGGAAGCATGCGTAGTAGCTGGATCTCGCGAGGCACATTGGGTACATTGAAGCAATCCGCCACATCATTTACTTCATCCAAGTGCTTATAGGCGTCTTCATGATCTCTCCCGTGAAAAGGGATCTCCTTGAGTTGAGCGAGAATATGGCCCTTTAGTTCAAACGTAGCGGTAACGGGAATTGCGGGTTGCACAACTCCCGGGCCGGTGTCATCACGCATCCTTTTCTTCCATTCCCCCATGGGGATTTCGTCAATATTAACCATAGCGGTGGCTAAATCGTCTTCAAACTCGGATGTGTGCTCGCTTTCTTCCTCGGTCTCGTACTCGGTGTCTTTTTGGATCGGGTCTTCGGTTGTCAACGATGCACTGGATGCTCATGATTTGCTGCTCCTTTTCTTGCTAAAAACGGATTTGAGGTTTTTGAGTGGTGAGTTCTTTGAAGAAGCGGTTTCTCCAACGGTTTTGCCCTTGTTTCTTCTTAATGCGGTTTCCGGATCTTCAAGAGGGGGAACCAGAGGCGTAGCAGATCCTCGGGTCATGAACCAACTGCAAACAAAACAAAACGCGTAAAAAAGAACAAAAAATTAAATCTGATTCAGCGTTGTACTCGCCGAGTCGGGGCGAATGCACTCGGCGAGTTCAAGTTAAAATCAGTTTTTTTTTCACCTAAAAACTTAAACAAAAATTAAACAGAAATTAACTTTGTGTAAGATGAATCTTACACAAAGGATCGATTGAATTAGAATTTTAATGCTAATTTTAGAACTGTTCCCCGGCAACGGCGCCAAAAACTTGATGTGTGTAAAACTCACTTAGTTTTAATCCTACTTTAATTATCAAATAACACACAAAAGGCAGTGAACCTATCAATTGTGGTATAGCTAAATAAGCAGGGTATCGAACACAGGGAACGGCAAATTCAATTAAAAACTAATTCTATCTAAGTTGATTAAGAAAATAGGGGTTTTTCTCTAGTTTTACAAGACTAGAAACTTACTAACTATAACTAATTTAAGACTAGAAAATGACAATTTAACTAGATTCAATAATTGGAAAGGAACTTCTGTTTAGTTCAACTCGGTTAACTTTATGGTTGATTTTAAGGTAATAGTGCAATGGATTAATTCTTTCGTTGGTTACCGATTCAAGTGATTAGGTTCATGTTCACTACCCTAATCCTTAGCAAATAAACTAACTCAAACAGTGGCCAATTGCTTAATTTAATTATATTTACTAGATTAATTATTCGGGTTAAGTTAGACTTGCAATAGCTAATTAATTTATTATTCTCAATTAACCTCTTGTTTGATGGTCATCTTACAAGCTTGCACATGAATTTACTCAATTTTCTTATTAATCCTAGTTTCATATTCATTAATCCTAGACATATGGTATAGTGGTCACATATCATATGAGGTTGATAATCAATAGATGTTCATGCTAATCAATTATCTTCCTATTAACAGAAAATTAATTATCATTCATACACAAGGTTCTTTAGCAAGCTAAAATAACAAAAATTCACCAACTTGGAATTAATCCTACTAATCAATCAAACCATATTGTCAACTTTGTATCCCCAAACAGAAGTCTAAAGATTTTAGTTCATAACTAAGGTAAATAACAGCAAACAAACAAGTTCAAGTTGCTTAATCATATTGACAAAACAAAAGAATAAGTAGAATGATGAAATTATGCCTTAATTACTCCCAGAATTGAATTCTAGCTTCCTTGGTTGACTTCTAGGGTTCTTCTGGCTTCTTATTCGCAGCAAAGCACTTCTGAAACTTCCCAGAGTTTTCTTCTCTCGATCTGTGGAGTTATCTTTAAATATGCGTTCCGACTCGTTGAGTCCCTCTCACATTCTCCGTATTGCGATAACTATCTGGACTTCCGAATCATTATCCTCCTGATTCCTCGACCGGACTCGTCGAGTCCAGGCTCGACTCGACGAGTAGAAGCCTTTTTTAGGTGTTTTCCTTCTTCATTCCACTCTCGAGCTCCTAACCGCTTCTCTTGCTTCCTTTCGCTTCCGAGCTTCATCTTTGGACTGAAAAACATAATTTAACACTTTTAAGTACCTTTTGTCCATAATATGCAACAATTTAGCTAATATATGAATAAAAACTATACTTAATACACACTAAATATGCACATATCACGGTGAACAAATTCAGGTAATGTTCCCACATCTCAACCTCCGGCTCCCAGGTCCACTTAGAGCCCCTCCGGTGCTGCCATCGTACCTTTACCAAAGGTACTTCCTTGCTACACAAAAAATTTACCTTCCTTTCCATAATAGTTACTGGCCTCTCAAATTAATTCAGGCGCTCATCAACCTGAATATCATCCAAGGACACTACTACATCCTCATCCAATACACATTTTCACAACTACGAAACATGCAAAGTGTTATGAATCTGACTAAGCTCCTCAGGAATATCCAATCTGTAGGCAACCTTTCCAACCCTAGAAATAATCTGGAATGGCCCAATATACCGGGGACCCAATTTCCCCCTTTTCCTGAAGCGAATCACACCTTTCCAAGGTGAGACCTTCAGTAACACCATGTCGCCGACCTGGAAATCCAACTCGGATCGGCACCGGTCAAACTAGCTCTTCTGCTAACTCTGAGCAGTCTGCAATCTCTACCTAATCTGTTGAATCATCTTCGTAGTCTGAAGGACCACTTCGGCCTGCCCCATAAACCTGTGACCAACCTCGCCCCAACAAACTGGGGTAGGATATCTCTGCCCATTCAAGAGCTTATAGGAGAACTCTGCAAGAGGTAAGTAGGAGTCCTAGCTCCCAGCAAAGTCAATGACACGGACCCACAACATATCCTTAAGGGTCTTACATTTTAGAAAAAAAAAAAAAAAACACTTTCCCCATGAAGTTTTGCATCCACTTAGGTTGGGAAAAGACTAGAGTGTTCATTGAAATTTTGGTTAATGTGACTCGATTGATGATAGAATACTAAATAACATTATCTTAGTGATGGTATTCTATACATGCTTTACGTGTATCATGAATGATACCTACCTCGTGTATGATACTTATGATGATAACATACTTATACCATATTAAAATGAATAAATGGGGAGTAATGTATAGTAAGATTTGTGCTAACTATTACACGGTCTTCAATGATCTATCTAAAGACTAAAAACTAGAGACTAATGGCCGATGAGAAATAGACATAAGTTGACTTGAGAAGTGAGTAGAGTCATATTTCATTGCATCTATTCATGTCCTTTTATTTATTCAATTTTTATTATTAACTTTTAAATGTTATGAAATGATGAATGACTAAAGACTTATGAATTTGACACAAGATTATTATTAACTTTTAAACGTTATATGGTGACTAATGATTAAAGACTTAAGAGTTTTGCAACAAGCTTAGGACTGTATCTCATTCCTCAAAAGTAATCCTTTTATACTACTAAAAGGATTTAAAAAAATGATTTTGGGGATTCTCATTGGTTAAAGGAATGTGAAAATTTATTGGACTATAAAGATGAAAGATCCCATTATTACTCACTAGGCATTCCCAATGTCTAAACTATGTAATTTGACATGTATCCATATTAAAAGTGGAAGAAGACGAGGAAATCTTGGACATTTTGAAGGCGTCACAAGATGTAGTGGTTTCTCTTGAACTAATGTTGTGATATTGTGTTAATACTCTCATACTTTAAACCTTTTGAATTGTAAATATTATAAAAACTAAGACTCTAAAACTGTATTTTCTACAATGATGATTATAAAAGAAGTAAATATATTTAAAAATGATTTAATTAATAAGCCATATGAGGGTTATTTCAGTTTTACTTGGAAAAAAATCTCAAAAATCTCTTTTACATAAAAACGTTATTGTTTAAAATATGCCAAAATTTTATTTATGTTCAACAATTTACTATTAACAACTATGTTTCCATTGAATTTGACTCCTTTTGCTTCTCTGTTAAGGATCTTAAAACATGTACCTTTCTTCAACGGTGTGACAGTGTTGGTGATTGTTACCGGGTACTCTGATTTCTGTACTCCAACTCTCTCCACCGAGTATGATTCTTTTCTACAATATATTTATCCATTTATCTCTACATCTCTCTTGTAGTACTCTCCTACGACCCCAGTCTTGCTACTATCACTCCCGATTCTCCAATCACTACTATCCCCCACCTCATCTTACCATAATCTCAACTACTCCCTATCAGTCCTACCATGCATCCTCTTACATCCTTACACCCATGACCACCCATTCTTGCAGTGGCTCCTTTCATACATGATAGATTCTCAATCTATCAACCACCATGGACATCTCTCCTATTCACAAATCAGTCTATGTATGGTCCGCATTGGGAACCGACTATGGATACTAATATGTCCACTCTTCTCTCTAATCACACACGTGGTTTGATCCTCGGATCCTAATGCCAACATAATTGGCTCGATAGCCACAAGTTTGACAATCATAGTAATCTTGATTATTACAAAGGATGATTGATCTGTCATAAAATTTTCCCAAGAACATTGGCTTGATTTCGACGATACTTTTAGCCCTCTTGTCAAACTAGCCACCATTTATAATGTCTTGATTTTATCATCTTCCATCATTGGCATATACATCAACTTGATATTAAAAACTCCTTTTTTACACAACGATCTCTTTAAGGTTGTACATATGAAAAAGCATATTGGATTTGTCCATCCTACTCTTTTTTTATCATATATATGTTGGTTTTGCAAGGCCTAGTATGGCCCTTAAGAAGACCCGCATGCCTAGAATTAACAATTTTTCGTTTGAAATCATCTATAGGCTTCAAGAGTAGCAAATATAATAGTTCTCTATACACCTTTCACCAAGGAAGTGATATTATCTGTCTTCTCTTATATGTTGATGTCATCGTACCAACCTCACCGCCCTCCTTGAACACTCGTGCTATTTTTCGTCTATCCCCATGTTGAATTTGGGTCCTTGCTCGTTCTTTCTTGGGATTGTTGTTTCTCGTAACTCCATAAGTCTTTTTGTTTCTCAATTATCTTTTGCTTGAGAGATTCTTTCTTGTGTGACATGGCTTGTGTAATCACTATAACATGTTGATGGATTTTAAGCCCAAACTCTCCACTGAAGGTAAGCATGTCTCTGTCTCCATAATGACCATCATGAATCACACTTTCTTGCTCTCAAGTGCATTCTTCGTTGTCTCCATGGTACTATATTGTATGTTATTCATATCCCTCCTTTTATAGTTGAGTGTTTGGTCTCTTATTTTGACGTTCATGGGCTGGTTGTCCTCAGACTTATTGGTCTACTTTGGGGTTTCATGCCTATTATGGTGACAATCTCATTTCTTGGTCTTACAAATGCCATCATGTCTTCTCGCAGTCCATCGCTAAAATTGAGTATCGGGAGGTGGCTAATGTTGTTGAAATTGCTTGCTTCGAAACTTCCTCCTTGAGTTGTGTTGCCCTCTTTCTTGTGCTATTGTTCTTGTTTGAGATAATGGTAGTGTCATGTACTCAACTTCTAATACAACTCAGCACCAAAAAACCAAACTAGTGAAAATAGACTTATATTTTGTTAGAAAATGTGTTGATATTGTTCATATGTGTGTCTTGAACTTACCATCCATGTATTAATTTGCATATATTTTTACAAAGGACTACCTACACAATTATTTGTAGATTGTTGGATTCCCTCTAGTAAATATCTACTATAATAAATGAAGGTTTTTTTGCCACATGTCCTCTTCTCCTTTATTTGGACACTTGACATTTTCTAAAAATTTCAAATTTTCTATTTTCCACTTGTCATTTTATTGTAATTTTCCTTTTATTAAATTAAAATTTCACATTTAATGTGTAAGGTAATATATATGTAAAGTATTTATTAAAAAGAGTTTATATATGTAATGTATTAAATATATTAAAGTTTCAATAATTTTAATAATTCAAAAATTTTCTTATTTTTCTTATAAATTCAAACTTTTTAAATTATTAAAATTTCATATTTTTTTTAATTAAAGTTATGTAATACATTGGTCTCACACCTAATTGTATCTATATATTAAAAGTTAGGATTTTCCACATCTAACCTAATAATAAATGAAAATCATTTTTGTGAAATGTTATGTTCTCATTGAGTTTAACACATGCTATTTTTCGGGATTTTTTGAAATATTTTTTTTTCTACTTGTTATTTTTTATTTCATTTCTCTTAAATTTAGTGAGGACCTATTAAATTTAAGAATATGTTTATTTGCTTTCTCTTTCAAATCTTCTAGAATTAAATCTTAAATCACTATATCACACATCATTTTTTTTAAATATCAATATTTTTTATTAGTAAATATTAAATTACTTATTTTATCTATTATATATTCTTTGTATTTACATAAAAATAACATAACAACAAAACTTAAAATTAAAATTAAATGGTAAACTATAAATTCTGTATAATCCTTTCAAAAATATCCCACATACCAATTGCCATCCGTCACCGCAAGTCCGCAACCACAACCTCCACCAACACCTCCGATCACCGACCGACTAATTTACAAGTATGTTTCAACAGAAAACTATGAAATTAACAAAAGAGTATATTACAAGGAAGATAGATGTGACTTTAGTTCATAGGTGTTTGTTGAACTGCTTTCTCCCATATCTTATTGGGCCAAAACCTAATAAACCAGACTCCGGTGAGCTCGTCGACATTTTCATTATCCTCCAACGACCGCCCAATTGTTTCCCTAGTAAAGAAATATGTAACAAAAAACCCTAAAACACAAACCACACCCATTGCTGTTAAAGCTTTCGACACATCAACCCCATGTCGTGGATCACGAGAAGCCCATAAGAACCCGATCGTTCCAATTATCGCCCCCACTTTTCCAACCGCACCGGAAATCCCATGACAAGTTGCACGAAACCTCGCCGGAAAAAGCTCCGCCGGGACTATGAATGTGGTGGTGTTCGGCCCAAAATTGGAAAAAAAGAACGTAAATCCGTAAAATATCATGAACCCGACATTCGCATTCGATCCCCAATTGCCCCTGTTGATTTTCGCGGTTGTAAACAAGCTTACAGCCATGAAAAAGAACCCGGTCGCCTGAATCGTGACTCTTCCGACGCGATCAATCAGGTAAACTGTCACGAAATAACCAGGGATCGTTGCAGAGACTGCAATGATTGCTTGAAATTTCGCAACCTGCAATGCATCTTCGTATAGATTCATGTGGATCTTTGGAGTCATGTGATGTTTAAATGCGTGATATTGGAATAGATTTAGACTGTAGAAGACGATATCGAGGAGAAACCAGTTTGTGGATGCTGCCATGAGATCACGGCCATGTCGCCGGAGAAATTCTTTTGAAAAGAAGCCATACGTGTTTAAGGAAGATACACGGTTGATTGGGGTGCTGATCATCTCGACATCTTCTTGGATTTGACTCAGTGATACTTTTAACACTTTCTCCATATCTTTCGCTGCTTGAAGTGTGTTTTTCTCGACCAAAGCTGTAAATCTGGGAAAATAGTTGAGTTACTCGTCACTAAAGAAAGTCACTATTTCCTTATTACGACGACGAATATATTAAGGACACTAAATGTATTTATTTAAGAATATAGATGTTAATATTGCATTTGTGATGACGGAATGTCAGAATGTTAGAACGTCACGCATTTACTTTCTTACAAAATCGAAAAACAAAACAATGAAATCTTTTTATCCCATATTTTTCGACTTAAATAAAAACTCATATATTTTTTTCTTTCCTTATATGTCTAAAATAAAAAACTCAAGAACAGTATAAGTACCGAGCGGTTTCCGGCATCTTCATTCGCCAATAATAAGTCATCAACGCTGGAATTCCACCGACCATGAGAATTAGCCGCCATGCCAAGTCCGATTCCGGCGGTACCGGGGCATTTTTTTCCGATTCCGGGAGTTCAAATGGAGCTATCAATTTATCGGCTGAAACTCTAAAAATGGAGCAAACCATCATGGTAACAAGCGAACTAAACAGTATCCCGAACCCTTGCATAGAAAAAACTCCGGCAATAAACGTCCCACGAGTCCTCCGGTTAGCAAACTCCGACATAATTGTAGCAGATAAAGGGTAATCCCCTCCAATCCCTACACCAAGTAAAAACCGAAAAAATCCAAGACTGACAAACACCAATGGAGTCAATGTCGAGAGTGAAAACCCACATCCGATGGACCCCACAACCATCAATATGAGTGCAACACCGTACACTTGGCGCCGCCCGACACAGTCACCGAGCCGCCCGAAAATGAGCTGCCCGATCACCGCCCCCATTAACGCTACACCGAACATGGTTGATGCGATGATTCCTGGGACTTCGAACAATTGCTTCTCTTCCAGTTTTTCATTGAATTTAGGGTAATATATCCTTCCGATCAGTCTCATGATCGGAGGGATACAGAACAAGTCGTAACTATCGGTAAAAAGACCCATTCCGGCGATTATGATCGCTTTAAAATGGTAATATTGTGTTTTTGCATTATCGAGTGCGGATAAAACTTTCAAAGCCATTAATGTGGGATTGAATTTTTTGATTTGAACACTAGAGTTTATAAAGACATAAGTTATTACGTAATAAAATTGACAAAAATACTAAAATATCGCGATGGAAGTTGCTAAGGAGTTTCGTGGACATGGAAATTCTTAGCATATTCTAGTAACATTTTCGAAGAAGTTATTTATTTGTTGTCATATAATAAATAGATAGATGGCTACATGTTATGAATTGACTCTCCTGACCACATCTTCAACGCCGTTTGCTAAACTGATCGAAGACTAATTAAAGGAGCATTGAACATATATATGTATGGTCTTATGTAATTATTTATAATCTTTTTTTCACTATAATAGAGAACACTTGATATGTCAGTTCAAAAAAAACAATTAAGATCATCGTATTTGTTATTTTAGTGCAGATAAACACTTAATATTATATTAATTAATTCAGAATGAAACCGTATAACTGTATAAGATAAAGAATATCTAATTTTGTTGCATGCAAGACCGACGACAATCCTTATTTATAAAAGTATAACATTGTAGTTTAGTATATAACGATGTCTTCGTGAAACTAAGATTGTTTAAATTTTGTATGCACTTTGATTGTTGAAGAGAAGACAATTAAGTAGATGACAACGTGACTCTGTAAGTGAAAGGCAAACCAATGAATCAAGAAACGTTTTATATCATATAATATTTATTTAAAAGTGTGTATATGTAATATTTATTTGAAAATGTATGTGTAATATTTTTATAAAATATAAGATTTATTTAAAATTTAAAAGTCTAGATGTGTAATATTTATATAAATTTATGTATAATATTTATTTATAAGTATGTTCTAAATATAATTTTATTATCTAATATTATTGTAATAAAAAAATAGATTATATATATATATATATATATATATATATATATATATATATATATATATATATATATATATATATATATATATACCTAATTTTTTTAATTTATCTAAAATTTCTATAAAAAAATTTTAAGGTTCTATCTTAAAAAATATTTAGGATCTATCTTACCAATAAAAATCTTTGAATTTACATAGAAAAAAATATGTATAAAAATTAGTGAACTATATGGTTTTCTATTATAGATTCGTTGATGTGTATATATATATATATATATATATATATATATATATATATATATATATATATATATATATATATATATATATATATATATATATATAAGTTGCAAAATAGAATATACTTAAAAAATATTTTTTTGGTGTAAAAATTAAGTAAAAAATAAAATAAGGTTTGAGATAAAAGATTATTTACTCTATTTTTAAGAAGAAAATGAAAAAATAGATTGAAGAAGGTCTTAGTCAATCACATTTGATGACATCAAGAATCGATTGTAGTAAAGATGCACATAGTGCCCAGACTCGCTTTGGGGTGGGAATGATACCGGTCAACGGACCACATGTGTAGCCTTCCTTCGCCCTAATAAAGCTCCGCCCATGCGTATAGGGTCAGAGGTGATCATTAGATGTTAAAGGACGTTTAATATAGATCTTTCGGTTTTAAAGTTCTGTCCATGTAGTTTTTAGTTTTTCCCGAGAGGTGATCATCGTATAGGGTCAGACGTGATCATTGGATGTGGTAGTATTGTATAAATAGGAAAATTGTGTTTAAGATGGATTATGGTTTAGTAGTCATGTCTAGTTACAAACTAAGACTTGAAAGGAATGCTTTGTTCAATTAAGTAGAATTGTGGATTGTTTTATGCCAGGAGTATGTGTTAGATTGGAGCAGAGAGTAAAGCTCTGTTCAATGATATTGTTGTGTGTCAGGGTAAAGGTTATTTACAAAAGTACTATATTGGTATTCCTCCTTTTTATGGACAACCATAAATGATGGGTCTATATCAGGCAACCGGTTAGGTATGTATGGTCATCTAATAGAGTAAGATGACAACACTTGATTGATCTAGAAAGTCTCGTGAATTACATTATTAATGTAGATTTAAAACCCATGGACGTATTTTATAACATAACGGGTGTACATTCCCGTAGGTGTTTATATTTTATCCTCCCTTATGGTTTCCTTATTGACTTCCACCGCCATCGAATCCCCGAAGAAGAAAAGTCTACTCATTGCTGACAGCGCCCATCAGGTTAGAACTTAAGGATCAATATGTGAGAATCGAGAGGATGAGGTCGATTGTCTTATGGATGCCTATGTTAAATGATATATTGTTGGTAACAGATGGTTTTGTAGGTTTGTTAATGAGGTTGATTGTCTTATGGATGCCTATGTTAAATGATTATGGGATTGAAAACCTTATGTGTCTCACCAGGTTTTCCTAAACATGACTCACTCAAACGATATGCATCATAGGTAGCGGCGTTAAGATTATTGGAACTGAACAGGATGCCAAGTAATTAACGAGACATGTCTACAATAGTGTTCAGAACCGTTAGGTCTTGATGCTGTAACTTATGTATTGTATTGATTATGACATCCTTAGGGTTTTTTATTTTGAAATAACATCTTTACTCACGATATTTTAATAAAACAATACAGTTTTCGGAAAATGTTTTATTATACTAGGATTTCCTGCAAACAAATATAATATGGTTTTGAAAGCGTAAAGAAAAGTTTTTATTCAATTCTGAAAAATAAGGGGTGTCACATTGAAGATATACAACAATTTTTGAACACAATGGACATCATCGAATAAGCACGTAGGAAAATAGCAAAAACAGAAGAACAAGTCCAAATGACTAATAATAGGTTCAGCCTAATTGAGACCTACATGGAATTGTTTGAAAATCATGTAGACAATACTAGTTTGAACTAGATGTAATCTCGATTATCCTTGAAATCTACTCTAATTTTAAATATTGTAATGTTGGTTCAAACTTAATTGTAACGACCCAATTTTTCAAAGAAATTTTTTTCATTTTTGAACAGTCAAATACATTTTCATGATTTAAGAAATCCAGTCATAATTGTTTTCAAAACATATGTCAAATACAACTTTTATTCCAAATATCAGAGTGTCTATAAAAATACATGGGAGAGATTGGATACCACATTATCACATCTTACCTTTACCATTAGGATCATATGTACCTGGAACAAATCCACAACCTGTAAGTTAATTACTTAGTGAGTTACCCAGAGCATACCACACAATACACATATCACATATCATGTTAGCTATAAAAGCTACATATAACACATAAGTCATGCATACATAAACCGATAAGGATGCCATGGGCTCCCCCAGGGTCTTATACTTTCATGTCATGAGCGACCCCACATGGTCTTTACCTAGGAATGTCATGGGCTACCCCACATGGTCTTACATCCAATGTCATGGGCTACCCAACATGGTCTTTACCTAGGAATGTCATGGACTACCCTACATTGTCTTACATCCAATGTCACAGGCTCCCCCCTGGGATCTTCCATGCAATAACACACAATCACGTAGCATATCAGATCACATAAATGTCTAACACATAAACCATAATCACATAATGGGTCGGCCTTGGTGCCTTAGACCCATGGATATGGTGAGAAGACTCACCTCTGTCCGAAGAATCCAAAACTGCTCTCCTAACTGTTTGTAACCTCCCGTGTTGAATAATAATATTGACCCATGTTACGACATCACATAAACAAAGGGGAAACACAAACCCCAAGTCCTTCCATGAAGGCCCAAATATCCTTTCCTTGTTAATGGGCCCAAATTCCATGTCCAAATTCATTAATGGGCCTCTTGGCCCAATAAGACCCTACAATAACACTAATAGCCCAATACAGATAAAATGGCCCACTTTTCTCAGAATGCAACCAAGTCCAATAATCAAATGAGGCCCAACAGATCATAGGCCCAAAATAGATCCAAGTCCATTAGTGGTGCGTACGCGCAGCGTACTGCGTCTCTGGGGCTTACGCGCGGCGTACACTAGGTTACGCCCAGCCTACTTAACAGCTTAAGCACTTCTGTGACATCCAAAATTTTTCAACCAATTTAAACTTTTCAAAAACAACCCATATTCATTAATTCATTACAAAAATGTTTTCAACTCATTATTATCAGAGTATTTCCCAGAACCACATCATAAATACATAAAACATGAGGAGCGGTACGATCACGCCTTCGCCTTGCCACGATCTCCTGAAGTACCTGAAACAATACACTGAAAACTGTAAGCCCGAAAGCTTAGTGAGTTACCCCCAAAATACCAACCACATATACCATACACATAACATATCATATCATAAACAGAACAACCATGCACTTCGGGTCTACTGCGTAACTGGTCCGCCGCACCGGGCCTACAGTCCACCTGGTCCACCCTCCAAGTCTAGCCATATATATCGAGTATGCAGTGTCGTTGGTCCGCCCGCACCGGGCCTTCAACCCACCTGGTCTACGCTCTGAGTCTACAGTATGACTGGTCCGCCCGCACCAGGCCTTCAGTCGACCTGGTCCACTCTCCGAGCCTTGGCACATCTGGTCCGCCCTCATGGAGCTTGTAGCCTATCCGGACCGCTCGTTGGGCCTTCGGGATATCCGGTCCGCCCTGGGTATGTTGGCCTACAGCACAAAGCACGACCCGCCTCAACCTAACCCCAATCAACCATGTGCACATAAGCATATAATCATATAGCAATTCCTCACTAATCAATCGATCTAGCAGATCACATATATAGCACACTCTAACCAGGATACCGACCTAACCGGTCACTACCATAGCATCATCCTGTATACCAGGATTCCGAACTTAACCAGGTCTCTAACATATACCATCCTAACTACCAGGATGCAAACATATAGCAAAGTAATAACATAACAACTACCCGGATTTCCATCCGATAAAGGGCCGGACTTGGTGCCTTAGACCCTGTTTATATAATGAGGATAACTCACCTGCAACTGCCGACTTGAAGAAATAAGACCACACTGCTCCGACCATCAGCACGAACTCCACCACTGATCATTACCAAATAACCAAAACCAATAAACACCAATAATTACCAACATACCCTTGGAAGTCAAACTGGTCAACCCTTGGTCCAAGTCAAAGTCAACCTTCCTGGTTGACCCTACTTGCTGAGTCAACCCATTGACTCGTCGAGTTCCTATGCTCAGAAACTCCTATGCCACGACTCAACTCGTCGAGTCGCTCCAAGACTCGTCGAGTCCAACAAACTCATAGTCCCTTCCTGCTCAACTCACCAAGTCATCCCCCCCCCCCGACTCACCGATTCACAGCTCAACTAAAGTGGTTAGGACTTCACGACCAGACTCGCTGAGTCCAAGAACAGACTCGCCGAGTCCAAGGCAATATTCAACAGACTTTCCGAGTTGTTCTTCCAACTCGTCGAGTTCCTGCCCATTTTCATACAACTCGTCAAGTCTACCCATGTGACTCGCCGAGTCTACCCATGTGACTCTCCGAGTTACTATACGACTCAACACTGATATAAAGTCCGACTCCCCGAGTCATCTCCCAAACTCGCCGAGTCCATACGTAATATCTTCATTCAGACGATCACAGGCCATTCTATTGCTTCCGATACATAGATCTAGACTCCTAGGTCCATATTCACACGTAAAGTTTCCAACTTTACATGCATGCAAGGCTCAACAAGCTCTAATCAAACTAAAATGGAGGTTTAAGGCAAGGACACTCTCAATCAATCCCCAAAGCTATCACTTCCCAGGTTCATGAGTCAAGACCAATCTAGATCTGTAGTAGCAACCACAGATCTGAGCCCAATACTCGAAAAGAGACTCATATATGATAATTTGGCCCTAAACTTCATCCATGAACAATCTAAGCACAACAAGGTCAAGGCAACAGCTTTTTACCTTCAATCTGATGCCAACAAGCAAGGAAATCAGATCCACTTCCCTCCTTTATGATTCCACCAACTCTTGCTTCAAGTATCCTTCTTCTCCAAGCTCCAAAACACACTTAGATCCTTCTCACTCTCAAATTAGGGTTTGAAATCGATGGGGAAAGCTTCTGGATGTCAAAGGGAGTGCTAAAGAGGTTGGGGTGGGTTATAAGGTGCTTTATATAGGGCACATCCCCCGGATTAGGGTTTTCTTCCTTCAGCACCAACTCTCTGAGTCCAGCTGCCGACTCACCGAGTCGATCACTTAACACCTGACCGGAATCGTGACTCGAGTCACTGAGTTTATCCATCGACTCGCCGAGTCGACCTTCCTCATTTACACTAAGAACCTTGAACTTGCACTTCTAAACTCGGGGTGTTACAATTCTCCCCCACTTAAATTAGGCTTCGTCCTCGAAGCCTGCTGCGACACACAATTCCATATAATACTCCCATAATGCACCTCCTGGTATCAATTGACCCAGGTTCCTCCGAACACTGCTATCGAACCTCTATAAAGTCCAACTCTTCCCTTACAGAGTTACGACAACCGATTCAAGCCGGCCACCGACTTCTTTCTCGGATAACAACCCTTATTAACCAATGTTCACCCGATGATACTTTCATCACTCCAAATCACAACAAACACTTGACTCTTACAAAGCTAGATATCACCCTGAACCACAGGGTCCTGACCCGATACCAAGCTGTTGCCCCTTTCCTCGAATGGCATATCCTTTATCGAATTCACTCCTGGGACTTATCCCGCTTTCCTTTCCGAATCCAACTCGTTTATTTCCGAGCTGACAGGATGACACATCCTTCAGCTCCTGAGCAACTACCATGAGCTATCCTTTGTAATCACATACACATGTTGTACATGATCCCATATCCTCGAGCTGGAAAACCCGACACACTCATGATACCTCCATACATCCTTAGGATGAATTTCCGCTACATACATAACTTCCTGATCACAACCATACTGGAAAATCCAAGGCTCCCTCCTTGCATCCACTCCGAACTCCTCTGGTTCTACACTATCGGAAATTCTTCCGTAGCCTCAACAGACACCCAATCCGGATGTGCTTACATACCACTGGTACAATCCTAGTACTTACTACCAATAGCTGAAGCATTGTCGATAATCCACTTACTCCACTTCCTCCTCTAGGAGTACCCATGCTCCTTCTGGAGCTACATGCCTTTCCTTTCCAGGAAATCCACTCAACAACCCTTACTGCACCTGCACGTGCCACTGGTCTACACTTCACTTTACGTTATCCATGTAGAGCAACTGTTATTCTCGAACTTCCATATACCCTGAATCTACTCGCAAGGACTCTCAGGTCCATGCACTGCTTTCCACTAACATGATCAGTACTTGGGGCCAGACCATATCAATTATCATCCCCTGGTGACGCTTTTCCTCATCTTCCTCGTACCAATCCCCTAACATATAGAGAGTCTTCAGCATGACTGGACCGCCTTATCAGGCCTTCAGCATATCTGGACCACTCTTGGAACCTTCAGCATATCTGGACCGCCCTCCTAGGCCTTTAGCCTGTCTGGACCGTTCCCCAAGCCTTCGGTCTGACTGGTACGCCTTCCGGCCTTCAGTCTATCCAGACCGCTCAAGACTGTCTTACGACACCCTGAACCATTCTTTCCGGGAATCTCTCCCGTACATACTGTTCTAGCCCTGTTGGGGTTCCGAACTCTAACTCCATCCTATATACTCAAATCCCGACCTAACCCTAGGCCCAACCTTGGTCTGTATCTCGCCCCACTCATCTAACCTACTCATACCAACCCATGCTCTTGGCTGACTGAAATACTGGTGAAACCCAAACAGCTAATTGAACTCTCATGCTATCGATCCTCCTGAGAATTCTCCAATTCTCCCCACTTAGAACACTGACTACCAACCACCGGTGACCCAACCGACATCAACTACTCAATCCTACTCAATAGATACTCTTATACTTGATCTGATTCTGAAACGAGCAACCTCCACAAAATCACTTTCCGACATCGCACATCTCGAACACTAATGGAGTTTGTCCCCCAGTTGAGTATTCCTCAAATTACAAATGCTAAACACGACATTCAGAGCCAAAAATCCTAATTCCCTACCATCAAGCCCCAAGGATGATAACCAACTAAGACTCCCAATACCAAAACCCTCGATCATACGATAAACCCGACAAAAACACAAACAAATACCATACCATGAATCATGCAACCGAGACTAGCAGATATAAAATACTCTATAACAACCATAAGATAACAAGATATCAAGAAGGAAACATACACGCAGTTGTATCTGGCTCTGCCCTGACCTCCTCTGTTGTAAGCTGAAAAGCACGTCCCTAAGCCCTCGGGGGCTCTGCTCCACCCTGACCTCCACCTGTAATCCTCAAAGTGGCCGGTGTTGGAGCCTGCACCAGTCTGGCAGTAAGTTGTGGGCAGTTGGCCCTCATGTGACCAACCTGATGACACTTATAAAAAATCCTCATATCCTGAACTGGGGCTGACTGACAGCAATCCCTCGCATAATGCCCCTCCCTCCCGCACTTGCGGCATGCACCACCGGACCTACAAACTCTGGTGTGACCCTTCCCGCACTTTCCACAAGTGTGGCTGCTCTAATCTCCCAACCTAGAATCAACGGTCTTGGACTGTTTCGGTGCCGGCTGCGACTATGTCGGGGCCTGCCTCTGCTCTCTCAACTGCAACTTAATCTCCAACTCTCGCCGCCTGGCGGCCTCCTGCAACTCTAACAAGGTATCACATCTCTATGTGGATACAAACTGCCTGATGTCCCTCTTGAGCATACTCAGATATCGGGACATCTAAGCCTGCTCTGAAGCAAACTTCAGGCAAAATATCACCCTCTCAGTGAACATCCTGGTGATCTCCGTCACTGACTTTGTATCCTGCTTCAGCTCCAGGAACTCTTAAGCCAACCTCTCTCTCTCTCTCTCAACTCGTGGAACATAACAAGTGCTGAACATCTCCCGGAACTGATCCCATGTAACCGCAGCCCGCTGCGCATCAGAATAAGACCTCGTAGTCAAACTCCACCAATCCTTCGCCCCGAGCCTCAACAGGTTAAGAGCACACCTCACCCTCTGATCAGAAGGGCATGAACATGTGAAGAAACATCCCTCCACATCCGACAACCATCGCATCGTAATGATCAGATCCTGAACTCCATCGAAAGTAGGGGCTTCGTATTGTCGAAGTCCCGATACTGAAAACCTCTACCGTCTCCTCCTCCTGCCACTGCTACAGCCATTGTAGCCGCCGCGGCAGCCGTCTCCGTAAGAGCTACATAGCGCTCATCAAAGTACTCAACCATGGCGGTCTTGATCGACCCAAATAGTTCCGGCAACTCAACCTGAAACATAGCAGCAACCTCATCATGCAGGATCTCACGAATCCTGGCATTCAACTCATCCGTACTCATCTAGCCAGCGACCTCGGGTGGTGCTGACCCCTCCTGACCACCCTCTCCCGCTCCTGATCCCAAACCGGATCCTACCTCGAAACGCATCCTAATCGCCATTCTGCAATACACCATGAGATCCTCAGATACCTCGCATAACCTCCCAGAATGACTCTCTAATCAACCACCCATGGGTTATGACTTCCTTGATACGCATATGGGTCATGTGCTTTCAGTAGTACGGGCCCATGATGCCTTCCGCACCTACCCATATTTGTCTCAAGTATCATCACAACGCCCCAAGCACTAACATACATAGCAAGCACTCTATCCTCACTCATAGAGGAACATTGAAACTCTCATAAAAGGAGAACCTAGGCTAGCAGGCATCACAAATCAGGAAACTCTATCATGCAATTCATGAAGATCCCTAAACTAACACTAGCATGTTGTTCTAACATATCACATAAACAAATAACTTGTATGGTAATTTTGGGGTTACTTACTAGCTCCGGCTGATCGTACCCTCTGCGTCCTCTTTTACTTATTTTTGAAAACCATTTTTAATTTCTCTTTGAAAACCCTCCTTGATTTGAGACTGGATTCACACGAATGTTCCTCCAATTCACTCAAACCAAGGCTCTTATACCAACTTGTAACATCCAAAAAATTTCAACCAATTTAAACTTTTCAAAAACAACCCATATTCATTAATTCATTACAAAAAAGGTTTTCAATTCATTTATTATCAGAGTATTTCCCAGAACCACATCATAAATACATAAAACATGAAGAGCGGTACAATCACGCCTTCGCCTTGCCACGATCTCCTCAAGTACCTGAAACAATACACTGAAAACTATAACCCCAAAATCTTAGTGAGTTACCCCTAAAATACCACCCACATATACCATACACATAGCATATCATATCATAAACAGAACAGCCATGCACTTCGGGTCTACTGCATGATTGGTCCGCCGCACCGGGCCTTCAGTCCACCTGGTCCACCCTCCGAGTCTAGCCATATACATAGAGTCTGCAGTCTGGTTGGTCAGCCCACACCGAGCCTTCAACCCACCTGGTCCACTCTCTGAGTCTACAGTATGACTGGTCCGCCCGCATCGGGCCTTCAGTCGACCTAGTCCACTCTCCGAGCCTCGGCACGTCTGGTTCGCCCTCATGGGGCCTACAGCCTATCTGGACCGCTCACTGGGCCTTCGGGATATCCGCTCCGCCCTGGGTATGTTGGCCTACAACACAAAGCAGGACCCGCCTCAACCCAACCCCAGTCAACCATGTGCACATAAACATATAATCATATAGCAATTCCTCACTAATCAACTGATCTAGCAGATCACATATATAGCACACTCTAACCAGGATACCAACCTAACCGGTCACTAACATAGCATCATCCTATATACCAGGATTCCGACCATAACCAGGTCTCTGACATATACCATCCTAACTACCATGATGCAAACATATAGCAAAGCAATTGTTGGATTAATGTCTAAGTCCATAACTATATTTGGTATGTACTTGACCTGAGCCGGCATGGTCCATTTGGGTTGCACTTCACTGACACAATTTATATGGATAGTATTTTGAGAATAGTATATTTATGATTTATATTAATATATTATAAGTTCTAATACATTAATATAATCATATTATTTAAATAGTATTGATCAAGAATTAATTTATAATTAATTAAGTGATCAAAATGAACTAATTAAATATGGACTCTTAGATATATATGTGAAGTGGGCCAAGTTCATTTAGGTTGGGCTAACTCTGCATGGATAGTCCATGGAGCTTTAACCCATGGATCCTAGGAAATGAAAGGTCATGGGTATTAGGGTTTAACCCTAATCCTCCACACTATATAAAGATGTCCTTGGTTGGTGAAATGGGCACTAGTGTGGTACACTAAGAAGGGCTAGCCGATTTCACTAGAGAGAACCAAGTATCCATATTCTCTAAAGTCTTCCAAGGTGTTTTGGTGATTTGTGATTCCATTTGAGGCTTCCACACTATTGGGGCTAAGCTCTTAAAGCTTGAAGACATCAAGCTACAACAAAAGGTATGTCATCTAACTAGAACTTTGTAGTATAAGAACTTCATAATATGCTAGTTAGGATTAAAGCCTTGGAAAGTTCTTATTTGCATGTATAATAGAGAAAACATAGATCCAAGGTTTATAGGGTTGCATGTACACCATAGGAGTGTTAGAATGCCCATAACCCAACAGCAATAACATAACAACTACCCGGATTTCCATCTGATAAAGGGTCGGCCTTGGTGCCTTAGATATTTTCGATATAGTGAGGATAACTCACCTGCAACTGCCGACTTAAAGAAATAAGACCACGCTGCTCCGACCACCAGCATGAACTCCACCACCGATCATTACCAAATAATCAAAACCAATAAACACCATTGATATGGGCATATTTGGTCATAAGAATCATGTTTGATCTTAATACTTTATGTTAATTTTATCTCAAATAATGAACCAAAGGTGCTTAATTAGCTTAAATATTTCATTTTCAGCAACAAAAACATGCTCGGATGGAAAAGGAAACGGAACTAGCGATTGGAGGCTTGGATCTTGGATTTTGAAGAAAGAAGGATGTTGTTGTACAGCTTGACCCCTCGTCAGTGTTTTGGCCATATCTCATGAACCATAACTCCGATTGATGAGATTCAAAATGTTCTGAAAACTAGACACAATTTCAAACAACTTTCGTGTTTTGAGAAAATGCTGATTCCAAATGGACTCGACTAGTAGGCCATAAACTCGATGAGTCACTTCGGACTTTTGCGATTTTGGATGCGTTGACTTGCCGTACACAGGTTTTAAGTGGCGGACTCGCCGAGTAGCCCCTATTTTGTGAAAATTTATATAAAGGGACTTTCAGATCGATACCCGAGGATATAGATGAACCCTTGGAGGCCAATTGTCGACTAATGGTGCTGCTGGAGCGTGGGAAGCTAAGGAATCAACCCTACATTCAATTTTAAGGAGAATCAAGTCAAAATCAAGTTTACTCTTACCTAATCTCTTGTTTGAACTATGTTTTTACCAATCAATTTCGTTTTTGATCTTGTTTCTATTGTAATTATGAGCTAAAACTCATAACTTTTGTTTAGGTAGATGAATTTGTGAACATGGATTGATTATTTGATTAGGATTAATTTTAATGGTGATTATGTTTTATTAAGCTTGTTAAAGAACCTTATGTGTTAACAATAACTATTCTTCTGTTAATAAATCAGTAATTAAGTTGTATGAACATCTCTTAGTTATTAATTTCATATGATTTATTGCGACCACATAGTTGTATGTCTAGGAAAAGCGAATGTGAAACTAGAATTAACTAGAAGATAGGTAAGTTAATGTGTGAGCTTGTTTGATGAACATCAGCAAGAGGTTAATTGAAAGGCCAATTTAATTAACCATTACAAGTCTTATTTAACCTGAATCAATAACTAGGAAATCCATTAATTTAGACAACTGGCCACTGCTTGAGTTAATTTGTTTCCTAAGGATTAGTAATAGTGAAAGTGAAACTAATCATCTTAGTCGGTAGCCAATGAAGAATTAATCTGATACATTGAAATCATCCATGGGAACAAATGAGTCGAACCTAAACAGAAGTCCTCTTTATTATTGAATTTAGTTGATTTTTATTTGCTTAGCTCTTAGTTTCTTAGTTTAAGTTTTAGTTAATTGTTTAAGTTTCTAGTCTTGCAAAACTAGAGAAACCCCCTTTCCATTACTTGTTTTATTTAGATAATATTAGCATTTCTTTTAATTGTTTACCGTTCCATGTGTTCGATACCCTACTTACCTGAACTAAACTGCTAATCGATAGGTACATTGCCTTTCGTGTGTTCGTCTTTGTGATTAAGTTAGTAGGATTAAAACTAGTTGGTTTTACACACATCAACCATTAATTACCAACATACCCTTGGAAGTCAAACTGGTCAACCCTTGGTCCAAGTCAAAGTCCTCAGTCAAAGTCAACCTTCCTGGTTGACCCTACTCGCCGAGTCAACCCGTTGACTCGTCGAGTTCCTATCCTCAGAAACTCCCATGCCACGACTCAACTCGCCGAGTCGCTCCAAGACTCGTCGAGTCCAACAAACTCAAAGTCCCTTCCTGCTAAACTCACCAAGTCATCCCCTTCCCCCCCCCCCGACTCACCGATTCACAGCTCAACCAAAGTGGTTAGGACTTCACGACCAGACTCGCCGAGTCCAAGGCAATATTCAGCAGACTCGCCGAGTTGTTCTTCCAACTCGTCGAGTTCCTGCCCATCTTCATACAACTCGCCGAGTCTACCCATGTGACTTGCCGAGTTACTCTACGACTCAAGATTGATATCAAGCTCGACTCGCCGAGTCATCTCCCAGACTCGTTGAGTCCATACGTAATATCTTCATTCATACGATCACAGGCCATTCCATTGCTTCCAATACATAGATCTGGACTCTTAGAGCCATATTCACACGTAAATTTTCCAACTTTACGTTCATGCAAGGCTCAACAAGCTCTAATCAAACTAAAATGGAGGTTTAAGGCAAGGACACTCTCAATCAAGCCCCAAAGCTATCACTTCCCAGGTTCATGAGTCAAGACCAATCTAGATTTGTAGTAGCAACCACAGATATGAGCCCAATACTCAAAAAGAGACTCATATATGACAATTTGGCCCTAAACTTCATCCATGAACAATCTAATCAAAACAAGGTCAAGGCAATAGCTTTTTACCTTCAATCTGATGCTAACAAGCAAGGAAATCAGATCCACTTCGCTCCTCTATGATTCCACCAACTCTTGCTTCAAGTATCCTTCTTCTCCAAGCTCCAAAACACACTTAGATCCTTCTCACTCTTAAATTAGGGTTTGAAATCGATGGGGAAAGCTTCTGGACGTCAAAGGGAGTGCTAAAGAGGCTGGGGTGGGTATTAAGGTGCTTTATATAGGGTACATCCCATGAATTAGGGTTTTCTTCCTTCAGCACCAACTCGCCGAGTCCAGCCACCGACTCGCCGAGTCGGTCACTTAACACCTGACCAGAATCACGACTCGACTCGCCGAGTCTATCCATCAACTCGCCAAGTCGACCTTCCTCATTTACACTAAGAACCCTGAACTTGCACTTCTGAACTCGGGGTGTTACAACTTCTTCCATTAAGTGTTGAATGTTTAATTCTCTTACGTTCAAAAGTCAGATCTAAGCTTAATAAGACGTCCTAGGGAATAAAGTTGGCAACTTTATGCCTTTGCATGCCTCATGTGCTACCAACACCCCCATTAAGACCTTTCTAAGGCTCTTAACCCATGCATGAGGTCAAAACACCCACCAAAACTCCATTTTTATGTTGAAAAAGAACCAAGGGACCTCAGATGTGTCATTTCCATCCCCTGGAGTTGCTTAACTCACAAGAGGAGGTCCAAAATCAACCAAAGGGACAAAACTAGAAAACCCTAGCTAGATCTAGTGATTTAAGTGGAAAGGTGCAAGCTATATACTTGCAGAAGCTCATCAAGGTCGACAATATGTAGATTCTTGAATCCAAATGACACTCCAAGCTTCCTTGACAACTTCTTCTTCTTGGATGAACACTAAAACGACCACAAATGCACTCTTAAAGCTCAAAATACACTCACAAATAATATTAGGGTTTTCTGAGGCGTTTGAAGGTGAAGGCGGGTGTTAAGGGTGAGGCTCAAAAGAGTTAAGGGTGTTTATATAGGTCTCAAGTCTGGATTTTTGGGTTTGAACATTCGGCACGTATGCCCAGCGTACTCCTGGTAGACCCAATGTACGTGATGTCCCTCCGCGATCCTCCTTGCCAAGTACGCTAATCGTACTCATAAGTACGCCTAGCGTACTTAAGGGTCTCTTATGATATATTTGAAATACTTCAAGGGCTACAAGGTCATACCTGATTTGGAGTGTTACATTAATTATGTAAAATAAGTGGTAGTGTTATCTTAAATGGTAATACTTTTCATTAACATTAGTTAAATGGTCGTTACAAGAGCTATTTAATACTTATATTGGTTTCCATAAATTAGGAAATTATAGGGGATACATATTTTGTCGCAGTCGATAAAATCTCATCTAATTCTAAATGAAGATTATTTGCCAATGTCCATATTGGTTATAAACGATACTTCCCTACCCTCTCTGAGAGCTTCCTTCAACTTCATCAGGAACCATGTACAAGACTCGGCATTATTTCCCATGTCGATACCAAATGCTATATGCAAATTTTGGTTGTTTATGTCCATAGAAACCGCTATGAATATTGTCTTTAGGTAGTCTCTTTTTAGATGGACACTACCTATCAAGGTCGGCCCAAGCCTAAGGCGAGTTAGGCCATAGCCTAAGGCAACAAACTAATAAAGGGCATCAAATTATAAGAAGTTGTTATAGGTATTATGTCATTTAGGACAAACCTTTTATCCATAAAATGGTTTAGTCCATGAGTCCAACTAAAAGGGAGGGCATCGAGTCCAACACCTGAAGGCGCAAATCACAATTTGGCACGTTTCTCCCAAAGTTAGCACGCCGCTGAAGAAGTCGATGTGTTGAAGAAGATGTTGTATAGGGGAAGACAAGGAGACAGGGGTCAAATAGTAACATTAATTCAAATGAATTGTTGCTTATCTTAATTCTAAAAAATAAAAAAAATATATTATAATAATAATAATAATAATAATAATAATAATAATAATAATAATAATAATAATAAAACTATGTTTCGTATATTCTCAAAGTCGATATATCTTCAGATCTCGGTCTCTCTGCCTCGTTTTCTTCATGGAAATCGGTGCCAGGATGGTTTTTATTTTCTCTTAGTCACCAATGTAACTGCCTTCATGCTTCTTTCATTATTGTTCATTGGTTTTATTTACTTCACTTCTCAGTAGTGTAGATTCTTCAAAATATCCAACAAATGAACCAAAAAGCTTTTTGACTTTTTGTTTAAAATTAGAAGAAAACATGTAAACGCCCCGATAGTGGTTTGTTGTGACTGCGTGATGGTGTTGTCCAAAATATGTTATCTTCCAAATATTTAAAATTAACTATGAAATTTGGGGTGGTGAGATTTTTCGGTAATTTTATTTAAAACAATAAAGAAAGAAATTAAAAAATATATTAACAATTAAAAAAGTATTATATTTTATAAATGAAAGTAATAAATTTAAATTAATAATTCAATAAAAAAAATTAACGCAATAAAAAAATTTAGCTAAATTAAATTAATAATTCAATAAAGTAACACTTACTAATAGATAAATATTATATGTTAAAAATAATATTTATTAATATATAATAATCCAATAAAAAAGAATTTATGCAATAAAGAAGAAATTCAAAAAAAAATTTAATTAAAAAAATAATAATAAAAAAAGTAATATTTATTAATATATAAATATAATATATTAAAAATTGTTGGGCTTAGAAGATTGCATCTTTTGGGCTCGTCTTTCTATATTGTTTTGTATTACGGTATGGGCCTGTCCAACCGTGAGTCTTTTATGCTTTGTATATAAGCTTATGCTTGCATGCATATTAGGTTAAGGTTTTTAGAGATCTGAGAATACGATATTTTCCAGACGACTAAAGGTTTATTTGATCATACTTGTAACCTTCCAATCCTCTACAGTTGATGTTCTTAATCGAGCTCTTCTGAGGATTTGTTTTAATCATTCGACTCGTTTGATTCAATCTTGTTCTATTATTTTTCTGTGTTTATACCGTCATTGTTTATTTACTTGTTCAAGATCTAATCGATCTTCATAGATTAAAAGATTCTTTAATCTTATCAATTGGTATCAGAGCAGGAGGCTGTGTAATTGATACACATCTTTTCTGTGAAAAAGATTTTCATTAGGGTTTTTCCGCAATCATTAATATTTATTGAGCCGTCATCTCTTTATTGACGTATCTTGATATTTATTATTTTGTCCTAATCCGCTTTATTACAAGTCTGATCTTTGAACAGGTTTTTACGATCATAATGGACGCGACACAATCAAACGTTATTAATATTTCAAACAGCATTGGTTCGACGACAAGGATTCCGATCTTATACACCAACGATTATGAAGTATGGGCACATCATTTCGAAGACTACGTTATTGGGTCGGAGGAAAATGGGTATTTGATTTGGGAAGCCATCACAAACGGACCGTTCTCTCATTCTGCAACGTCCAGAATCATTAAAACTCAAAAAGAATACAATGATCTGCTCAAGGACGTGAAAGACATTGCACAAGATGAAAAGGACAAGTTCCAATGCAATATCAAAGCACTAAGATTGATCCGGTTCGCTCTTCAGTCCGATACATTCAGATTGGTTAGCTCATGCACGACGGCGAAGGATGTTTGGGACAGACTTCGTGAACTGTACTCTACAGACGAAGATCTCGAACATTCTATTCAAACTCTGCTTCTATCTGAGTTTGGTGAATTCAGACAAGGGGCTGAAGAATCTGTGACCCAGACGTTCAATCGCTTCAATCATCTTCTCAGCAAGATGATCAAACATGATATCGAAAGGAAGCTCATCGAACAGAAGGTTACATTCTTGAATGGTCTAAGGTCTGAGTGGAGAGCAGTAGTTTCCACGGTTAAAGCCCATGAGCAATTTAAATCATACTCTTTGGCGAAACTGGTGGGAATTCTCAAGTCTCAAGAGAAAAACGTGGTGCAAGAGAAGAATGTCGTTTCCGGTCTCGGTTCGTTGGCACTCTTGTCAAAAAGTAAAGCCATTATGGAGGATGAAGACCTCAGCCTGGAAGAATATGATCTCACATCAGAAGATTATGCCTTGATGGTATCCAATCCCAAAAGGTTCATAAAGAAGAAATTTCCCAGCAACAAAAACCGAAACTGGCAGGGAAGTTACAGCTCTGAAAAGGTGGTTAATGAACCGAAAGTTGAGGAGCACAAGAAGGAACCGAAGGTTGACGGCGACTCTGGAGTGAGCTGTTTTTACTGTGGTGGGAAAAATCATTATGCTAAGGACTGTGTTCTCAAGAAAATGGCTGAGAAAGATGATGGGAACGATGAGGAAGCTGTGTTGCAGAAAAGGCTGGATGAGTTGAGAAAGAAGAAGTCTGCTACTAACCCGCCTAGTAATGCTCTTATTGTGCAGGGTTCTGTTCCAGGTGATGAGTTCGGTAGCACAGAAGTTTGGTCTACCGACTCAGAAGACGAGGAAGTGAGGCAGCCTACTCATGGAAAGGCGTTCGTGTCTAAGGAAGAAGGCAGTAGTGGTAAATGCCTTATGGTTTCTGACGTATCTCAATTGAGGGGATACAACACTGATGGAGGCAATGATGGACATAATGCAAAGGAGGACATGTGCTTCACAGCCAAACCACTCAGCCAGCAGTTCAATGAGCTTGATGAACTGATAAAGAAGGTACAATCTGTTTTTATTTCATGTAAAGTACCATCATCCTCTTATGAGAAAGAACTAAAAAGTGTCAATACAAGGATATCTCATCTAGATAGTAGCTTAACTCAAACTCGGGTCACAAATTCTAACCTAACTGATCAATTGAGCAGGACAGCGTCGAAGAGTGAGGAGCGGAGAATGTGGATAGAGTTGAAGGAATCAGAATTAGTCAAAGTTAAAGATGAAAACATTTATTTGCAAAGAGACAATTTGAAATTGTTAAAACAACGAAATGTTTTTTGTTTAATTGCTAAACGTCTGTATTCTAATATTACTCAGCTTCACTTGGATTGTGAAATAGGCCAAAGGATTCACCACATGATCTTGCCCTTCCTAGAATTTAAGGAAGATGAAATCGATGCCGAAGCCTATAATTGTGAAAGTGTGATATCGTCTGATGACATAAATCCCACCTACAAGTATGGACTGGACAAAATTGAGTCCTTCATTAAATCTAAAGACCACAAGCTCATGCTTAAAAATCTTTTGGATGAAAATGACAGACTTAAACTGAGAACCGAAACCATACAAAAATTTGACTCTTTAAACGCCAATGTAAGCTTAGAAAACAAAATTGATGTTGAAAATGCATCTGAGCTTAACGAGGACGACAATATGAGTGAAATTTCTGTAGAGGACACGGTTGACTGCTCAGAATTTATTAAAACCGAGCCAGAAAATCACAAGAATCTAATTTCTGAAAATTCTGTAGAATTCGCTCGGTTGTCCCATCAAAAGTCCCCGAAATTAATTGAGAAAGCTGTTGTGTATCAAAAGGTCAGGACTACTCCAAATCAAGTATACAAGGTAACTGGAGTAACCGAACATCAAACAGCTGAACTTGCAGCTATTGTAAACGAAGACAATGCTGATGGCTGTGATGAATACTTCTGGGAAGCTCCCATTGATAATGCAGACGAAACCATTGGTTTATCTGAAAGAACTTCCTGGAGGAGCAAAGGAAGATACATACCCGAACCATTGAATAAGCCAAATAACTTCAATGAGCCGAGCACTAGTGGTACAAAAGATACTCCTCAGAAGGATGCTCACTCACCAAAAGCAGACATTGCTAAGGCTCCTTCAGCTCAAAGTAACTCTACCGCAGTTCAAATGGAACCGGTAAAGGATTCAGCAAAATCGAAAGCAAATGTTCATCATCAACCTTCTCAGATGCGGAACAGGAAGATAGAAAGGAATAATAGATACCGGAAGAACCTTTCTGAGAGGAAACAATTCTGGCGTTCCCAGAATGCATACTTCACTCATCAAGACAAGAATCTAAAGTATGAAAACATTCCTGCTGGAAAAGTTGAAAGTCACAAAAACCGAAAGTCAAGGTTCGGTTCACAAGAAGATATCAACCGAAAGTCAAGTTTCGGTTCACAAGAAGAAACCAACCGAAAGTCAAGTTTCGGTTCACAAGAAGACATCAACCGAAAGCCAAGATTCGGTTTACAAAAGGATAACAACCGAAGGCAGATGTTCGGTTCCAAAGGTAGCTCCAACCGAACGCAAAGGTTCGGTTCTGAAGACAAAAGAGTGCAAAACTCTAAGGTTGGTCCTTCCAATGATCAAAAACAAAAGGGTCACCTAGAGTCTCCTTCTAATTCTAATTCTAATTCTTCTCATTCTTCTAATTCTTCTTCACCCTCTGTTTCATATCGATCTCGTTCTAAATCTCACTCATCAACTGAGCAAAAGTGGAAGCAGAAGGTCAATAAATCCACACCAGAGACCGAATCTAACTCTACTAATCTTAACAAAATAAAAGTTTACACCATTAAAAGGAAAGATAAAACAACTCTCGTAAAAAGAACTTATCTTGTTGATATCTCTCTCAGTGCTCCTGTTTCAAAGCAAAGCTCACGTGGACCCAAGAAACTTTGGGTTCCTAAATTTGTCTAAATTTTGCAGGTTATAAGTGACGAGCAGTTCGACGAAGAATGGTACATTGATAGTGGCTGCTCACGTCACATGACAGGGAGGAAAGAGGAGCTTAGGGAGTACAGATCTCTTGCAAATGGTGGCAACGTCAAGTTTGGAAACAACTCATTCGGCACCATAAAGGGATACGGGATGATAACCAATGGGGACTTCTCTATAAGGAAGGTGGCTTATGTGGAAGGTCTCCAACACAACCTCATTAGTGTATCTCAACTGGTTGGAGGTACAGGTCTCAAAGTATCTTTCGATGATGAAGGTTCAGAAATCATAGAGAAAAAGTCAAACAAAGTGATTCTTAAGTCGGAGCGAAAGGGTGAAATGTTTCCCTTAAACATGAAACCCATCAAAGGAAACCCAGCTGTATGCTTATTGTCAAAAGCGCAATCCGACGAAAGCTGGTTGTGGCACCGAAGATTATCTCATCTTAACTTTAAAGATATCAACCGTCTTGTTACAGGAGGTCATGTAAGGGGCCTTCCCTTACTCAAGTTCGACAGGGATCATCTGTGTGCTGCATGCGAAATGGGAAAGCAGAGTCGTCAAAGTCATCCATCTATAATCAACACAAAAGTTGTTGAACCACTCGAATTAATTCATATTGATTTGTGTGGTCCTTCATCTATCGAAAGCATCGGTGGTAACAAGTATATTCTTGTTATCATTGATGACTTTTCACGATTTACATGGGTGTTCTTTCTAAAGCTCAAATCTGAAGCGACTCAAAAGCTGAAAATGTTTATCAAGCAAATTGAAGTACAGCTCAAGAAGGTTGTTCGCAACATCAGAAGCGACAATGGTCTCGAATTCAAGAACAGGGAATTTGAAGAGTTTCTTGCAGAAAAGGGAATTAGTCATAATTTCTCAGCTCCCTACACACCACAACAGAACGGAATAGTCGAAAGACGAAACCGATCCTTGTGTGAAGCTGCCCGAACTATGCTAAGTTTCGCTTCTTTACCTCTTTATTTTTGGGCTGATGCTATATCTGCTGCTTGTTTTACACAGAACAGGTCATATCTCAACAAAAGGTTCGCACTCACCCCATATGAGATATTGAACAACAGGAAGCCAAATGTGAAATTTTTCCATGTGTTCGGCTCAAGGTGTTTCATCTTCAACTCTAAAGAACACCGCAACAAGTTTGATGTCAAAGCCGACGAAGGAATATTTCTGGGTTACTCTCTCACATCCAAGGCATTCAGGGTCCTAAACAAGCATTCAAGAAAAATTGAAGAGACGTATTATGTGACCTTTGACGACAACTATGTCAAGAAGCTGCAGGCTAAAGAAAATATCACTGGGGAAATCTTTCCTCCAAATGGCATGGTTACAGTCTCGGTTGCTAATCTATTCGAGACATTTCTGGGACTCTTTGACGAACCAGAGAATGCTTCACTTTCTGAAGCTGGTGCAGCAGATAACAAAGTTGATCACATGTAGCAGATTGTTGAAGATGCTGCAAGGAGAATGTATGAAGAAGTATCAATCTGTAACGACTCTCCTTCCAACGAAGCTCAAGTCGAGGGGGAGCCAAGTGCTCAAGTCGAGGGGGAGCCAAACGCTCAAGTCCAGGGGGAGCCAAATTCCACATCTTCAACCGATGAAGTCTCAACACCAGGAAGCTCAGGCCCACTAGAATTACACGAACCTCATATCTTCCAAAGTGCACCAACTGAGGTAGAACGTGATGATGTGACACTCAGTTATGATAGCCAATCTGAGCTAGACGAGATAATCAATGCTGAATTAGACCCAACCGTTGATCCAAATTACCCTCCTCTTATCAAATGGACCAGAGATCATCCTGTCTCTCAAGTAGTTGGAGATGTATCTGAAAAGATTCTGACCCGATCACAACTGAAGGCAAAACAAACTTCCTTATTTTCAAAGGTAGAGTTTTGCATGTTCAATTCATTCGTAGCAAAAGTTGAACCAAAGACAGTTAACACTGCTCTCGATCACTCTGATTGGGTTCAAGCAATGCAAGACGAGTTGAACGAATTTGAAAGAAACAAAGTCTGGCGCCTAATTCCAACTCCTCCAGATGCTTCGGTTGTTGGTCTCAAATGGGTTTTCAGGAACAAAATGGACAAGGAAGGTAATGTTATACGGAACAAGGCTCGTCTGGTGGTAAAGGGATATTGTCAGGAGGAAGGGATAGACTACGAAGAGACTTTCGCTCCAGTAGCTCGGCTAGAATCTGTTAGAATATTTATGGCTTATGCTGCTCACAAGAACTTTGAAGTTTTCCAAATGGACGTCAAGTGTGCATTTCTCAATGGAGAACTTGAAGAGACGGTGTACATAGAGCAACCTCCTGGGTTCGTGAACGAAAAGCATCCAAATCATTGCTATATTCTGGATAAAGCTGTGTACGGCCTTAAACAAGCTCCGAGAGCCTGGTATGAAACGCTTACAAAATTTTTAAAGATGTCCAAATTCAAACAAGGTTCGGTTGACCCAACCTTCTTTCGCAAAAAGGAAGGTAACCACCTTATGATAGTTCAAATTTATGTCGATGATATCATCTTTGGCTCCACGAATCCCAGCTTAACAGCTGAATTCAGAAAGCTGATGGAGACTAAGTTTGAAATGAGCTCAATGGGTCCAATTAACTTTTTCCTTGGTTTAAACATAAGACAGGGACCCGAAGGCATCTTTATTAATCAGGAAGCTTACACGAAGACTCTCCTAGCAAAGTTCGGTATGATGGGAGACTCAAAAGTTAAAGTACCAATGGCATTCGACACTAAGCTTACCCCATCTCTAGACAAACCAGTTGTTGATATCACGCTCTATCGTCAAATGATTGGATCGTTAATGTATCTCACTGCTAGCAGATCTGATATCATGTTTTCTGTGTGTTATTGTGCTCGATTTCAGGCAAACCCTCGTGAACCTCACATGCTTGCAGTGAAGAACATCCTATGATATCTCAAGCGAACCACCTCCTTAGGTCTATGGTATCCATCCAACTCAGCCTTCTTTGTTCAAGCCTATTCTGATGCTGACCTTGGAGGATGTGGACTCGACCGAAAAAGCACGACTGGTGGATGTCAATTTCTTGACGGGAAGTTAGTCAGCTGGCAATCTAAGAAACAGACATGCGTGTCGCTATCCACAGCCGAAGCAGAATACATTGCAGCCGCATCATGTACATCACAAGTGATTTGGATCCAAAGCCAACTTCGAGACTATGGACTCAATATGAAGAAGATCCCACTATATTGTGACTCTGAAAGTGCAATTAGGATCTGTCATAACCCAGTGCAACACTCCAAAACCAAACACATAGCACTAAGGTATCACTTCATCAAAGATCATGTGGAAGATGGAAACGTCGAAGTTCACTTCGTAAGGACCACTGATCAACTGGCTGACGTCTTTACAAAAGCTCTTCCTGAAGCATCATTCAATAAAATATTGCAAGGACTTGGTATGATGGAATCTGAATCAGTGCCAAACTTAAACATAACAACCGAACGTTAGGATTCGTCTCAACTATCTAACCCACTCATTTCTTCAAAGATAGTTTCTCAATGTTGTGTATTGGATGTACAATTCTGTTTTTACCAGTTTATTCACAAAAAAAAAAAAAAAAAAAAAAAAAAAAAAAAAAAAAAACTCTTAACTGAAACCAACCAACGGTTCAGGTTCGGTTTATCAAAATTTTCCAGAACCGAAACCAACCGAAGGTTCGGGTTCGGTTTTTCAAAATTTTGTAGAACCGAAACCAACCGAACGTTCGGGTTCGGTTTTTCAAATCTTTTCTCAACCGAAACCCACCGTAGGTTCGCGTTCGGTTTACCTTAAAAATTCCAAAAAAAAAAATTATTATGTTTTTATTTGTTTATGTGGATACACTTTATGAACTTCCTACTTGTCCCTAGAAGCATGTTGCTGTATGTGTCTCAAGCCTCATAAGATTTTGAATAAAGGCCTTCATGACCTGGTATACACAAACCTTGTCTTCCCAACAAGGCCACTTCATTTATTCTAATCGTGAGCTACCTCACTCTTTTCTCACATGAGTTAAGAACTTCCTGCTTGGTCCTTCTTCTTGCAGTAGAGGTACTTTTGTTATCTTACACCATCTCTTATTATTTCTTCACTACACTCATTCCATCATGGTAACCCTTAAGACTCTCAGCTCTTACCACTGAGGTTTATGGTTGCACAACATCTGTGTTTATGATCTTAGTTTTGTGACACTACGAACTAAGTGAAACCCAAAAATCAACACCTAAGGAATTGACGGTGAACAATTATATTGTTCAAGCTTTTACTAATGAATTGATGAAAGTACCATATTAAAATCTCCAGTTTTATGTGATTCCTATGAAAATGGTATTAACCCATAACTTTTCTTCCCCTGGGATCTTGTCCTTTTCTTCCCCTGTGACGAGGAGGATGATGCACCTGTCACTAAGAAACATCTCAAACAGCTCAACGAGAAGATTGATCTCCTTCTCGCCTCCTCGTCCAACCAACAATCAATCCTGTCTGAAGCTGCACTTCAGAAGATTGTAGATGCCTTCAAAAGCGCCCAACATGATTCAGCAGCCTCAGCAACTGCTGCAATTCAGGCATCTACCCGAGCATGTGAGGTAGCGACCGAAAAAGTCGATAAACTATTTTCTAATGCCTCTGCTCTACTGCAGTCCATGCAACAAAGTGCAGCTGCCACTAAGGCATCATTGGAACCGATTGTCCAACAATTGGTCTCCTTTGTCACATCGGAGTTGCCATCGTTCGCCAATCTACGTAAAACCATAAGCGACGACAACTCGGCTTTTACAGCCTCCATTGAAGCTCGTCTTGTCAAGCTTCAAGAAGATCTGACATCCGAGCGTTCTTTAATGGACGATCTGGCATTAAAAACAACGGCTCTTGAGGTCAAGACCACTCAACTCTCTCAATCTCAACAAGAGCTGGAAGATCTTCGCTCCGAACGGGAGGTGGTTAAGACGTGTGTTTCGGATGTCCACGCTGTCATCTCAAACATCCTGGAAGCACATGATCCAATATTAAACTTTTCGGTGAGGCGATCCCTTGCTGAAAAGCTCTCTCCAGCCATTGATCTACTAAACAAGGTCGAAGGCCTCCCAAGTTTTGTGTCCATTCCGAAACAAGGGGGAGATAAGAAGCCAAGTTCAAAACCACCTCCTTCCTCAAAAGCTACTCATACAACTGAACCATCTTCAACTCATCAAATTTTAAGTTCAGGTATGAAGAACAAAGATAAAAATATAGCCGAGGACGAAGATGAAGAAGGCGACAAGGAGACCATTGCCGACATTTTGAAACGAAAGAACAGTCGCAAGGTTGGTGATGATGCCAGTCGTGAGGCACGTGAGGCTGCCGAAGCCGAACGTAAGCAAAAAGAAGCCCACGATCTCCTTGAGAGCCGAAAGACTCTCTTCCCTGCCTGGACCAGGGAACGCTTGATCAAAGAGGCCATTGAAACTCCCAGCATCCTATGGCTCGAGCCGGTCATATCGTTCGACTGCAGTAATTCTGTCAATTCGCAGTTCGATATGCCACTGACTCGAAAGGCGTTTATCTTTCACGTCTTCTCTAATATTTTTGATGTCCCTCACCCGAACGCTGAGCTTGACAGGGAGCTCATTGACTTTTACCTAAAGGCTGCTCGTCCTCAATTCCTTACATGGAGCGCTCAGAAGATTGTCAATGTTCGGGTGCTAAAGCCTTACACTGAGGGACGTTTTATAAACGTTCGGTTCAAACTGATTCGGGGATCTGCAAAATCTGTTCATCTCATCTCTCTAGCAGATCTACCGAATCTAAATCCTCATGATTGGATCGTCTTGTATAACATCCTTTTGACCAATGAAGCTGAATATGGTCCCATTCTAGACCATGTCAAAAGGATGTTAATCTGCTATATCATGGAGGTTGCCCTTATGGATCAGGAGGTCGCCACAGTCTTCAAGAAGAAACCTAAAATTGCTCCTGTGGGATCGGCCAGTGATCTAAATCAAATGCAGCTGGGCAAGATTGATCCGAGACGTAACACAGTCATGTTCACTAGAGCGGAAGGACAGAAATGTCTCTCCGCTTTAGCTGATAAGCATCTTTACACCACAACTTGCTTGGAGCATGTGCTTTTTATTGTTAAATGGTGTAAAGAGAATTCAGCTGATGATGTTAAGTATTTTGAAGATATGATCAACTGGTACATCCGGTTTAGACAGACAATTCTTTCCATCACCAAGTGTCTGTTTAGTACCGTGAAGAAGGTACCAGTTTCGGCTGCTGGCCCAAGTAATAAATAAAGATCTCGCTCCAAATTGACGCAAAGGGGGAGATTGTTGGGCTTAGAAGATTGCGTCTTTTGGGCTCGTCTTTCTGTATTGTTTTGTATTACGGTATGGGCCTGTCCAACCGTGAGTCTTTTATGCTTTGTATATAAGCTTATGCTTGCATGCATATTAGGTTAAGGTTTTTAGAGATCTGAGAATACGATATTTTCCAGACGACTAAAGGTTTATTTGATCATACTTGTAACATTCCAATCCTCTACAGTTGATGTTCTTAATCGAGCTCTTCTGAGGATTTGTTTTAATCATTCGACTCGTTTGATTCAATCTTGTTCTATTATTTTTCTGTGTTTATACCGTCATTGTTTATTTACTTGTTCAAGATCTAATCGATCTTCATAGATTAAAAGATTCTTTAATCTTATCAAAAATAATATTTATTAATATATAATAATCCAATAAAAAATAATACAATAAGAAAAAAGTTTAATTAAGGTAATTAAAAAAATTAATATAAAATAATTCAATAAAATGAAAAAGAAATGGTCACGAAGGTAAATCCGTCATTTACCAAAAATTAACACCGATGATATTAAACTTAACGAGATAGGGACCAAAACCACAACAAAACCATCAAATAATGATCTTTTTGCTAATAAACTTTTTTTTTTGGATCTTACCCAAATAAATTGACAAACCACAGGGACCATTTTTGCAATTTTGTCTATATATATAACAATACTTTTAAATAAAATATATATACTATAAACTATAAATAAAAAATAATAATAATTTACAATAATATCTACCCTAACAAATTAAAATGCATTTACCACTTATCATTTTCTTATAATTTGTATTTTCCTTTCACTTGCTCTCTAAAAATGACACATAAGTTTTTTCCACTTGTAATTTTATGAGAGTTTTTTAATTTTTTTTTAAATAATAAAATTAATAGTCGTTAATTATGAATCAAATTAACACCTCTTCAATCCGGCGGTTTTCAATCTTTTGGAATTACAATTACAGTTACCTTACATATAAAAATCTAACTTTTATTCATAGATTTAATATCTTTTTATTCTATATACGTTTTTTACTTGTCTTTTCAAGTTTTGTAACCAATGCATATCTTCAATAATAAAAGCATTATGTCCGTTTAATTTATTTTTCTTTGGAACCGATAAAACTATTTCCTTTTGCATCATTTTTTATGTGTGTAACCACAAAACTACTCTACAAGTCATTTGCTATTTTCCTTGCAAGCCACTTTTATTTTTACAATAATAATATTTTTATTTTTTCTATTGATTAAAATTTATTGAGTGAAAGGTCCTTTTAAATCCTAAAAGGTGTATAAAAATAAATAATAAATATTAGATATTTAAAATTTCCTTTATTAATTAATTTTGTTTTATTTTCCTCATAATTTGTACCAATTGACTTTGAAAACTTATAGATATTAAAAAATTCGTTATTACTTTTCTAATTCGAATTACTAGGCAAATTGGATTCCAGGATAAGTTTGCATCCTTAAAAATCAACAAATCACAATAAATCGGAAATAAAATTGTATCCAAAAAACTGAATCATATGGACCATATGGTTGGAGGCAGTGATATTTTAACAAAAACTTCTTGTTTTTTTTCATCAGGTACTGTTCATGTTCGATGCCTATGTATAGCAATTGATAAATTGGTATTAAAAGTCGACTTTTCAGTTATATATTGCATTGTTAATAATTAAAAACAAAAATGAATTAAATATATTATTCTAAATAATAACAGTAAACTTAGAAAATAGGATATGTAATGTTATATTTAAATAAGTTTTTGAAATTTGTGATTCTAAAAAATTATTTAATATACCTCAATAGTTTTTTTTATTAATATAGTTTGAATTTCTTACTTATTCAACATTTCATTGGTATTTGTTTAAAAATTTTAATTTAAAAATACTTAAAGTTTATATTTTGATATTGAACTTTTTTTTTTTTAATCAATCCGTATATTTCATGG
Organism: Lactuca saligna; assembly: GCF_052625555.1. Taxonomy (NCBI): domain Eukaryota; kingdom Viridiplantae; phylum Streptophyta; class Magnoliopsida; order Asterales; family Asteraceae; genus Lactuca; species Lactuca saligna. The sequence goes on from NC_136424.1 coordinate 27,827,995, forward strand.
GTTTCACACCTAGTTTAAATTAAATAAAAATCCTACATAGACACCATAAGTCCATTTGAGCAGATTTGCAGTTAAACCAATCAAAAAACACTGGTTACGATCTAGATGAATGACTTGATTAAACAATATTATTAAATTATATTAAATGACATAAACCAAAATAGTAAATATATAAATTTGTTCAAACAAGTGTCTTATATATGATTAATATCTTTAAGCCCATCAAGTAAAAAACAAGTTCCCCTCAAAACAGTTTAGAAATAGCTACAACCTTCAGCCTATCTCAAACAACAAACATCATCTTCATCCCTGTACAATACAAGTGCTTAATTGAAAAGGGTAAAATAGTCCACACAAACTTTACTCTTCGCATTTCATAACAATAGCTTCAAATATGCCATCTGATCTAAAATTAGGATAAAACAGCCTGGGGTCCACAGGTCCAGGTAGACTAAAAGACAGAGAAAACTGTCCAGGTGGCGATTGCTGTTGAAATTTCATTTCAAATACCCGCGAATGTCTCGTTACGGTATTCCCACCTGTCGATGTTTCTCCTCTCACATGAACCATCCCGCCGCGTTCAATCTCACAGCTAAATTGACCTGCGAGATCAAAATGGTAAAACTTTATGTAAATCTCACATAAAGTTTTACCTGTATCGGGCTTCTGCAAAAACTGAAGCCCGATACATTTAGTTGTATCACGCTTCAGAATTCTGAAGCGTGATACAAATAGCTGTATCACGCTTCAAAAGCGTGATACAGCTATTGATATTATGATGTAAAAGGAATAAGAAAATAAACCAGGATCTTTCTTGACACCAGGTAGTGCAACTTGAAAAAAATACGCGCTTTTGCTTACACCGATATCCACTATTCCTAAAGGTGGTCCGATTTCGCCTTTTTTAGCAGTTCCAGATAAAACAATTGATGCATTTGAACTTTGTTCTTCAAGTTTAGGAATTGATATAAGTGGCATCACAAAAGGTCCTTCAATTCGTTGCTTTTTGTTTGAAATTTCTTCCATAAAAGATGATGAATTCCCATTTTCGGTTGAATCTTTTGCTGCTATTGTTTCTTCAAACTTCTTCATAACCATTGTTTGAAATGATATTAAGAATTGTTTATTCGGTTTGCATTGAATACAGATGAGTTGCATCCTTTTGTGAGGTACCCATGTCATGAAATGGTAATAAATTTTGGTTACTATTATATTTAATGAAAATTAACACAAGAAGATAGAGTACATATGAATCTTGGAGCATGAAATTAAGATTACAATATCCTAAAAGATTTTAGCAAATAAATTATCATGATACAATCTTCAATCAGCAATTGATGCATCATCTAATGTGGTCAAATTACTTAACTATCATTGTTGTTTGCCAAATTAGTGGTACATTTGTTTTTTTAGGTGATTAATACCTCTAGAAAGCACAAAATCAGACGAAATTTAGTATTTATGCAACCTATAATCTAAAAATAAAGATTAGCTTACAAGAAAATAGTTTGATACCCTTCAATGAGAGATAAGTTGATACACAGATGTTCATACCACAATCACATAAGATCTTTTCTTGATAAATGTTGCCTTCATAAATCATTAGTATTATTGTGAACAAGAATACAACATTGAGCTCATACTCAAGTAGTAAAGTGGGTTCCTTTTAACTTCAAGTGATAAATTCTCAAAACTTGAAGAAAATCTAGTTGCATTAGTTTCGTTACAGGTACTAAAAAGAAAAGTGTTGGCAAATTTGTAGCAGAAGTCACAAAACCCTTAGCGATTTTTGATTGAAAAACTTCTAGGTTTTGATTTCAGAAGTCAATGTGTGTATCTTCAAATTGAAAAAGGATGTAGAGAGTAAATTGTTCTCGACGCAGATCAACAGTCGAACAAAAACACTCGTTGTTCCCAACTATTGAACCCTAATTTTGAAAAAGAAAGGGGAGAAAAAGAACCACAGACGCTGCACCGTTGAAACCTTGATACATACAATTAATCACTCCATTCCTATCCTTCGAATTACAATTTCACAAATGAACCAACAGTAAGAGGGCAATAAGTTTATCGAGAAAAACAAGTAATTCGTTACTACAAAAGTGGAAGGGTGATCTTAACTGCATAAATCATTGCAGAATCGTTGGAGGTGGAGCCGGAGATGCTGTGACACAGCTATCGGAGCTGTCAACGACGAAGCTCTTGGCGGAGAAGACGGCAGCGACTGTGATGTCGGGGAGGGAACACGCAGATGGAGTGGAGGTGTTGTTATGCGTCGATGAGAAAGAAAGGATCAGGGGAGGCGTGATTTTGAAAAGAAAGAAAGAGCGACACATCTAGGGCATATGGGTCTTTTTTATTTTTCAGATGCGCCACCAAATCTGAAAGTTTAAGAGCCAATTATTAATTTCAGAGGTAAAAATAAGAGGGTGTCAAACATTTCAAATCTAATTTTTAAAAGCTTACCTCTTAATTTTTCAATTAAGAGGTAAAGAAACGGGGCTTTACATCTTGTTCCCGAGTTCAACTTAAGAAGAGAAATGGGAGGGTACGGAGGGAAAGTGAGGAGTGTCGAAAAAAAATTATGTTTCCAAGTTTCATTAATGGAAGGAAAGTAAGGGGAGGGGAAGGATTTTAGAGTCATATTTTCCTTCCAAATTTTCCTCCCAAATTGGGCGGATTTGGGAAGAAAGTGAGGGGAAGGATAATTTTAAGTTGTATTTTCTTTTTCCTTCTAACTCGGGAATACAAAAACTAAAAATTTTATTTTCCTTTCCTTTCATTTCCTTCGAACTCGGGAACACAAAATAGTGAATATTTTCCTTCCCTTCCCTTTCTTTCTGTCAAAATTTTCCCTCCCTTTCCTTTAACGAAGTTACATAAAAACTCGGGAACAAGGCGTTAGTGTAATTGTGTGTGGCATGAAGGGAATTTTACCAGGGTTAGCTCCGAAGAAGAGGGATGTTGGGGAATTGATGAAGATATCAATGAAGCATTTCGTCGAACGATTGGCCGGCCATTGAAACAATAAGGTTTTCTGTTTTCCGATTCGAAATGTTTAACAATGTTAAAGAGTCGGTGAGCTAAGCTGACACCTGAAATCGCGTGAAAATTTACATGATCTTCATGTTTGTTGTGCTTTGGTTTATTACATGTTTGATTATTATAAAATTAGATTACATATTTCTTTTATAGAATTGACTGAAAGTAGTATCTTATGCCTAGGATTATATAACATGATATTATTTTTATTTTTATTTTGGATTTTTAATATAGAGCCCTAACATTATAATTGACGTTGGATCTTGTTGCTTATTTTTCCTAAATAATATTTGGATTTTTGTATCACGATATTTGTATAGATTTGTGTTTAAGATATCAGAGAACCCGAAATACCGATATAAATAGTATTTATAATAGTAGTTACACTCCAAATATACAAAGATACTTCTTACTTTGATCTAAGCTTAAGATCTCATTCATTACTCAAATAGATTTTTACTACTTAAAATCTTTCCGATATATTTTAATAGGGAGTTGATTTGCACACAATAATTTTTCTCCATACATAACAATTGGTGTTTTAAAATGTTGTAATGTATAACTATATAATGTATAAATTGTTGTGTATGATAAAAAACTGTTGTGTACAAATCACTTTCCATTTTAATATATATCGTAATGATACATAAAGAAATAACTAATTATAAAAAATATTATCATTAATTAAATATGAAATGCATTTACTATAGAATACATTTCATATTTAATTATGATAATAATCATTATAATTAATAAACTTTATATCTAAATATGATAATAGTTTGTTTTTTTATATATATCCATGAATCCTAATCTTTAATTATATTGACTTTCAAAGTGATTATTATCATAAGAAATATTTTAACATGTATAGTTCAAAACAATTATGATAAATTCTTATAACCTAGTCAAGAACCAACTTTGTATTTCAATTTAATGATATCATCAATGACTCTTTGTATTTCTAAGTGGAGTGGAGTATCTCAAATAATTGACATCTTGTATAATTTTTATTTTCCTATAAAAAATATATTAACTTTATCAATAAAATATTATTAATTTAAATCATTTTCATTCATCGACTATTTTTATAAGTTGTTATGAAGTAAAATAATTTACCATCATCTCTGTAACATATTTTATAAAGTCTCACATTTAATTTGTTATTTCTAAGCATATACAATACCTAGAAAATTAAAACATATTTGACAATACCATCACGAATCATATAGAAGAGCTCGTGGGAGCGTTTCTTTGGTGCCAAGGTGAGCTTAAAAGAGGAAAAACCAAAGTCTCTTGGAAAGTTGTTTCTCTCCCACAAACTTAAGGTGGCATTGGTATAAAGAGTATGTCCACTTGGAATATTGTTCTTATGACCTCTCACATCTGGACGCTCGTTACCTGCAAGGACACACTTTAAATGAAACCGATTCACTCTTAAAGATTTTATATGACATCCTTATTTTCACGGTCAGAAAATACCGATTTTGTTTATGTTGTATAAAAATCAGAGTACCTCTTCTAATAAAAATATTGCGGAATTTGTTTACCAGTAAAACATGATAAATACGTTATTAAGACATTTCCGAATAAAAGTATTTTTATTCATTTTAAAACATTTGGGATGTCATCGTCAATACAGAAACATAAGCATAAACAAAACTTACATTCATTATCACTGGTGATTTATATCTCCTTAATCTCTCAGTGTAATGTGACTTCATATCAACACATGTGATATAAATAAACTGAGTGGGTCAGGTTAGAAAACCTGGTGAGTACATAGGGTTTTCAACCCACAATAATATAATTATTATGTTTAATCTTCATGTAGCACCTGGTTCTTGGTACGTATTTTTTTATTAATATTTTTGCATTTTGCCCTTAGACTCAGCGAGTTGAAAGACCAACTCAGAGAGTAGAAGCGGGATGAGACACGGGGTTTAAGCAGTAGAATCGACGAGTCGGGTCCCAGACTCGGCGAGTAGGCCCTGTCTGGACAAAAATCATAACATGAGGGTTTGCACCCTATTTAAACACCTTAACTCGGCCTCCTTTGTCTCCCTTGCTCCCAAAAGACCCCCATAGCAAACCCTAGCCGTTATTGAAGCAATCTAAGGCATTTGGAGTGATTTTGGTGCTTTGTGACCTAAGGAAGGATGGAAAAGCTTGAAGGATCAAGATGAGGCTAGCAGGATCCAATTTTGAGCATCATTTGCAGTCTACAGAAGGTACAAAGTCTATACCTTGTTTGTTCTTTTGATAGATCCCATTTTGTGGAGTTTTAGGGCTTTTCTAAGCCATTTTGGTCACCAATCATGATTGCAAGCATGGTTAGGGGTTGATGTTTGTGACATCCCCATTTTCACGGCCAGAAAAGACCGATTTTGTTTATGCTTTATAAAAATCAGAGTACCTCTTTTAATAAAAATGTTGTGGAATTTGTTCCCAGTAAAACATGATAAATACGTTATCAAAGTATTTCCGAAGAAAAATATTTTTAATTCGTTTTAAAACATTTGGGATGTCATCGTCAATACAGAAACATAAGCATAAACAGAACTTACATTTATTTACACTAGTGATCTACATCTCTTTAATCTCTTAGTGTAATGTGACTTCATCTCAACACCTGTAATATAAATAAACTAGGTGGGTCAGGTTGGGAAACCTGGTGAGTACATAGGGTTTTCAACCCACAATAATATAATTATTATGTTTAAACAATCAAACAATCGACCCAATTACCCATCCCTATTATCTTCTTTACTCTTAAGGATCTATCCTCAAAGTCATCTATCCCGCATTCGTTCATTCTGAAGTCCTTTGCTTCCAAAGTTATAGGACTGGTACTAAATCTATAGTTGTCAATGCTCGTTTGTAAAGCACTAATTTCATAGCTGCTAGGTACTAAATCCATAGCTACAAGTGTTTATCTAATAGGTACTAAGTCCATAGCTACCAATTCCTAACAGGTACTAAGTCCATAGCTACCAGTATTTGTCCAATAGGCATTAAGTCCATAGATGCTGATGTTATTTGTTAGGCACTAAGTCTATAGCTGCCAATGTTTACTCACATCATCTTTTATCTCTCATCATTCATTTACCCATCTCATACCCAACATACTTGTATATTTAAAATATGTATACAGTTCAAATCATCTAAAACATGTATAAAAAACGTTCATCTAGCATAGATAACAAGTATTCAGATAATATGCACACATAGCACATAGTTTATATAAAATACTTCATATATATGTGTAAGATGAAAGTAACTATGCACTCACAACATGTAATTTATATTAAATACTTCATATCTATGTGTAAGATGAAAGGGACCATGCATTCACCTGAGAAGGTAGTGACTCGGTACTCGGACAACGCTTCGTTTACTTTAAAATAATTTCCTTCGACAAAACATAGTATTATTACTACTAGATTCTAGTCTGATATTTACCGTGACTAACTATTAGTCTTATTATTATTATTATTATTATTATTATTATTATTATTATTATTATTATTATTATTATTATTATATAAGCGTTTAAACAATACTTTCCAACCACTATGTACAGACAGGAACCAGACATAAAACACCTGAGGGCAGGACCATTTTGTCATATAGCACTTCTGAAATCCAACAATCCTATGCGGCCCTTTAAACCAGATTCCCCGTATCGCGAGTAGTTAAAAAGATATTATAACGACACTTATATAAGTCATAATAATAGTTCAAATATTTATTATAAATTTATAATAACAATACTAATTTTAAATATAAACAATATTTAAAATAGGGTAAGCATAACTTACTTATAATGGGATTTTAGCTAGGAGTCGAGCTCTGTAGGGGTATATCGCTAAGGCTAAATCTCGTTTAGATCGCTAAGGCTAAATCTCGCTCTATCGTAAATTCACTATTTATATTTCCCGGTATTGTGTCGGTTCCATCACGAAACTCCGACGGGTCATAACTTCTTCGTTATAACTCGGATTTCGGCGGTCTTTATATGTATGGAAACCTTGTAACGTATACTACAACTTGGTTAAGATTATTTCTAAATAATATTTTGCCGAAAAGTCATTTTCGAAACTTATTGCCTCTAAACTGACTAGCCCGGATCTACTGGCGTTACAATGCTTCAAATCGAGGCCCTTAGTGGGGTTACAAGGCAGAAAGGAGTGGCTCTTGCACTCAAAGAAGGCCCCATGCATTGTAAGAGATTGTTTAAGTACCTTTTGAGCTCAAAGTCCCATGCAAGCACGTAAAGGTTGTAACTTTACGTGCTAGATCGATTGTAGAAGCATAGATCTATCTTTTGATCAAGGGTTGTACATTAGAAATCGAAGATTTAGTAAGAGGATGTGACCAACTCGACGAGTCCATTCTTGGACTCGGCGAGTCCAAGGTTTCTGTCCCATATCAGTTGAGGGTCATAAGGACCCATTTGAGTGTTGAAAGGTTTTAGGGGGGTTCTCGGGGAGTGACCCAGCATTCTGGACTAAACCATTGTTTTGGAAGTTCATGGGACTCGGTGAGTGCATGAGCAGACTCGTCGAGTCTAAGGCAAACTTCTTAAGGATGAAGATGAACTCGACGAGTTGTTCATACAACTCGGCGAGTCAAGGACAGGACCTGTGTATCAGTTGAAGATGAACTCAACGAGTTGTTCATACAACTCGGTGAGTCGGATGAGGATTCAGTCGATGTTCATTTAGAAGGAAAACTCATCGAGTCATCGCCTAACTCGACGAGTAGAGACGGGTATAAGTGATGGGTTTTATACAAACAGTTCTATGTGTACATGCAACCCTAGCATTGGATCTATTTTTTCACTATTAGATACACAACATTATGAACACATAATAAAACCCTAAAGATGATTGCTATTTTCGAAATTAACCAAGAAGGTTAGATTACATACCTCTTGTTGTTATATTGTAATAACATCTTGAATCTTCAAACCCTAAGTCTTGAAAGCAAGCACCACAAGTGTAGTGCCTCTAATGGCTCACAAACACCAAGAGCAATTGGAGAGACTATAGAGAAAGAAGGAGAGGTATAAAATTCATCCCTAAGAAGCCTTGGGAAGGTATGAACGAAATCATGAGCCAAAGGGGTGTTTATATAGGTGTAGAGATAGGGTTTCAGTCCTTATCCTTATCTAGTTGCTTGTCCACCAAGCAACCCACAAGATAAGCCTTGAATCCTTATCATGAACAAATTCTAAGGCCTTATCACCTTAAATTCGTCCAACCTATCCTTAGGATAATCCTTTCCCTATTTTGTAACTATCACATAATTACAATTCAGCACCTCTAGTTTAATTAATTACATTTGATCACAAAATTAATTCTTAATTAATTATTGACCAATATTAATTAAACAAATATGATTTCTACTTTAATATATTATTCTTATAACATATTAATAAATCATAATAACCTCTTTCTCTATTATTTCTCCAGTTAAGTTGCTTTGGTGAAGGCATCCTAAAAGGACCATGCACAATCGGGTCAAGTACTTACCAATTATGGTTACAGGCTCAGACACTAATCCAACAATAAGGACAAATGGAAGGATAAGGACTCGATGAGTTGGCGATCCAACTCGGCGAGTCAGGTCAACTAGAAGTTAACTTTGACTTTGATTTGGTCAGGGGTAAAATGGTCATTTTACCCTAAGAACAGTTAGCAGTGTATGACTAAGTGTTTTGTAGGAATTATAGTCAGAGGATTTCCATAGCAGCAGCGATAGTAGTCAGAGGATTCCCGCACAGATCAACAGCTACTACGAGGTGAGTTACCTTCCAGTAGCGGTGGGTCTACGGCCACAATGTCGGCCCACTAGTAGGAGTTGTATGATTAGATGATTGTCTTTGTGATATCATATAGGTTTGCTACTACCCGATATCTTATATGTTGGCATGATATGTTATATGTGATAGTAGTAGAGTTCGGTTGTTAGGACCGAATGGTAGGTCAGACACCCCAGATATGTCTAATAATATGTGTTGATATGTTTATATGCTGGCATGATATGTTATATGTGATAGCAGTAGTAGGAGGGGAATAGTCCCCAAGTTCGGTTGTTAGGACTGAAGGGTAGTTCGGACAACCCAGATATGTCTAATAGTATGTTTATGTTATTATATATGTGATAGTAGCAGTAAGGGGTGGACTAGTCCCCGAGGGTCGGTTGTTAGGACCGACGGGTAGGTCAGCACCTCAGAATGGCTTGACATGGGTAGGACGACACCCCAGAATGGCCGCATGGATAGGACAACGCCCCAGAATGGCCGCATGGGTAGGTCGGCACCCCAGAATGGTCGTACCAGGTAGGTCGGGCACCCTAGAATTGCCCGGCAGTATGTATGTTATGTGCTTGTATGGTATGTGGTACGATGGGGGAACTCACTAACCTTCGTGCTTACAGTTTACAGTTTTGGTTTCAAGTACCTCTTCAGCAAAAGGGAAGGAGTTGGGGCGGTAGTGGCACATCATACACACACTCTTTGTTTTCCGCATTATAAGTTATTATGGGATTTGTACTCTGACATTATTATGTTTTTATGATTCGGTTTTCAGATATGAGACATGCTTTTATTAAATGATATGATCGGTTGATATTTTGATACAAATGTTGTGCAAATCACTTAATCAAAACTGAAATTTTTGGTCGTGAAAATTGGGTTGTTACACTTCAAATAATTAATCAACCAAATTACCCATCCCCATTATCTTAAGGATCTACCATAAGAATCAACCATTCTTCGTTCATTTACTCCTAAGGATCATCCTAAGGAATTGGCACGAAATCCATCGTTACCAATGTTTATAGATTCAATTGGTGAACACGTAGCCCAAAACATCTGGTGAACACTTAGTTCAAAAAGAACTAGTGAACACACTTAGTTCAAAAATACCTAGTGAACACACTTAGTTCAAAATACCTAATGAGCACCCTGTTCAAAAACACCTATAGGTTACGAGCCTGCTAGCGTTCCACTGGACCGTCATATATACTCCACTAGATGACTGGATCACTGTTAACATTGATATCTTTCATCGTGTTATTACACATCAACTATTCAATCTACTCATGTTTTACCCAACACATTTTGTAGATATAAAATACATATACAGTTTAAATCATTTAAAACATGTATAAAAATCTTTCACCCAGTATAAACAGCGAGTATTTAGATAATATGCACACATAACACGTAATTTATATTAAAATACTTCATATCTATGTGTAAGATGAAAGTAACTATACACTCACCTGAAAAGGTGGTGACTCGACACTCGGACAACACTTCGTTACTCTTAACACAATTTTCCTTTGAGAAAACCTAGTATCATTACCACTAGAGTTTTAGTCTAATATTCACTAAGACTAATTAATAGTCTTGCTATTATTACTATTATATAAGTACGAAACAATATTTCTCAACCACTATATAGTATATACAAACAAGTGCCAGACATAAAACACTGGAGGGCATGACCATTTTGGCATATCGCACTTCTGAAATCCAACAACCATATGCGGCCCTTTAAACCAGATTCCCCGTACCGCGAGTGGTTAAAAAGATGTTATAACGATACTTATATGACACATAATAATAGTCCAAATAATTATTATAAGGCCCTAATAACATTACTATATTTAAATAAAAGTTATATTAGAAATAATATAGGCGTAGCTCACTTACAACGGGTTTTTATTAAAAAATCGGGCTTCGCTGGAGCAGCGTTTCCAAGCCGAAAGCTTTTCTTCTCGAAGCCGTCGGGCGCTTCGGGGCTTCCTTCTCATGCTAGGGAGGTTCCCTAGACTTGGTAGGGGTTTAGGTAGGCTAGAGAGAAGTTAGAGAGAGAAAGAAAGGTTATGGTGTGAAGAAAATATGAAGGATTCATCATTTATTTATAAGGATTTTATCGTAGAGTAGCCCCTAAGATTCACCCATATCTTCCGCGTACGAGCTCCATTTTCTACGTTATTTATATCCACGCGTTGGTATTTACGAGTACTACAACTTTCATTTAGACCCAATCGGCTAATTCTCATTGTATCTCAGATTTACAAAACTGTATTCGAATTCGTCGCGCTTGAAGAGTAGAGACTAAGTTTCGTCTATATCTTTAACATACGAGCTCCGTTTTCGACGTTCTTTACATCCACGCATTGGTATTCATGAGTACTACAACTTTCATTTAGATCCTGTTGGCTAATTCTCATTCTATATTAGATTTACAAAACTGTATCGAATTCGTCGTGCTCGAAAAGTAGAGACTAAGCTTCATCCATATCTTTCACATACGAGGTCCGTTTTCGACTATCTTTTTATCGTTTAAATCCTATTAACGATATATTCATTTCTCGGTTAGATTATTTTGGCTAAAAATCGAGCAATTTGAACTTTGAATTTTCGGGTTGTGCATTGTTATGCTAAATCTGAGAAAAATCTCAACTTCCTCATACGAAGTCAGATTTGGACGTTTTTTTTATGCACGCTCTCTTTTTAACATATACTATGACTTTTGTTTAGATCACTAATGCTAGAAAGTATTTTATCGTAAATTCACTTTTTACGATTCTCGGTGTCATGTCAGTTTTGCCGTAAAACTTCGACGGGTCATAACTTCTTCGTTATAACTCGGATTTCGGCGTTCTTTATATGTACGGAACTCTTATAACATATTCTACCAATTGGTTAAGATTATTAATTATAAGTAATCTTCCATCAAAAACTCATTTTTGATGCTCTTTGTCTCTAAATTGACTAGCTCGGATTTACGGGCGTTACAATTATCTCCCCCTTAGGATAATTACGTCCCGGAATTATCAACGAAATAGTAACTTCTATGTTGCTTTGAATGAGTATCTAACTCTTGGACTCCTTGACTGCATGAAGTGCTTGATCTTGCACGTGCTCCCTATCTCACGTTAGACTCCAAATTATGACCTTCAAATCACAACCTCGATCCGTATTGGAGACTCCTTATTTTTAACAAACTTAAGATAAGTTCTTTTATTACTACCATAGACTGATGTGTCATATTCTAATGACTTATCATTGTATATTGCAACGCTTAGACTCGGGTCTCTTAGAGTCAAATTCCAGAACAGACTATGTTTCAAGACTATTATTGATGAAGTCCGCTCGAGACCCATGAGTCTCACTCTCAATGCCTCCCCAAATATTGCTAAAGCTAAGATCTTTTGGAGGTGTTCTTTAAAGAATGAAGAGATCGTCACTTAGCACCTGCCTTGACTTTGTGACCAAGATTTATGTCTTATTTTATGTCTTTGTGGTTGGTTATGCTTTATATTAGGGTTTAGAGCTTGTTTTGTCCGCTTTTAGTTGGCCTTTAGTTACTTAGGTTGTGTTGGTCCCTAGAACCCTTTTCTTTTCCATAGGAAGGAAATCTTCAACCTGCTATTATATATATTCTTTTTATTAATAAAATTTTAATGGAGGTAACGCCCTTCTTTACCCCAATAGCCTTAACTAAAACTAATATATTGCAATATATAATATATTAAAAAATATATATTAAGTCTTTGAAAATTAAAATAATAGATAATAACTAGTTCTAATGAAACTTTAATTTTAAACAAAATAAAATTTAAAATATAAAATAATTAAATAAAAATTTTAATTGTATGAAATATAAAACTCAAAAATAGTGATATTTAATAAAATACAAATATTAGTATTATCATCCAAAAAACAATTCAATAAATATCAATTTTTATAGTTGTTTATTAATATTTTAAATTTTGAAAACACTCACATTCATGATGATGTTATAGTGCTTCCAAAAATAGACAATTGCTTGTTGACTTGTTAAACTACAAGTTCATATAAAAATTTCATACTCATGTTTTCAAAAGAAAAACCTATGATCCATCCGTCATTCATTTTATATCATCATAAAATGATGTCAAAAAGTACATACTTTGCAAAAATATAAAGTAACATAAAATAAACGTGTTTTCATAATTAGTTTTTATTTTAAAATTATATTAGACAAAATTACACGGTTTGTCATGTGAGACGAATAAGGGAAAAGAGAAGAATGAAAAAAAAAAAATGAAAAAATCGGAAGGAATTGAGAATGTTGATAAGGTTGAGGGCGATAAAGTTAATAAGGTTGACGATACAAACAAGATGGGTGTCAGTCTTATTTATTTATTCTTCGTTTATTATACCATTTCTAACATTAGTATGGGATATGTAGGTTGGACCTAATAAGGAAGAACAAAATAAGAAAAAAAAAAAAAAAACAGAACAATCTATGAAAACACCCAAGAAGGAACTCTTCTACAAGTCACCGTCTCACCATAAAAAACCATCCCTTCCACTATAGCAAAGCTACCATGTATCGGTATGTCTTAGAAGTTAGAACCCATCTAATTTATAAATTCTATTTAGTATTTATATAGGAAAAATATCAGGAAAAATCTTGAAAAACATATAGGACCTCATTGATATTATTTAACAAAACAAGAAACAAATAACTAAAAGAAATGGTGGACTTCCTTTACTTTTTTCCTTTGGAAAGAAGAGCCTCGTTTGTCGAGACCACGGCTAATCCCACATGTATCATGTATTAGAGTCACTACAAACGAACATTCATAGCTACATGAGTAAATAGTAACTAGTGGTAGAAATCGGGTAGAGAAAGAGAAAGCAAATGGTTAAATTTACAAAGCAAATGGTTGTCTTTAATAAAACTTATCTACTTCGAAGATAAATATAAAAAGATGTAGTTGTCTAATGTTATAACAAGGAATAGTGAAAGGCTATAAGGAAACTTGAAAAAGAAAACACAACTCCTATATTGTTGGTTGTATTAAACAGTTGTTGCAAATGGACTCTTTAATAAGAAAGGAGATTCAGATGTTTGTTTTTTTATCTGTAGTTCGTTTTGATATCTTTTGTTTGCGACGCGCAGACCACTAGCAGACATTAGGCTTCACAAACTGTTTGTTTTTTTTAAGACCGCATACTTAAAAAGGTTTGCATGTCCTCTTTTTGGCGCAGATATAGACCAGAGTCTTCAAACTTATTCAAACATTTTTAAGCCTAAAAAACACATATATCTTAGTTTTTTTCCTTTTTTTTAAACTTATATTTATTCCAACTTTTTCTAAAATAAACAATTTGAAAAAAAAAAATTGTTACAATACTTAGATAAAAAAAGTTCGACGACACAATCACGACTTTTGTGATAAAATTTATAAATAAAAATTTAATTACAATAATGGTTGATAAAGCTGTTTATATAGATATGAAAAAAAAATCATAATATTGTCTTATATTTTCTGTGTCAAATTTTATAAAACATTATTTAATGTAATATCATTCATTTCTTTTGATAAATATTTATGGACAGGTTTTAATTGATTTAATTGAAAAGATAAAATGAAAATTTTAAAAATTTTATTTAAAATCAAAGTTTCTTTACATCCATTTTATGTGTTAAATTCTTTTATCCTTAATTACAATGTTTAGGTATATTTTTGCGACCAAAGTTTGTTGTTTTTATCAAATATATACGTTAACTCGTACTATATTATTTTCACTTTTTATACAATAATAATTAAAAGTCGATCTATATTTTTTAATTATCTTTAATAAAGTCATAAAATTATTGAAAAACTCTTTTAAGTTTTAAAAAATTCGGTTTAATTAGATTTTAGTTCATTCTAGCAACTTCCAGATGTACAATCTTCTTTCAGACTGCAGACGTCTGGTTCACCTTTTCTATTGCAAAGGTCTACAGATGTTATCCGCAGACTGCAGACATTTTATCTCAAAAAAAACAAACGACACATTAATCATGCAACGTAATCATTGTTATTTATTATCATTTTTTCTACAAACATCTAGTTTTAAAGGTCAAGTAGGCAAGTTTATAAGGCGATTGACCCCGTTTGAACCAGATTTTTGCAAATTGGTCATTTTTTACTCATTCAACAGACCCAACCAGCCACAAGTATTGTTGACTGTTTCATTTTTGTCATTTTCACTTAATTAAGGAATAATTAAGTAACGAAGTGTTTTTCTATTCTATATTCACTACTGGCTTCCACTCCCTGTGAACCATTCCATCATATCAATTCAAGATATATACATCATAGTCCGAAGAATTAATCATGCTATATCCTGATAAGGATGCAAAATCCCTTTTTATAGGAGTAATCTTTAACAAGTCTTATTCTCTGAAAACGAGCCCAAGGAAGACCACGGTTGGCTAGACACATATGTAAGTAATCTTTAACAATTTACATTTCAAAATATAATACGTTAAAGAATACTCCTTAAACTTTACCAATTAACACAAGCACGTCGATTTGAATACATAATCAGACATCTTAGCCTGTCATCTTCAGGCGTTATTGTAGCTAATTTAGATAAATTCATGTTTATATGAAACTGAATTAGATAAATTTATGTTTATATGAAGTCGAATGAAATTGCAGTTGAGATTGTCAGAAAGATACTGATGCGATGCTCAAATGACTCACTCGCTCAAATGACTCATGAGACGTATTGCTCTTTTGCTTATAAATTTAAACTCATCACAAGCAAAAAAAAAATGTGTAGCACTATAAAACCTCCCAATATAGACATCAAAACACCACATTCCTAATGCATTACACATAAGGGCAAAGATGGGTTTGTTTAACCAATCGTTACATAATTAACTCAGGGCTATCACCAAATCCACCGATGCAATGCATTAACAACTTGTACATCATGCTTAAATACCTATACATTAGCATCGGATTTGACCCCGGAAAAAAAAAAAAAAAAAAACATCTCTCCAGCAAAAAAATTCAAGACATTGCTTGCTGGTAACTCAAGACTAAAAAAAGTTACACAAAATGCTAAACTAAAATTACAATTATACCCTCAACTAACACCACTACTTCCATGGCATACTAGCCATGCCTTGAGGGCTACTATTGTTCATTGGACTCCCGGCCCCACCCGATGACTCACTCATGGTCCCATGAGACGGTGAGCTGGCGGGTGCGGGCCCATGATTCGGTTGGTGAGCCGCCATGACTTTTGGGTTCAACGGTTCACCATGGTTAGCCGGGGTATGTTCTTTAGAGTTTTCCGGAAGAAAACTTCCGACTATAACCTGCAATAACAAGTATCAGATTTACAATTATACACTTGATGGGCTTAGTGTATCTAGTACAAAAAGGGTAATTTAGTCATTTTAACCTGAACAGGCGATGTAGCGATTAAGAGTCCGGCTACAACACCGCCAAAAACACGACCATCGGGTCCCGATAATGTGATGCTTAGACCGCCTGTTCTTGTGCGTTGACCGTATATTTCTGAGAGGACAAATGAACCCGAAAGGGCTAATATGTCAAAACGCCCCTGAAAAAAGAAAAAGAATATGTTGTAGCCAAAAATGAAAAAGTACCAAACTGGAAGGACCAAAATTGTAATTTAATCAAAGATGAAAGATAAACCTCATAAGTTGCAGTTCCACCAGAAGTCGCAGCTTGACGAAGTGTGACATTTGATATGACACCAATGCCAGACATGATGCAGACAGCCCTTGGCCCATTTTGAGAAAATGACATGATCTTGTTTAGCACATCCTGAAATTTTATTAAAAAAAAAAATTATTTTAATATTATTTTTAGCATAATGATAATAAATAAAGTAGAATGCCATTTAAGCAATAAGATGAAAATGAGAATGAAAGTAACCTCTCCAGGCTGCACCACAATGATATGTGGAGTAAAACCGAATCCAGGTGATCCTACAAATATAAAATTTCCATTATGATAAGATTAATTGCAAATAAAAATGTTGAATTGACGACTCAATATGTATAGATATTCAATAATAAAGTTTCTGTAAGCAATTTAGTTTGGAAGTATCAAAAGAAAAGTCAACAGAAATGAGGTCCAAAATCAAAAGAAAAATCAATTATTGACACACATAGCATATAGTGAAGTCAAACAAGAATTAATCAAAAAGCAGATCCCACATGAGAAAGTCAAAAAAAACATTCTATGTTCAACTATCACGTGGCTAACAGGATTATTATATGCAGACTAAGAAAAACTTAGATCTGAATTGACCCAATTTGATGCATTACACGCAAAAAATATGAATGCGATTATAGGTAGAAGTCTAGAACCATAAACCCTAAATCCAACAAAAAGAGATATAGTGGGGATCCAGATCAAGTTCAGGGTTTTTGAAAAAGTACCATTCATTAAGAATTAAGATTCGACTTTATGGTGAATGAAAATTTGGATCTAAAAATGAAAATGTCAGTTTTTGAATTGATCAGGCAATGTGATTGTAAACCTAATTGGAGAAGAAATGATTTACATAAAAATTGAAGGAGAAGTTTTGTTTACCTAGTGATTCCCTTTCCTTTTTCCTGTTCGATGAACCACGAGGTCTGCCTCTGACCTTCTTTTGTAACGGAAATCCTTCATCCAGAGGAATAGAACTAACAGGAGCGGCGGAGATAGGAGGAGGAACGGCGGAAATAGGAGGAGCTGATTGTGGTTGCTGCTGTTCAAAAGACCCGTTCAACGAAGCGCTGACGGTGACACCGACAGGTGTTAACTTTGCTGGCCTGGCTGCAGTAACGGGCGACGGTGACATAGAGCCTTCAGGATGGTACTTCGCCGGCCTCCCCCTCTTTTTCATCATCGATTCACCACCGCCGTGCTCGTTAATGTTAATGTTATGATGGAAGCTTGCACCCCCACTTCCACCACCACCACCACCGCCGCCACCTCCACCGCTGCTAAACATTACATCGCTGTAAGAACTAGTAACGCCGGGA
This sequence comes from Lactuca saligna, assembly GCF_052625555.1. Lineage (NCBI taxonomy): Eukaryota > Viridiplantae > Streptophyta > Magnoliopsida > Asterales > Asteraceae > Lactuca > Lactuca saligna. Next base: position 27,845,895 of record NC_136424.1, read on the forward strand.
GTGTATCCCACGCGGACGTTGTTCACCGGCGGCTGAGACGTTACTGGAGTCATCGATGACTCGAAGAGTCTTCCAGATTCAGATCCGTTCATTTGTACACGATTTTACAATACTCTTCGCCGGAAAAGCTAAAATACATAAACAACAGATGGCCTGGAATAACATGGCAAATCAAAATCATCAGTTGGAAAGAAAATCCAGCGCAAAATCATATGTTCAAACTTCTAAGCTGAATAACTACCAGAAAACACAAATTTACCATAATTTTCACTTGAATAACCAAAATCAGCAACACAAAAAGCCCTAATAACAAGGATCGTTCTTAAAACTTACAACCTCACTTCAGAAATCAAAATTCATCCAAAATTTGAAGAAAATCTAGACAAAATAAAATAAATTAAAAAGCAAAATGAGAATTACAGTAGACATATTCCGAAAATGGTTTCCTTTTTCATAATTTTACAGTTACTGAAAATACAAAATTAATCAAATCAAAATAAATAAGAAAAAATTGGGGAAAAACACTAAATACTTACCGATAAATATCAGGAATTTTTGTGAAGAAAAATTGGACGATTAATATATAGAGAAGCAACAATTTCTAGGGTTTTGGGGCATTTTGAAAGAGAAATGAATTGATTAATAAATTGTTGAGTATTTTAATTATTAGTGTTTTTGAAATTCAAAATATATCCACTTTTCCATGACTTCTCTTTTACGGACTCTCTCCTTTTTTTAATTAAAAAAGGAGTCGTTGTATTGCTTTGGAGAACAAGATCTTTATCATATCTTGTTAGTAATAATTAAATTTTAATTATATTTATTTTATATATTTCTTAAAATTTTGATGTATATCCATATACCAAATAAAATATTTTAAAAGTTGTATTTTGGCCACCGCAACTATTGTACACTTGCACATTATTATAGGTGTTTTTAAATATGTAATAAACGATATAATATTAAATCGGGATATATTATTTCAAAAATTATTTTTTGTGTACTGTGTATTATATGATCGTATTTATTAACATTTATTTCTTATTTGTTTAAATTAAAATGAAGACATCTTATTCTTATCACGGTAATGTATGTATATAATTTCTTATATTAAGCTTTTTTTTAAAATGAAGAATTTCATATATACCCCTCTTAAACTTCAAAATATCATATTTATCCGGTTTCATATTTACCCTTCATAAACATTCAATATATGATATTTTCCCAAATACTTTTTTATAATGTTTTTAGTATTTTATAATCATTTTTTATACCTTTCAATTATTATAATAATTAAAAATTTTAACCATATTATCATTACCTTACGTCTATGATAATGGAATGTGAACTTCTAAATTGATGAAATGTTGCCCTCTTGACAAACAAAAAGATTCATCTTAAACCCTCTATATGGAATCTATATTTTGATTGTTTAGTTTTTGTTGTTGTTGATTATTATCTGTTGTAAATAGATGATATTTTATATATTATCATTAATATTTTGATGTTTAAAAAGTGCATATTTGATATTTTGATATTTAAAATTGCATATATTATATTTTGATGTTTAAAAATGACATATATGATATTTTGAAATTTTATAAAGGGTAAATATGATATTTAGAAATTTTATGAATGATAAATATGATATTTAAAAATTAAGTTTGGTAAATATGATATTTTGATGTTTAAGAAAAACATATATGAAATTCTCTCTTTTTAATATATATATATATATATATATATATATATATATATATATATATATAAAAATTATTATATAATTGAGTTATGTACAGACTTCTAACAATGTTTTTTTATTATTCTACAATTTCTAATGATAATTAACTAAAAAGTTATTAGATTAATTATAAAAAGACTAACCTCATTCAAATTGATACTAAAACCTTAAGATCATTTAATTTTCGAATTTATATTTATTTAGTCATTTAACTTGATTTAAATTTTAAAATGGCATTTAACATTATATTTTTGTCTTAAATGACCAATACTACTGATTATACCACATAACTCGTTTGAGTCGGCTTAGTTTGTTATAGTCAGCAGTACAAGTAAGCATCCAATGTGGCTTTATATATATATATATATATATATATATATATATATATATATATATATATATATATATATATATATAGGTTTTAGGAGGGGAAGTTACGAATTAGCATCATATATTCATCTTTATCATGGAGCAATAATATCGGGCCTGATCTTCATTCATTGGTCGAGGATGTGCTATCCTATAAATAAAGGGAAAACACACACAAGTTAGACAAAATACAATTGTAACATCATGTTTCTAGAAGTTTCTTATTTTAGGATTTTTGACATAAAATTGATCAAGTAAAGGCATTGGCTTCAAGGGAATAGGGTTTAGACCCTATTGAATGTTAATAATATTGGTTATGCAATCCGAGCCCTTGGTTTGTGTTTTGGAGTCAAAAGGGTAAAACGGGAAAGTGATGTTTCAGACTTCTTTCTTGGAAAAAGGATTTTAGTTAGGTATGTTTTAAGTTAAAAGTAATTAGATGGGATTGTAGGGCTCTTCAATACCTTTTCGTGCATATAAATATCATCGAAAACGAAGTTATGGCTGTTTGAAGTTAAGTTGGAAACAAGAAGTCTGACAGTACGTTGGGCGTACACTAGCTAGTACGTTGGGCGTGCTAGGCTGAAGAACGCGTTTTTAGGACATTACGCTAGGCATAAATTTAGGTATATTGGGCGTACCGCCATAGAGTAAAAACCTTATTTTCATGGTTTTGAGTCCTATTTAAGGTCTCTAACCCCTTGGGGTCCTTACTATCATGAGCATCCACCCTCTTGAGACTCTAACTAAACCCTAGCATTCTCTTACTTATTTTGAGCATTGACGTCATTTATGAGCTTATTTCTCCATTAGAAGGTGGAATATTGAAGAACAATGTAGTGACAAAGTGTATAGGAGAAGGATTTAAGCATAGATCTAGCAAGATTACATCATTTCTGGACCACTGTGAGTAAAAAGCTTCAAACTTGCTCGCTAGTTTCATAGATCTTGTTAATTTTCATATTTGTCATTTTTGTTCACTTTAGTGCATAAAGTTTAAATCTTGAAAGCTTGTGACCTTGTTATGGATAAAGTTGGAATTTTTATCCATCTAAACATCATATTGATTTAGATATGAAGGTTGGAGACTTTGACTTAATGGATTAAGTTGATAAAGATGCATTTTTGTCCCTTTGAGACTTAAAGACTATATCTTGGTTGTTTGGACCATCCAAATGGATAAAGTTGGAAACTTTATCCATTATGGAGCTATTAAGAACCATAAAAATGAGATATTGGTCCTTATATCCCTTCTATGCAAGAGTCCTGATGTCTTAATGTATTTTTAAGCTAGGCTTTTAGCTTTTGGGCCTTGTTTAGCCATGGAAAGTCATAAAAATGGAAACTTTATGACTTAGAATGATGTTATGGGTCTAGATATGAGTTTGGATGAGATGTTTTTAAAGAATAAGTTCTTAATATGAAGTTTTAGATTTAGAAGGAGTACACTGGGTGTACCAATGGGTACGTAGTACTTACTAGGTTAGAGTCATGTGGTTTTAGATGAGATGTGACTACGCCCGACGTAGTAGCTGAGTACACAGGGCATACTTAGCCAACTTGACCTTTCATTGACTTTTTGACTTTCTGTTTTGATCCTTGACCATGATTTTGACCAAATGTTATCTAGGGGCATTTTGAGTATTTTGGGTGGTAGTTTGAGTTTAAGGCCCTAGTTTTTGTGTGGGAGATCAGTAGAGGCAGTAATCTGACCAATGATTGGTCAAACTATCTTTTTAGACTGTGAGGTGAGTTTTCCTCACTATACTTGTGGGTCGAAAGCACCAATGTCGGCCCACTGGGTTATGTATCCTGGTATAGAGGATGTTGTTATGTCATATTGATCTGTTAGATATGTGTCCTGGTATGTAGGATATTGTTATGCAGTAGTGATCTGTAGATTTACTTGTTTGTTTGTTGACTAGTTATATAATTATCTTTTATATATAAGTCGACATAGTGCAGTTGGGTTGAGGCAATACTGCTTTGTGCTGAAGCCAACAAGCTTAGGAGAAAGCTAGACATAAGTTAAGGGACGGAAAGGCAATATTTACTTATGTTGTGGGCTCGAGAGCAAGCCATACATAAGCTAAGGGCCAGTAAGGCAAGTCGAACTTATGTTGTGGGCTCGGGAGCAATCCAGACATGGGTTGTGGGCCAGAAAGGCAAGTCAGACTCATGTTATGGGCTCAGTGGTAATCCAACCCAATGTTTGTGGACCCAGTATGCATGTTGTTATATGTTTGTGTGGTGTAACAACCCAAAAATCATAGAAATTTAAATTTTCAAAAACAACCATTATCCATAATTGTTTACGAGAAAATCCATTGTTTCAAAAGTAAAATCATATTAGAGCGTCTCAAAAGTCAATATCATGAAAATAGGAAGATGTGCACGATTAAGCCTTCGTTTTCCCATGATCCTCTAAAGTACCTGAAACAATAAACTGGAATTGTAAGCCAAAGCCTAGTGAGTTCCCCCAAAGTACCATCACGCAACATAACAAACAAAAGCATGTAAATATGAGCCTTCAGTCTGACTGGGCCGCCTCGTAGGGCCTATAGTCTATCTGGACCGCTCTACAAATACCCACACTACCCTTAAGTCAACTATAACATCATAGAAATTTAAAATTTTCAAAAACAACCCATTTCATTCATAAAGTGTTTACAAATACATTGTTTCAAAAGTATTATCCAAAATCAAAGTTTTCCCAAGACCCAAAATCGTAAAAACAGGAAGATGTGCACCATAACGCCTTCGCCTTGCCAAGGTCATCTGAAGTATCTGAAATAATAAACTGAAATGGTAAGCCAAAGCTTAGTGATTTCCCCCAAAAGTACCAACCCACACAAACATATAATGGGTCCACATCTAACATATTGGATTACCCCCTAAGCCCACAATATAAGTTTGGCTTGCCTTTCAGGCTCATAACTCATATATGGCTTGCTCTCAAGCCCACATCATGAGTCTGGCTTGCCCTTCAGGCCCACAGCTCATGTATGGCTTGCTCTCGAGCCCACAACATAAGTCTGGCTTGCCTTTCAGTCCCACAACTTATGTCTGGCTTTGTCACACCCCCAAACCAAGGATGGCGGAAACGTCCGGGGGTGGAGGACTTCATGTATAGTATCATAACCACAATTTCAATAGTAATTTAAGCAAACACAACCAACATATATATAATTGAAAAAGTTACATCACTTGTATGAATTACATGTTTCAAAATCAATTACAATATGTTGACAAAATATGAAAAGTTTGACGCCTTAACGTCCCATCCTCAAAAGCACTTGATTACCTATTTAGTGATTTCCTGAGAATACAAGTTGTTTGAAAAGTGTCAACACAAAGGTTGGTGAGTTCATAAGTTTTTGTTATAAAACTTAGTAGAAGTCTTTCACATGTAAATGCCGCGTTTGTTTCAGAAAAATCCGATATTTTCCTTAAAATCCGTATAATGTAGCCTTATAACCAAAGACCAAAATGTATAAGAAATCATTCTTACTTAGTAGAAATGTCGTGAGTTTGAATTGATATAAAAAGTGAATTTAAATCAACCTAAAACCTACTTAGGTTTTATGAAATCCCGTAAACTTTATGAATTGTTATCTCCCTATGTGAGTTGCTATAATCATACTATGACTATGTGAACCTGCCACGACGTTTCTCAGGCGTCGCGAAAATGAAATGACATTTGTCACCTGTAGACCTGCAGGTCCCACTGTAGCTAGCAGCAAGGTGTGGGGTGTCAAACCCAATATAGATCTATATACAAGTATCACGTTCCCCCTCCAGGAGACTCTGATTATAACTACCAGGAATTATATTCCGCACTCGGACGTACGGATAGAGAGAATGTCTCACAATTTAGGGTAACAAGTTTACGTATAATGTGTGTGAGTGTAAACCTTTTCTGTATGAATGTACTCTTTTAGTACGAGTGTGTTATGCAATATATCATAAACTATACCTATTATAGTTTATCTAAAACGTTTGTAATATATAAGAACTCTTTTATGGAAATGTATTAGTGTTATGAATTTATTAAACTATACTTTTATAGTTTAATATACGTGTTCTAAAATGAATGATTAATATTTATTATGAATGACTTAGTTTCAGTTCATGATGACAAACTAACAAGGAAACACCTTCAATATTAGAACTTATGATTATACACTTTGCTCAACATAATACAAAGTGTTATGATATTTACATGTTGTTGGCTAACTTTAGCCATTCTGCATTGTTTTGGAAAAATCATAGAAAAATAATACGATGTCGAAAGCTACATCCGTAAATTCTGAGAGTTCTCAAAATGTGTCTAGTTTACTCATAATTTTTATCACGATTTTTAATGACCTCCAACTTAGGTTAAAAAGTCCATAATCACATACTGGTTCGGATTGTTGTTTGAAATGATAGGTAGTTTTGTAAAAATCACCATAAATCGTAGAAAAATCATATGGAGATGTGCAAGTAGTCATTTTAAAGCTAAGAACTTGAACTATTTGCACCTTGTACAGTTTTGAAAACAAAAATGTTTAAGATGCCCAAAACAGTCCGTGAATGGAGTTGAACTTTTCTGATGAAGGCTGTTAGAAAATTTTAGTTATGTTCTTGGTGTTTTAACTTGTATCCCCCCCCCCCCCTTAAAAACTTGAGAAAACATGAAAATGTAGGGGTATGAACTCACCTTGAGTGATTTCAGTAGATAAGTGTTGAAGAAGAGAAGTGTTCAACCCAAGAACACTTGAAGAATCACTTGAAGATTCGAAGCTCTAACACAATTATGATGGAGTTTGTGTAAGATATCTATGATTTGAGTATATGAATTATACTTACTAAGAGTGGAAGAACACTTGAAAATCATCCTTGAATCTCGAAATTTGTGGAGAAAAAGTTTGAGAGAAAAGTGGTGCTTAATACTTAGTGAAATGAGAGCAAATGAGAGAATTGAGGAGAGAGGGTGTTTTGTTCCAGCTCTAAAAACGTGGGAATGAGTAGAAATTGAGTGCAAGGGACATTGAAGTGACCTAGGTAAGGGGGGAGGTGTGGCTGGTCATAGAGTGGGTGTGGGAGTGGTTGCTTGTGTCATAAGGTAAAGCAAAGTCAACACTCCACCTCTTTGTACTTTACTCACTAACTTTTATTATTTAAATAAAGATTTTTATGAAAATATGATTAAATTGTGAATATTTAGAGTTTATTATGTTAAAATATGATTTTGGGTGAAAATCTCACGTTAAAATAATTAAAAACGGGCCTTAAACGCAAAACTACGCGAAAACCGGGAAGAAAAGCATTCCCAGCGAGACCTCTCGGTCCTTAGGCCGAGGTTCGGTCCTTGCTGGGGGCTGTAGCCGGAAACGAGACGAACAGAGGGAAACGAAAGGGGGGTGAGGAAGCGAAGGGAGGCGAACCGGAAGCGAGAGGCGAAGGCGAGGGGGTTCGGTCCGGGGATAAGAGGCGAACGCGTCCGACTGAAATGAGCCGAATGAACAGTGGTGAACAGTGCCTTCGGGTTCGGGTGGCGCGCGAGGTTCGGTTCCTCCTGGATCGGGTTCGGTTCTTCCTTGCTCAGGTTCGGTTCCTCCTTGCTCTCGGGTTCGGTTCCTCCTTGCTCTCGGGTTCGGCTCTTCTTGCTCTCGGTCCCTAAGAGGACCTTCGGGTCCTAAGAGGCTTCTCTTCTTATAATGATGTTTCGGTTCCTAAGGTCCATTTTTCTCGTTTTAAGCCGTTTTTGACCCGGTTAAGGGTCGGAATGACCCGAATGACTCTAAAAAGTTACGGGAAACTTTTGAGAGAGATTTCACATACTTGGAGAGATTTGGGAGAGATTTAACATTCTTGGAGAGATTTCTCATACAAAGAGATATTTGAGAGATATTTCACATGCTTGGAGAGATTTCTCATACGAAGAGATATTTGGGAGAGATTTGACATTATTAGAGAGATTTGGGAGAGATTTGACATTCTTAGAGAGATTTGGGAGAGATTTAACATTCTTGGAGAGATTTCTCATACAAAGAGATATTTGAGAGATATTTCACATGCTTGGAGAGATTTCTCATACGAAGAGATATTTGGGAGAGATTTCACATTCTTAGAGAGATTTGGGAGAGATTTGACATTCTTAGAGAGATTTAGGAGAGATTTAACATTCTTGGTAAGAAGAGATAGAGTGAAAACGATTGAGAGAGGTTTCGTGTGTGACAAATGTGAGTGTCCGGCTTCACAATGCAAGGTTTGTAAACCCTGTTAAGCCTTGTTTAAGGATCTTACACACCCCTGATGAGTATGCAACATGGTTTTATCAGTTTAGTTCATTGATTTGCACTAAGGCTCAGGAAATTTTAACACAAGATTTTTCCCAAGTGATGTTTCCCCATTAATATAGCAAGTTATACAGTATGAACATAACACAAACCCTAATACATGAGGTTTAATCAAGTTGACCGGTTTGACTTGATGACTCGACTTGACTCAAGATTGACGATTGTCACAGGCTTGCTCCTAGGTTGGTCGGTTACCAAACAAAGTAGTACCACCTCAACCCATCCATATTGTGCCGACATATAAATAATATATAACATATATCCAACAAACAAGTAAACATATAATCATTCAACGGATAAACAAGCATATCTACATATTATTACCGCATAGCAACCTCCTATATACTATATATAGCTCTAACATATCACTATAGTATAGCAACATACTAAGTACTAACAATCCAACGAATGCATAATCATATATACTCAGAGGTGAGATAGACACCAGACAGGTGATCCTACTCTAGAGCCACAACCAAACAAGGAACATGAAATAAGGCTAAAACAAACATTCTCATGCTATAAATCTTAGTTATGTATAATTATCATGCTATAAAATCTTAGTTATGTACAATTATGACGCATACACTAAACAATTACAGTAATAATGTCAATTTTATACAATAAGTAACTCTAGGCTATTAGGCATCGTATATCAAGAAATTCTATAATGTAATTCCTGAACATCCCTAGCCTATTACTAACATGTTGTTCTATCATAAACATCATATTAAATAACAGTGTGGTAACTTGGGTATACTTTTTGGCTCCGACTGATCGTACACATCACACCCTTCCTCCATTACTTTTGAAAACAATTTTGAAAACCGTTTTAAAACTTTTTCAGCTCCTTAGTTTGAGTATGGATTCACACGAATGCTCCTTTATTTTTCTCAAACCAAGGCTCTGATCCCAACTAGTAACATGCCAAAAATCATAGAAATTTAAATTTTTTAAAAACAACCCATTTCATCCGTAAAGTGTTTACAAATACATCGTTTCAAAAGTATTATTCGAAATCAGAGTTTTCCCAAGACCCAAAATCATAAAAACAGGAAGATGTGCACCATCACACTTTCTCCTTGCCACAATCATCAAAAGTAGCTAAAATAATAAACTGAAATTGTTACTCAAAGCTTATTGGGTTCCCCCAAAATACCAACCCACATAAACATATAGCAGAATATACTGGGTCCACATATAACATATTGGATTATCGCCTAAGCCCACAATATGAGTACAAAATACTATGGATGCCCTAGTACGCCCAACGTATGTAGCTAACCCAATAATCGTCCTAACTTTAAACGATCGTAACTTCTCCGTCCCAACTTTGTTTTCAATGTGCTTTATATCCACGAAAAAGGTGTTGAAGAGCTCTACAATATTATCTAAATATCTTGGACTAAAAACTTTTTGAACAAAAATCCATATTTCATGCAAGAACCCGACCTATGACTTTTCTCCTTCTACCCTTCAACCTAAAACACAATTCAAGGGTTAAATCTCTTAACTAACAATACATCCTTCCACAAGGACTAAAATTTGCTTTTTTAAATCCCAAATCCTTACACAATCAAATTTCGGCTCGTGGCTCAAAAATGGCAAGAAACAAGATGTTACAATTCTCCCCCACTTAAGTTAGATTTCATCCTGGAAATCAGCTCTCGCTTCCACTTAATGATGCAACCCCTCACATCAACCAAACTAACCGAAAACCCACAGATTTTATCGGCTATAAACCTTATCGGTCAAACGTTGTCATGATAATCTTGCAGATAAGTGCATCATCGTGACATGAACCAACTTGTCATATACTGTGACATTCCTAAATTTCTCGGTCAGAAAAAACCGATTTAATTTATGATTTTAAAATAAAATCAGAGTAATCTTTTAAACGATGTTGTGGGATTTGTCCCCAAAACAAAACATGATAAAAAAAAATTCAAAACATGTCTTAAAGAAATATGTATTTTCATTATATATCAAAACCTCGGGATTTCATGTTCCGATATAGACCAAAAGCATAAACAGTACATCATAAGCCTTACAACAACAATTTACAACTACTGCCCTATAAACCAAAAATCCCTTTTCATCATCCAAACTATGCTCTAGGTTCACTACCTGTAATATAAAAAGTTGAGTGGGTCAAGCTTTGGAGTCTGGTGAGCATATAGGGTTTTCAACCCACAAATAATAATAAATTTATTTATTTCATCGACCATCAATAAATTTATTAATTTCATCAACCAACAATAACCCTGATTACCCGTTCCTGTTATCCTCACTTTACGTCCCTAAACACCTATCATAAGGGACCTAGCCTAAGAATCATCATCGGGATGGACAACACTGCTAAGAGGATTCCTCAGCCATACATGTCCTTAAGGCAACCATGAGGGGGATGGAGTACACCAGCGAACATATAGTTCAAAAATACCTACAGGTTGCGAGCCTACTAACGTTCCACTGGACTGTCTAGAAAGGTCCGGGGATTTCTTACGACGCTAGGATGATATATTAGGGTTTGGGGTAATTTTTGCAATAAAAGGGAAAGTAGAGGGTGAAAGAAGAAAAAGTTGTAATATCAATTAGGCTGGCTTCGGTTCCTATTTATAGCAGACCGAAGCACCTTAGTACGTGGGGCGTACGGCTCAGGTACGCGGGGCGTACTTCCTCGCACAAGTCTTCGATGGACGTACGAAGTGGATCAGCTCGGATGTCAAGGCTACGATACGTCGCTCACATGCGAAGAAGTAGTGAGGTTAATTGACTTCGGAACCCTTACACGAGTACGTTGGGCGTACTTATTGAATATAAATCACACAATTTCATAAAATAATATCTAAAACTATAAATATATTATATTACTTTATACATAAAGTAATTGCACAAGTGGATCAAGTGGATCCGCCATCAAACCATGTCACATTTATGTCACTTCTCTAATCTCCATTGGTCAAATCATTATCCATTACACATCCCAACAACCCATCCACTTGCTTATTCTTTCATTTAAAAAGAATGATCAAGAGATAAAAATCTTACTTCACCGTTACCTCCAAAAATTTCACTTTCTCTCCACACAAGAACTCCCACTCTCTCCCTCCAGCCACACTTTTGCAAGGACATTATTGGGTTTCTTTTTGGTAACTATTTCCTCTAACATCTAGGATTTCTACGTACTTCCATAAAAATCTTAAGTCATTTACACACATATTCACATATTAATGTCTATAGAATCATCAAAATCTCCAAGCATTTTTCAAGTGCTCTTGACTTGAAACTCTTCATCCTCAACCTTCCACTCATCAAGGAAACACATAAGGTATACCCCTACATTTTCGAGTTTTTCCAAGTTTTTAGGGGGGGGGGGGAATACAAGTTATGTCACTAAAACAAAATCCTAACTTAAAATTCAGCTTTTCTAGAAAAGTTGAGGTCTGTTCATGGACTGTTTTACCCATCTTAAACTTAATATTTTTCAAAACTGCACAATATGAAAATAGTTTAGGTCTATACCTTTTTAAGAACTACTCGCACGCATTCATACGATTTATGGTGATATTTACAAAACTACCAGTCATTTCATAACAGTTTCGGACCAGTATGTGAAAATGAACATTTTCACTCTGTTTAGGAACCACTTAAGGCCTGGATAAAAATTATGAACAAATTATACTCATTTTACATGCTCTAAGGGTTTACGGATCCAAATTTTGACTTACGATGATTTTTCTATATTTTTTCTAAAAATGTGAACAGAAAAGTTAAAGGCTAGAATAATGAGCATCTTCGTACCAAAGACTCACGTATTTATGTTTGATGTAAAAATAATTATTCGTTGTAAATGTCTAAGTGTATTAAATCCTATGTAAGTATAAATATATATTTCGTATATTTATATATGGGTACAAAAACCAAATACTATAATAAACTATTTAAGAGCAGTTTGTGAATCATCAACACATTGTAACATGTTGAGCAAAGTGTATAATATTAAGGAAATGTATATTGATTATTTTTATGCTAGTTTATTCCTATGAAAAAGGTGATAATCATACATATAAAGGTTTTTCATCACTACAAAACATTTATGATAAACTATAAACGGTATAGTTTATGGGTCTTTTTGTAACACCCATTTTATTCAAGCCAATTTAAAACTTTTTAAAACATTTAAAGCCATTAAGTTATTACAATTTGTTTTCAAAATAGTTTAAGCATTAGAGTATCCCCATAATCAATCATGAAAATATGAGCAGTTTCACGATCACGCCTACGCCTTCTCGCGATCATCAAAAGTACCTGAAACAAAATCAACAACTGTAAGCCCGAAGCTTAGTGAGTTTCCCCAAAATACCAACGTCACACAACTATAACCATATCATATAACAAATACAGACAACATGCATAATGAGCCTTCAGCATGACTGGACCGCCTCCTACGGGCCTACAGCCTATTTGGAACGCTCCCGAGCCTTCGACATGACTGGGCCACCTCTTACGGGCCTACAGCCTATCTAGACCGCTCGTCGGGCCTTCGGCATGACTGGACCGCCTCCTACGGGCCTACAGCATATCCGGACCTCCCCGGGTATGTTGGCTCAACCGCACAAAGCAAGACACTGCCTCAACCCAACCCATCCATGTATGTCAACATATAAATAGCACATAATCAAGCAATAAGCACATATCATACTAACTGCTAAGCATAACACCATTCTATCTATCAAGGTACCAATCCAACAGATCATAACCGCATTACACCCTAAGTACCAGGGTACCAATCTAACTGATCATGAATATGAAACACATACTAACTCCGAGATAAAATCCCAAGGGACCGATCTAGTGTCGTAGACCCTGTTGGTATAGTGAGGAGAACTCACCTTGAACTGCTGAAACACTGCTGGTACCCTTCTGACTGCTATTTGACAATCTCTACACCGTTGCTCCTCTAATGCCTCGAACTATCAATGCTACAAAAATAATTAGCACCAAAGCAATATCCTTCTAAGGGTAAATTGACCATTTTACCCTTAACCCAATATGGTCCATGACTAAGGTCCAAAACCACAACATGAAAAGCCCAACACTAGAAAAGCTTCTCAAGCCCACTAATGACCCACTAATGGCCCAATTTACTAAATTGGGCCCAATCCATTAATGGGCCTCACCCTAAGACCGAATTATATTCCTTGACCCATATAATATGATTTCTGAGGGCCCATAATGGCCCAAATACCCTAACATACCCCAAACTATGGCCCAAAAACTCATGATCCATACAGACAGATTACGCGGGGCGTACCCCCATGTACGCTAGGTGTAAAGGTAAAAAGGCAAGTACGCTGGGCGTTCCACAATTTACGTTGGGCATACGTGCGTCTGAACAAAAATCCTTCCACGTGCTTAATGGCTTACGCACTTAAGCCCATATTCCAGATCCAGTGACAAAAAGGGCCTAGGACTTATAAAGTCTCAATCTTTATCCTTTTAGACATCCATAAAGCTCTTAACTCAAGGTCTTAACCCGTTAAGACCTTCGTACTTCATATATGTGACAACCAATACCATTGGGACCTCATTTTTCTCACTCAATACCTCTCCTATGATCTGAAAGGACAACTTATCTTTACCAAAATACATCATGCATCATGATGGGGTTTTTAGGATAAGAAATGGTGTCAAAACTTCACCACACTTAGATCTACTCAAAATAGATGTCAAGCAAGAAGCTTTATACCTTCAAGTGGTTGCAAAGGGTGATGTTATCTCGGATCTACAAGCTCCAGCGACCAAGTTTCCTTCTTTACCAACCTCTTCTTTCTTCTTCTAAGCTTTTCTTTGTCAAACTAAGCTCCACAAGGCCAAACACACCCAACAATGGAGATGGAACAATTATCTAGGGTTTTTATGAGGATAAGGGAACAAATAAGGAGGCTAGGGTTGATCCCTTATGTTCTTTAAATAGTGGTTGGCCCTATAATTAGGGTTTTATGACTCTGAGCGTAAGTTGGGCATAACTCTAGTACGTTGGGCATACGCGTCCTTGTACCCGCGATCATTCACTCTATTACGCTGGGCATAACCCAGCCTACGCTGGGCGTACCCATGTGTGTCCCAATGCATGCATAGCCTTTCCTCGTCAACTTTTCCATTAAGTGCCATAAATGTCAATATATTCAAAGTTTCATAACTCCTTTATTCTAAGTTCATTTCCGACAAACTTTATATCCATGAAAAGGTGGCGAGAAGCCCTACGCTTCTAGCAACACACCCCGGTCCAAAACCTCCTCGAATGAAACTTGTTGTCCCTAAAAGACCGAAACGCCCTTACTCTTGATCTTGGGAATCCATAAATAATTACTTTTAGAACGGGGCGTTACACTTTTACACTATGAAAGGTTATTATTCCACTACAAAATGGTTTTCGTTACACTACATGTAAACTCGTTGAATCAAATTTTGTGAGCTAAAATCTTCACGTAAAAAACATTGTACCTACAAAAGTCTTGTATTATAACCGGAGTCTCCAGTAAGAGAGCGTGATACTTGTGTATAAATCTATATTAGGATTGACAATCCCGCACCTAAACTGCTTGCAACAGCTAAACCGACAAGTCTGGGGTGAAAAATGTCATAACATTATGACGCCTAAAGAACGTCGTAACAGGCTATCTATGTCATTAGCACAATTATAATCACTCACATGGGGAAATAATGATACATATAGTTTACAGGGTTATATTTACTAAAACGCTTTGATAGATGTTAAAACTTCACATACTATTATAAGTATGGAAAATACCTATACATTTCGGTCTTTGGGTTTTAAGGCTACAACTCATTTCAAAAAGTAAAATATTGGATTTTCTGGAATGAACACTATCTTTTTATAAAGAAAGGCTTTCAACTCTACATACAAACGCTTAAGAACTCACCAATTTAGTTGTTGACATTCTTTCAAAACTACTTGTATTCTCAGGTAATCACTAAAACAAGTAACTACAAACTTTTGAGGATGAGACACTAAGGCGTCAGACAATTCATTCTTATCATCATATTGTAATTGAGTTTGAAACATGTAACTCATGAAACAATGTAACCTCTTCAGTTATATTGAGGATGGTTGTGTTTGCTTTGGTCACTATTATTCTCTATGTTATGATACAATACATGAAAGTCATCCACCCCCGGACGTTTCCGCCATCCTAGTTTAGGGGTGTGATAGATTGCTAGCAGAGCATTGTTTATCGTGAACTAAGTATATCAAACCATGTAAGATATACAACTATAAATACAATGGTGATAAAACACTTTGACTAAGAAATATACTTTTAAAAATATAATAGTATTTTTTTCAAAAAGTATACATATATGCATACATACTAGAACAGTGTCATAATAAAAACAACACAAAAGTTAAGAGATAAGTCGAACACTACGAGTAGGCCTTGGAGTGTGTAACATGGGATAAATATAGTCTGATCAAATATATTTGTCCAAGATATGACTAACATATGCCGAGGAATGATTGTAATGAACAACGAATCTAAAACTTACCAACACTTCATACAAAGAATCAATAGGAACCAAACTTATAGTTCAAAATACTACATGAGTATTTTTATGAGACTATAGAACCTTACACTTAGATTCTTTATGTGTCTTTTACACCTATTCTTGCATAGACGTCATGCAAGATTTTATAAACATGGGGACCCCTATTTCCCTAGCCAGGGAAATGGAGGTTGGATTGAAGAAGATCCTGAGGAGTTAATGGAGGAAGATCCCGAAGGGGGTCATGAGGAGGATACAGAGGAAGAAGAAGAAGACAAAGAGGAAGTCGAGGAAGACTCTAACACAGAACCCGAAGTCTACAATCCACCTCATGTCACCCGAAACCCCGCCCCCAGATAGAACTTCCAAGGCCCAATGACCCGATGGGGAGTAGATTTTAGAAGGTTGATCCAGGAACAGGTCCAACGCCCTCCTTATGGTATGGAGTGAGGCTTTTACAACCTCGAAAGAGGCAGTTCAGTAGGCAGGTCTCTCCCTGTCATGGTACGTCGCATCGCCTGCCAAGGTGACCTACGAAAGGGAATCTACCGACCAGATCATGGAAGTTGGTGCAACCACCGCAATCACTGTTGTTCGTCTTCGTCGTCTGGATGAAGATCATGATCGGACCCGAGACCGCACCAAGACCCTCCAAGATGAGGTTACCATGACCTGAGCCGAGACGAGGGAATTTTGGGAGCGTCAGACCATAATGGAGAGTCGTATGATAGTAGCTGAGCGTCGGATGGTTGAGACTACACGCCGTGAGTAGGGCTTACACCACTCACATTTTATTATAAATGATATTTACAAGTAAGCGTTGGTGCTACTTTTCCCTGTATGTAGGTTAAACCCTGCGATTAGGTGACTACACTATTCGAAGGGTCTCAATGCTATCCAAATTTTCCCTTTACATTGATGTATCATAGACCTGCTTAAAGGTCAAAATTTTCCAAACACAACATACTAACATATATAAATGAAATTGACATGCATTTTATTTCATTGAGGTTTTACTATAAAATTCACAAATTGATTTCCTCCAATTGTTTACTTAATATGAAAGTCTCCCACTATGAATTGCTTACAAAATATACTAAGGTCAGAGCATAAAGCATATAAAACTAAAATAACCTAGTTCGATGACACCCTACTTGTAACCACTATTGAAGACTCATCATTTCATATTTTAAACTTTATGGCAGAAGCATGCCACCACGGAAGTCAAACAGGCACAACAACAACACACCAATAACACCACCACCACCATCTCCACCGATGGATCCTACCATTTTCAAGTTGTCGTAATAACTGATGTGACCGCCGCCATTGCACAAATTAGTGGTAATGGTACCAATGGGGATGGAAATGGTACAAATAGTTCTAACCAAGGCGAGAGCCATATATGACCAAAAGGGTGTTCCTACAAGGACTTCTCAAACTGTAAACCCAAAACCTTCTATGGTAACGGAGGTGTCATTTCCATGACAAGATGGTTTGAGAAGACCGAATCAATGTTCGAGATCTGTGCATGTCCGGAGGAGAGTAAGGTCAAATTCGTGGCCTTTACGTTTGCACGTAGGGCCTTCTCATGGTGTAACGACCATGTCAAGTCACTGACTCTCCCAGTGGCCAACGTTATGAGCTGGGAGGAACTGAAAGTCATGATGCTAGTAGAATAATGCCCTAGGGGAGAGGTTCAGAAATTAGAACAAGAACTATGGGGCCTCAGAATGAAGGGCTCCGATATAGTAGCCTACACAACCAAATTTAGTGACTTAGCAATGATATGTCCTGGGATGGTCACCTTGGAAAGCAAAAAGGTGGAACGTTACATCTGGGGACTATCATCTCAGATTCAAGGAAATGTGGTATCAACAAACCCATCCACTTTTGACAGTGCCAAACACTTGGCACAAACGCTTGTAGATCACGAAGTCCACAAAGGCTTTATAACGGCCACCCCCGATCAATCAAAAGGGGGATACAACAAAAAGAAGTTTTAGAACAAGAGAAAGGGCCAGTCGGCACCAGGGCCCACCAAGAAACAACAAATTATTGTTGTTCACGCTACCACTACCCCTTCCGCTCCAACACAAGTGAGACAATATGTGGGGAACCTACCCAAATGTGGCAAGTACAACTTTTAAACTTTATGGAAGAAGCATGCCACCACGGAAGTCAAACATGAACAACAACACACCAGCAACACCACCACCACCACCTCCACCGATGGCTACTACCATTTTCCAAGTTGTCGTAACAGCCGCTGTGACCGCCGCTATTGCACAAATTAGTGCCAATGATAGCAATGGTTCGGGAAATGGTACAAATAGTTCTAACCAAGGCGAGAGCCACATACGACCAAGAGGGTGTTCCTACAAGGACTTCTCAAATTGTAAACCCAAAACCTTCTATGGTAACGGAGGCGTCATTTCCCGGAAAAGATGGTTTGAGAAGACCGAATCAATGTTCGAGATCTGTGCATGTCCGGAGGAGATTAAGGTCAAATTTGCAGCCTTTACATTTGCACACAAGGCCCTCTCATGGTGGAATGACCATGTCAAGTCACTGACTCTCCCAGTGGCCAACACTATGAGCTGGGAGGAACTGAAAGCCATGATACTAGCAGAATGCTGCCTGAGGGGCGAGGTTTAGAAACTGGAACAAGAACTATTGGGCCTCACAATGAAGGGCTCCGGTATAGCAGCTTACACAACCAGATTCAGTGACTTGGCTATGTTATGTCCTGGGATGGTCACCCCGGAAAGAAAAAAGGTGGAACGTTACATCTGGGGACTATCATCTCAGATGCAAGGAAATGTGGTATCAGCAAACCCATCCACTTTTGACAGTGCCAAACGCTTGGCACAAACACATATAGATCATGGAGTCTGCCAAGGCTTTATGACGGCCACCACCGATCAAACAAAAGGGGAGACAACAAAAAGAAGTTTTGGAACAAGAGAAAGGGCCAGCAGGCACTAGGGCCCACCAAGAAACAACAAATCGTTGCTGTTCATGCTGCCACTACCCCTACCACTCCAACACCAGTGAGACAATATGCGGGGAACCTACCCAAATGTGGTAAGTGAAACTTTCATCCTTTGGCTCTTGTCGAGAAATGCATTGCAACAACTTCAACAAAAAGGGGCATGCGACTAGTTTCTGTAGGGCACCAGCTCAACAAATCACCGAGGCCACCAATGTCGGGGTAAGCCGAGCCTACTACGGTTGTAGGGGGACATAACATTTCAAAAGATAGTAACCAAAGGCAAGGAACACCAATGATGACGGTAGGGAAGAGTTTTGGCCATAGGACACGAAGAAGTAATGAAGGAAACCCATGGTTACCGGTACGTTTCTCCTCGATAACGCATAAGCATGCATACTTTTCGATAGTGTGCGGAAAAAAGTTTTGTGAGTCACCGGCTTAAAAACTTACTCAAACAGAAGCCCTAATCGCTAAATGAAACATTCACCGTAGAAATGGAAAATGGTAAAATAGAAAGCACTAAAGAGATATAAATAGGATATACTTTAACAATAAACAACCATTCCTTCCAAATCGAACTAATGTCGGTCACAATAAGAAGTTTCGATGTCATCATTGGCATGGATTGGTTAATTCCTCACCATGCCGATATCCTATGTTATGATAAGGTCGTTCTCCTTAACCTACCAAATAGTGAAACTCCCATTATCTACGGCGACAAATCCGCCATGAATATCCAAATCATCTCTTACATCAAGGCCCAAAAGTACATACGCAAGGAATACTATGCCTTCTTAGACCATGTTGTTGACGGGAAATAGGAAGTGAATGATATTAAGAACATTCCAAAGGTCTGTAACTTTCCTGATGTGTTCCCAGAAGACCTTCCAGGAATACCAACCGCACGATAAGTCGAGTTCAAAATCGACTTGGTCCCAGGAGCCACTCCTTTAGCCATATCACCATACCGATTGGCTCCGTCCGAAATGAAAGAATTATCTAGCTAACTAAACGAATTGTTGAGAAAAGGGTTCATCAGACTAAGTTTCTCACCTTGGGGAGCACCGGTCCTGTTCATGAAAAAGAAAAATGGATGTTTTATATGTGCATCGACTACTGAGAATTGAATAAACTCACCATCAAAAACTGATACCCTTTGCGCTGAATCTATGACCTTTTCAACCAACTGTAGGAGTCAAGTTACTTCTCAAAGATTGACCTGAGGTCCGAATGTCATCAACTGCGAGTCCAGAAGGATGACATTCCCAAAACTGCATTCAGAACTCGATATGGTCACTATGAATTCGTAGTGATGCCCTTTGGATTAACAAATGCACCTGCAGTGTTCATGGACCTAATGAATTGTATATGCCGACCTTACTTAGACAAATTCATGATAGTATTTATTGATGACATATTAGTCTACTCACGAATTAAGGATGAACATAGTTAGAACCTACGATGAGTCTTGGAAACATTAAGGTCAAAAAAGTTAATGCGAAGCACTCGAAATGCGAATTCTAGATTCGAAGAGTGGATTTCTTAGGTCAAGTGGTCAGAAAAGAAGGGATACACATGAACCCTTCCAAAGTCAAGGCGATTGAAAATTGGGCAACATCCAGAACAACGACGAAGATATGCCAGTTTCTAGCCCTGCCGGTTACTACCGAAAGTTTATACAAAATTTTTCCATAACCACAAAGCCACTAACTAACCTGACTCAGAAGGAAGTGATTTTCAATTGGGAGGATAAACAAGATAATGCCTTCCAAACCATGAAACAAGCCCAATGCAGTGCTCCGGTCTTGTCTCTTCCCGAAGGGACGAAAGACTTTTCAGTCTACTGCGATGCGTCAAATTAGGGTCTTAGGTGTGTGATCATGCAAAGTGGAAAGGTCATTGCCTATGCCTCGATACAACTTAAGACTCATGAAGTGAATTACACCATGCATTAACTTGAGTTAGGAGCGGTGGTGTTTGACTTATAGATCTGGAGACACTATCTCTATGGAACGAAGTGCACAATCTTCACTGACCATTAGTGTGACATCCCCATTTTCACAGCCAGAAAAGACCGATTTTGATTATGATTTATAAAATCAGAGTACCTCTTTTAATAAAAATGTTGCGGAATTTGTTCCCAGTAAAACATGATAAATACATTATCAAAGCATTTCTGAAAAAAAGTATTTTTATTCATTTTAAAACATTTGGGATGTCATCATCAATACAAAAACATAAGTATAAACAAAACTTACATTCATTGTCACTAGTGATTTATATCTCCTTAATCTCTCAATGTAATGTGACTTCATATCAACACCTGTGATATAAATAAACTGAGTGGGTCAGGTTGGGAAACCTGGTGAGTACATAGGGTTTTCATCCAACAATAATATAATTATTATGTTTAAACATCAAACAATCAACCCAATTAGCCATCTCCATTATCTTCTTTACTCTTAAGGATCTACCCTAAGAATCATCTATTCCTTGTTCATTTATTCCTAAGGAATCGGCACGAAGTCCATCGTTGCCATGGTTTACACAATAGGCACTAAGTCTGCATAGTCGCCAGGGTTTAGGCATCAAGTCTTCATGATCGCCAAGGTTTAGGCACTAAGTCTGCATAGTCACCAGGGTTTAGGCATCAAGTCTGCATGATCACCATGATTTAGAGTACAACGGGTGAACACATCGTTCACAACACCTACAGGTTGCGAGCCTGCTAGTGTTCCACTGGACTATCTAGAATAGTTCGTGGTTGTCATCCATACTCTGCTAGATGACGGGGCCAACATTTGGGAACAAGGATTCTCACATCGTCCACCTCTCACCCTTACCTCATGGTCTATATCACCTCTCAACTCATCTTCCAACTCATATTTCATCAATCCATGTTTTACCCAACATATTATGTGGATATAAATACATATACAGTTTAAATCATATAAAACTTGTATAAAATCGTTCATCCAGCATAGATAGCAATTATACAGATAATATGCACACATAGCACGTAGTGTATATAAAATACTTCATATCTATGTGTAAGATGAAAGGGACCATTCACTCACTTGATAAAGTGGTGACTTGGTACTCGGACAACGCTTCGTTTACTTTAAAATAATTTCCTTCGACGAAACCTAGTATTATTACCACTAGATTTTATTCTAATATTACCGTGACTAATTATTAGTCTTATTATTATTATATAAGTGTTTAAACAATACTTTCCAACCACTATGTACAGATAGGGGCCAGACATAAAACACCGGAGGCCAGGACCGTTTTGGCATATAGCACTTCTGAAATCCAACAACCCTATGCGGCCCTTTAAACCAGATTCCCGGTACCGCGAGTAGTTAAAAAGATATTATTACGACACTTATATAATAATAGTTCAAATATTTATTATATGTTTATAATAACAATACTAATTTTAAATATAAGCTATATTAAAATAGTGTGAGCATAACTTACTCACAAGGGAATTTTAGCTAGGAGTCAGGCTCTGCAGGGGCAGAACTTCGTTGTTGAATCTTTCTAAGAAAGATTCGTGCAGCGCTTCAGCGTTCACCTTACTATACTAAAACTACAGAAAGAGAAGTCGAATCACGAGGGACCGAAATGCTCGAGGGGATAAGAAGAGAAAGACTCTTGAATCAAGAGAATGGTGCAATAAATATGAGAGCTCAATCCTCTTATTTATAGTAATTGAATTTACAAAAACTACCCTCCATTATTACTTAATGACCTTATTGTTATATAAATGACTAAACACCCCTTCATAATACTATTTTAAATAGATTTAACGATATTTGTACTAAACTAATGTCGAAAGTACTCAACACTAGTCTTATAATAACCGCATCGTCTATAACTTTCTAATGATATATACATTTGTGTGTGTATATATATATATATATATATATGTATATATATATGTGTGTGTGTGTACGTATATATGATTTATACTTTAATTTAATACGTAAATACGCTATTATAATTTGTAAGTCGTTCATACGAACTTCATTTTTGACGTTCTTTATATCCACGCGTTGGTATTTACGAGTACTACAACTTTCATTTAGATGCCGTCAGTTAATTCTTATTCTATCTCAGATTTACAAAACTGTATCGAATTTATCGCGCTCGTAGAGTAGGGACCAAGTTTCATCCATATCTTTAACATACGAGATCTAATCTCGACATTATTTATATCCACGCATAGGTAAAAACAAGATCTAAAACTTTAATTTAGACTCCGTCGGCTAATTCTCGACCGATCTTAAACTTAACAGTAGGAGGAGATTATACTGTTAAATGTCCGCGTAAAATTCATAACTTCTAAATACAGACTCCGTTTCCGTCTGTCTTTTTACCGTTGAGTTCCTATTAATGAGATCTCCAACTCTTATTTAGGTCGTGTGGGCAAAAAACCGCTCGAACTAAAATTCGAGTTTCAGGTCGTGCACTGTTATGGCAAATGTTAAAAAAATTATAACTTCCTCATACGAAGTCAAATTTGGGCATTCTTTTTATGAACGTTCTCAGTTTAACATATTCTATGACTTTTGTTTAGATTACTAAGGCTAAAAAGTCCAATATCATAAATTCACTATTTACGTCTCCCGATGTCGTGCCGGTTTTGCCTAAAAACTTTGACGGGTCATAACTTCTTCGTTATAACTCGGATTTTGGCGTTTTTTTTATATGTACTGAACCCTTGTAACATATACTACAAATTGGTTAAGATTAATCCTTCTAAATAATCTTCCATCAAAAACTTAATTTTGATGTTTATTGTCTCTAAATTGCCTAACCCGGATCTGCGGGCGTTACAATAAGAGTCTCCAGCACATTCTCAACCAAAAGGACCTCAACATGAGGCGACAACGTTGGGTTGAACTACTAAGCGATTACAAATGTGAAATTCGTTACCATCCAGGCAAAGTCAACGTAGTAGTGGATGCCCTAAGTCGGAAAGAATACTCAGGCCGCCGAATAAAATCCTTAACCATAATCATCTATTCACACCTGTCCACACAAATTAAGGAAGCACAGATCGAGGCGTTGAAACCTGAGAATGTCGTGGGTGAAGCCTTGAGAGGAATGGATAAAAACCTGGAAGTCAAAAGTGACAGAGCTTGTTATGTCATGAACCAGATCTGGACAATGAAGTTTGGTGGGCTAAGAGACGTTGTCATGAACGAAGCTCACAATACTAAATACTCCGTTCATCCAAGTTCATACATGATGTATCTGGACCTCAAGAAAATATACTGGTGGCCAAACATGAAAGCAGAAATTGCTACCTATATGGGCAAGTGCTTGACTTGTGTCAAGGTTAAGGTAGAATACCAAAAGCCTTCGGGTCTGCTGCAGCAACCAAAAATACCCGAGTGGAAGTGGAAGCGGATAACCAGGGACTTCATAACTAAATTACCAAAGATGGTAGGTGGACTCGACATTATATGGGTGATTATCGATGGGTTAACCAAATCCGCACACTTCCTACCAATAAAAGAGACAGACAAGATAGATAAACTAACGAGGATGTACATCAAGGAGATTGTGCGTCTGCATGGTGTATCGATATCCATTATCTGGAGGTTTACCTCATAGTTTTGGCAAACGCTACAAAAATCCATAGGAACTAGGCTTGACATGAGTACGGTCTACCACCCATAGACCGATGGACAAAGCGAAAGAACTATTTAAACCTTGGAAGATATGTTAAGGGTTTGTGTGATCGACTTTGGTAAAGCTTGGTATACCCACTTACCCCTCATTGAGTACTCATACGACAATAGTTACCACACTAGCATTAAATTCGCTCCATTTGAAGCCCTCTATGGGCGCAAGTGCAGATCACCTCTATGATGGGCTGAAGTGGGTGACACACAGCTAGCAAGAGGACAGGTGCCTGACAACACCTTATCGGCCATGAGATCATACGAAAAACAACGGAGAAGATCGTTCAAATTCATGAACGACTGAAAACTTCTCGGGACCGACAAAAGAGTTATGCGGATAAAAGATGGAAGCCCCTGAAATTCCAGGTTGGGGACCATGTACTATTAAAAGTCTCACCCTAGAAAGGAATGATATGTTTTGGAAAACGTGGGAAACTAAATCCTAGGTATATCGGGCCATTCGAGATCCTTGCCAGGATTGGCCCAGTGGCTTACAAACTTCAACTACCACAAGAACTCAGTAACATACATCCTACCTTTCATGTGTCCAACTTAAAGAAGTGCTTGTCTGATAAGACTCTCGCCATCCTACTTGATGAAATTGAAATCAACGAGAGTTTCCACTTCAAAAAAGAACCATTGGAAATCATGGATAGGGAAATCAAGAGAACAAAAAAAGTCGCATTCCCATAGTGAAGGTCCGGTGGAACGCCAAGCGGGGACCTGAATTCACTTAGGAATGCGAGGACCATATGCAACAAAAATACCCACATCTTTTTCCCAACCCTTGAAGCCCCACTCAAAATGTTAATTTTGGGACGAAATTTCTTCTAACGGGTGAATGATGTGATAACCGTCAACTTTGGGTCAAACAAAGTCAACAAGTCAACCCGACCAACTCAACAAGTACTAGTACGTTGGGGTTTACACTATGTTTTCTAATGTACAACTTGCTATCATAATACAAAGTATCACTCGGGATTTGCAAATTGTCAAATATAAACCCTAGATAGGGTGAGTAACATATCAACGTGATAAAAATTCTACTATGTATCCTTTGGGGATAAATAACACTCATACCAGGGAGTAGTGGAGTTCAAAATCCTAACACTACGGGGAAAAACCATAACAAAGACTACAAACAAAATCTCTTTCAGTCTCTCTCTCTCTCTCTCTCTCTCTCCTAAATCTCTCTTTGTAACAAGAATCACACTTCAAAACTTTTCCATAAACACCCATACCATTCCAACCCTTCAATTTGTTGAAAACCACTCGAAATGGGAGGAGAAAATGGGAAACGACAAGTCCACTGCGGACCCTCTCACAACTAAGTCCTCTTGCAGCGAAACCTCTCAGTGAACCCTCCCTCTCGCAATCTGGCCCTCGCATCTGACAAGCTCGCATGCCTAGCCTCGCATCGCACAATATCGCATGCCTAGCCCTCACATTGAACAATCTTGTAGCCGACCTTCGCATCCAAGCATGAGCCTTCACAACTGACTTTCGCATCCGAGCATGAACCTTCGCAGCCTCCACCTTCGCACCCAACCCCCTCCTCCTCGCACACCACTTCAAATTTTTGAGCATTTTCGGACTTTCATCATTCTTAAGAGTTTTTGACGCTGGTTTTCCATCAAACACATTTTTCACATCCTAGACCTCCTAAACTCATATTTTATCCACTTATTTAACGTTTATTAAATATAAATCACACCATTTCATAAAATAATATCTAAAACTATAACGATATTATATTACTTTATACATAAAGTAATGACACAATTGGATCAAGTGGATCCCCCATCAAACCATGTCATATTTATGCCACTTCTCTAATCTGCGTTGGTCAAATCATTATCCATTATACATCCTAACAACCCATCCATTTTCGTATTCCTTCCTTTAAAAAGAATGATCAACAGATAAAAATCTCACTTCACTGTTACCTCCAAAAATTTTAGTTTCTCTCCACACAAGAACTCCCACTCTCTCCCTCCAGCCATGTTTTTGCAAGGACATTCTTGGGGTTCCTTTTTGGTAAGTATTTCCTCAAACTTCTAGGATTTCTATGTACTTCCATAAAAATCTTAAATCATTTACTTACATATTCACATATTAATGTCCATAGGATCATCAAAATCTCCAAGCATTTTTCAAGTGCTCTTGACTTCAAACTCTTCATCCTCAACCTTCCACAAATCAATATAACACATAAGGTGATCTCATACCCATAAATTTTTGAATTTTTCCAGGTTTTTAGGTGGGGAATACAAGTTATGTCACTAAAGCAAAATTGTAACTTAAAAATCAGCTTTTCCAGAAAAGTTGAGGTATGTTCATAGACTGTTTTACCCATCTTAAACTTAATATTATTCAAAACTGTACAAAACGAAAATAGTTCAGGTATATACCCTTTTATGAACTACTCGCACGTGTTCATATGATTTTTCTACAATTTATGTTGATCTTTACAAAACGGTCTGTTATTTCATAACAATTTCGGACCAGTATGTGAAAATGAACATTTTCAGTTTAGTTAGGAACCACTTAAGGTCTGGATAAAAATTATGGACAAATTAGACTCATTTTACAAGCTCTAAGAGTTTACGGATCCAAATTCGACTTACGTTGTTTTTTCTATATTTTTTCTAAAAATGTGAACAGAAAAGTTAAAGGCTAGAATAATGAACATCTTCGTACCAAAGACTCACGTATTTATGTTTGATGTAAAAATAATTATTGGTTGTAAATGTCTAAGTATAAATATATATATTTCATATATTTATATATGGGTACGAAAACCAAATACTGTAATAAATTATTTAAGTGCAATTTGTGCATCATCAACACATTGTAACATGTTGAGCAAAGTGTATAATATTAAGGAAATGTATATTGATTATTTTCATGCTATTTTATTCCCATGAAAAGGTGATAATCTTACACATAAAGGTTTTTCATCACTCAAAAACATTTATGATAAACTATAATCGATATAGTTTATGGGTCTTTTACATTATGAAATTTACTATGAAAAGGTTATTATTCCACTACAAAAGGGTTTTTATTATACTAGACGTAAACTCGTTGAATCAAATTTTGTGAGCCAAAATCTTCACGTACAAAATAGTGTACCTACAAAAATCATGTATTATAACCGGAGTCTCTAGTAAGAGAGCATGATACTTGTGTATATATCTATATTTAGACTGACAATCCCGCACCTAAACCGCTTGCAACAGCTAGACCGGCAGGTCTGGGGTGACAGATGTCATAATATTCTGACGCCTGAAGAACGTCGTAACAGGCCATCTATGTCATTAGCACAGTTATAATAACTCACATGGGGAAACAACGATATATATATATAGTTTACGGGGATATATTTACTCAAACGATTTTATATATGTTAAAACTGCACATACTATTATAAGTATGGAAAATACTTGTACATTTTGATCTTTGGGTTTTAAGACTACAACTCATTTCAAAAAGGAAAACATTGGATTTTCTAGATGACACTATTTTTTTACAAAGAAAGGCTTTCAACTCTACATATAAATGCTTATGAACTCATAAATTTAGTTTTTGACACTCTTTCAAAACTACTTGTATTCTCAGGTAATCACTAAAACAAGTAACTACTAGCTTTTTAGGATGGGACGCTAAGGCATCAGACAAATCATTTTTATCATCATATCGTAATTGATTTTGAAACATGTAACTCATGAAATATTGTAACATCTTCAATTATATTTTATGATGGTTGTGTTTGCTTTGTTCACTATTATTCTCTATGTTATGATACAATACATGAAAGTCATCCACCTTCGGACATTTCCGCCATTCTGGTTTGGGGGTGTGACATGTGACACTTATTTACTAGGTTTTCAAATTGTCAATTTGATGATTTCAATATTTGGGGGTTTTGGTAAAAACTCGTAGTCACGATTGCAAGTAGTAGAGTGTGGTGTCGCGATCCACACCATAAGTAGCGGCGTGGCCATGGTAAGGGTCACGATGCGAAGCGGCAATTAGCTCAAACCCTAGGTCTCGAACCTTAAGCCATATTTAAGGAATATGATATTTAAGGTTTACCTCACTGATCTTTCTCCACCTCTAAAAACCTTCAAACTTCAAAACCCTAGCTTCTCTTTTTCCTCCTTCTTCCTTAGTGGTGTTTTTGGTAACCTTTAGTGAAGAAATAAGTGGGCTTTTACCCAAGAAGCTAGATCTACAGTATTTCGAACCTTTTAACCTCCTTTCTAGACCTTTGTAAGTCATCAAGTTTATGACTTTATGTGTTTTTCTTAGTAGATCTTGAATTATGAGTATGTTTTGATCATTTTAATGATATTTAGGTGGAGTTTGGAAAACTCTAGGGCCAAAGTTTGCTTTTTATGGTACTCAGGAAATTTTGTGGTGGAAAGAAGTGATTGCTATCAACCCTTTTAAGTTTTTATGGTGGAAAGAAGTGATTTTCATTAAGCCTTTGAAGCACACATGAAGATTGTAGTATTTTGCTCCCATTTTAGACCGATGATAGAAAAAGCGTGTTTGAGGCGTGAAATGGATAAAGTTAGAAACTTTATCCATTAAGTCATTTATTTGATGTGATCTGGAAAGTTGGAGCCTTAATCTTGAGGGATTAAATGCTTAATAAAAGAAGTAATCCACATTGAAGATCATGACGCGACCAAGGAAAGTTGTCATCGCGAATATAGGTATGATGTCGCGATTTTTTATCACATGGTGGTAGCGACGTGACCAAAGGCTGGTCGTGGTGCGTTGACCTGCTTGATTGTTGACTTTGTCCGGTTGGCATTTATTGTTGACTTTTGATAAATTTTACTTTTGGTCAAACCTTGAAGGATATGAGTTTTGGACTAAGTATTAGTCTCTGGTTGATATTAGGTGGACCATGCTATCAGATTTTTAATGGACTCACGTGTGAGGATTTTGGTTGATCAGCTAGCTCCATGTGATTTTTATCACTATACTATGTGTGACATCGTATATTCTTTGTATGATAGGACACGAGTGTTGTTAGGGTACATGTATGTTAGTAGACTAAATAGTCTTCGTTATAGATGCAATTGATTGATTGTATGATATTGTTATGTGTCATGATTTGATGAGTATTGGTAGTATTGATTGATCACTTAGTGAATGACGTAGGGATTGCACGTAGTTTAAATTCTATAACACGAGAACTCTGGTCTAGGCCTTTTTTCATGGTTCTTGTTTGATTTATTGTTCTCGGGTAGGATCATATGTTCGACTATCTATCCTATTTATTAGCTACGTATGGTTATGCATTCATAAGTTGTCTGTCAATATTAGTAATAGCCTCGTTATGATTGTGGGACAACTGAGAGTCGATGGTTCTATGGCGGCTGACAACCGGTAGAGGGATGAAGGCAGGGTGCTTATGGTTGATATGTTATGCTCTTACCCTGGTGGATCGGTTAAATCCGTGAGCATTTTCTTGTATGCATTGTATGTATAGTGGAATTTGTGGTATACTGGAGAACTCATTAAGCTTTGTGCTTATTTTGTTAAATTAAATGTTTTTTAAGTTGTTTGAGGGAAGGGTGCGAGGTGATTGTACCAAAGTCAATTTTTGTGAACTCTAGATCTCAAAAAGGAAGGACAAAACCTGATACCACTAGGTTAGAAACCATTTGGTTGTTTTGTGTTTTGTTAGTTATAAAATGAATTACATATTAATACTATAGTCAATTTTCGTGAATTAAGGCAAAGTTCATACCCAAAATTGTGAACCTCTTTTTCAACAACAAATTCACGAAAGTTGAATCAAATCCAAAAACTTTCATAATTTTCTTTAATCATACATATAAAAAAAAGAACGTGAAATGACTCTTGCCTAGTAGACTAAGAAGTTGGCCAACAATAAAAAGCTCTACTTAGCACTTCATCAAGTCATTTTCTTTTATGGCAAGAAAATAAATCAATCAAATAGTTGTACTTGTAATTGGTTGGAACGTTAGTCTATAGTCAATAGCAAAAAACCGATTGTAACTAACTAAATAAGATAAAAATAATAAAGTTGAAAAAAGTACAAAAATAAAATAAAAACCATGAACCTTTCCTCTCCATCCAACCAAAAATCGTCCAAGGTTGTCTTCTATATGTGTGACACTTTAAAGGATGAACCGAACCTCTCTTTTTAACAAAAAAAAAAGTTATATTTTAAGCTCATTTCTATTTAATTAATGCATAGTATAATTATACCATAGTGCTAGCAATTTCAATCCGAGCCTGCCAATCCGACCTAGTAAATAATACGTTTGGTTGAGATTTTCAACCAATTTAAGTAACGAGTTAACTTGTTTAACCCGTTTAATCAAATATGTTAGGTTAGAGTTAAAATTCTCAACATGTTTACAATCCGCAAACCTGTATAATATTTTTAAATATTTTTAATTTATATTTATTTAGTATTAATATTTAATTGGATATTATATTTTACTTTTCAAAAGATATGGATTAACAACCATTAGTGGAAGTTGAGCTGATAATGTTTTATGATTGTAAACACTTGATTTGTATTCATGTTATAAACTTGTAGACTTATGGTTGCATTATTTTTAAACTCAAATGATTATTAAATTTTTTTGAAGCAATATTTGGTTTTTAATATTTTTTAAAGAAATTTAAATGGTCAACCCGGATTCAATATGTTTTTCAAACATGTTGGGGGTTAGGAAAACAACAAATATGTCAAACTGATTTCAACCCACTTACTAAAAAAGTTGGCTTTGAAATTTTCAACATGTTAATTTAAACAGATTGAGTTGGATTTCAAGCATTTTAATTAAAAATATTAAACTTGTTTATAACCCAATCCAACCCATTGTCATCCTAATCTACCATAATGTGTGATTCATTTTTAGGCAATATGCATAAAAATTATTTGATTTTTACTATTTTTTAGTTTAACCACCAAAATTTACTTCAATAGATGAAAACCACCTATTTTTATTTTTTAAATAATTTTTTCAATCTAACCCTTTATTTCTGGTTAAACAAGTGTTAAAATTAATATAAATTTTCATTACATCACATATATTATATTTTTGAAATTGCTTCTTATTTTCTTAATTAACCTGTTATTTACATATCTTGTAAGTAAATAGAGAATCTAATTTCAGCAAGTAAGATGGTATTTAAAAAAAATACATGGCACATGTCATTTTAACACACACTAATATGTAAATAAGGGTCACAATGTTTGTACTTAGAAGTTTTTTAAAAAATAGATGGTTTCAGTGACCAAAATAAAATATAATGGTTAAACCGAATTACCGAAAAGATGGTAAAAATATAATGGGTCTTATGTATCTTTTTTTCCTTGTAATTTTAAAAATAGCACATAATAACAAAGATTTAGTTTATTTTGAAATAATACAAATTTTTTTTTTCATATTTCTTGTAAGCTTAGAAACAATAATAATAGATAGTATTAAAAATATCTAAAAAAAGATTGGATTTGATTGAATTGTTAATAAAGTAACAAAAAAATGTCGTGAACCAAAAGATAAACAAACCTTTAATAATAAATTCAATTGGATTGGTTACATATAGTAAAACGCATAATAAATAACATTATCACAATAAAATGAAGCAAATCACATCACCTTTTTCTACATGCAATAAAACCAACATCCAAAAAAGATAACGTTTCCTCATTAGTTGTGTTTTTATTAATTATAATAAACTGTTCAAGTCTTAAAGATTTATTCAGCAACACTATTTTCACCTTTTTACATATCAAAATTCAAAAACACATAAAAAAGTGAAAAGATGGGAAATTTTTTTAAAAAGATCAAACTCTGTAGAATTCGACATTCTATTCCTCACCCAAAAGACCACTTTTCTTGTAACTCTCGACAGAATCAACAAGTGTTTCTTCAAGTGGTCTGTAACTCCATCCAAGCCTCTGTAATTTCTCAGATGTTACTGAAAATATCCCATTTGGATCCGTAAATCTGCAACCCAATTCAAGTAGAATCGAGTTAATTTTGTCTTTTTAATAATGTATGAGGGTCAAATAGTTATTTTTGTCTCATTCAGACGGTTTATTCAGACTAAAAAAAGAAACAAACCTTAAAGCCTATATAAATATAACAGTTGCTAAATTAAATAATAATAATAAAAAAAAAGTAAACTCACTTGTTTGGAAACTTGTAAGCAGGATACAATTTCTTCAGCATTTGCACCAATTCTTTTGCCCTAATCAAATGAGATGTGCATATGTATCTTCCATTAGCCTCAGGTTTTTCATATACTAAAAGCAATGCTTCAGCTAAATCACGCACATCTACAATCATACGTAGCCTGTTCTCTAGTTCTTCATATCCTTCTACACATAAAAAGATGCACACCAATTAATAGTTTAATACAAATTACAGGATTTGAAAAATATAAAAAAGTAGAAACCTTTAAGAAGCTTAATAAGAACCAAGCTACTAGCATTCATGGTGTGTTGCAGCATTGGCCCTATAATAAGAGTTGGGCACACTGATAACAAATTGATTCCGTTTCTTTTTGAGAATTCAAAAGCTTCACTTTCTGCTTGTGTCTTAGAAAGACAATACCAATCCTGTATTATAATAATAAAATCGAATTAGATAAAGAAAAAGGAGAAATTGAGTTTTGGGTAACTTTTTGAATGATTGTAAATAACATAATAGTAAAGCTAATTACATTATTTGATCTGCAGAATTCCGGGTCGGACCAAAAGGTCTCATCCATGGGTCGATCCGTGGGTTTGTTAGGTAGGACAGCAATAGCAGCTACAGAGGACACAAACACGACTTTCTTCACATTTACTTCACAACATGCTTTCAGTACATTCAGTGTACCTTTCACAGCAGGCTCAATCAGTTCTACCTGCAACAAGAGAGTGGAATCAGTGATAAAGCTTTTCGTTAATAAGTCAAACTGCAAAGGTTGATATCAGTCAAATGAGAGAGAAGCTTGCCTCAGGGTTTGGAACAGAACTAGATGGAACTGGACTTGCAGTATGGAACACGCCATTGCATCCAGCAATGGCAGCGGTGAGAGACTTGTAGTCAAGAAGGTCTGCTTTGAAAAGCTTCAGATTCTCGGATGCGTTCTCGAGGCTCTTCAAATGAGCATTTTTCTCATCCTCTGAAGGAAAAATGTGTTAGAAAATGAACTTTAGATTTGAGTTTGAGTTGCTAATTACTGAATTTTTGTTTTCAACATTTCATTGACTTATATCAATATCGAATTCAAAGAGTTAGGGAACATGTACGCCGAAATATGTATCTCTCTCAAATTTCTCGATCGGACATGTAATTCAGATGAAATCAAGCATAATTGAAACTGAAAAAATGAAAACGTAACTCGGAAACTTCAAATCGACGAAAATTTTCTAGAATCGGAGTTGAGGAAAAACCTTACGAGGGTTTCTAACGGTGCCATGAACAGTGAAGTTCTTAGAGAGCAGGTGCTTCACTAACCACGATCCTACAAACCCTCCTGCGCCTGTTACACACACAACTCTTCCTTTCTCTGCGGCCATTACGATCGATCTCTCTTCCTCACTTTCTCGAGAGGCGAGTTGACTTAAGTGCTACAGGTGAGTGGACTGCGGTGGTTTTAAATTTTGTTCTCGATATTTTTTATGTTGAGAGTGCGTGTTTAATATTATTACTTCACCGTCAATTTTTTATTTATTTATTTTTAAAGCATTGAAGAGAAAGCTAGTCGGGGGCTAGAAGTACAACACGGAGAAAAGCAAATAACAAGAAACAAATAACAAAACAAAACATCATCAAAATTTATAACATTTTAGTATCGGGTCGCAACACCATTCAGACCACCTCAGATTTTGCCCTTTCCTCTTTCTTGCATTGATCCAAAGGATCGAGAGTGATTTCACCTTATAAGCCAACGCTGATTGCGATTTTGAAATTGGGTCTGGCGAGTCAGCCCTGATATTTCCGGATCACCCATATAAAAGTTAGCATTATAGCTTCATGAATCCATGCTAGCCTTTGATGCCCCTCTATATTCTCTTTACATTGTAGCAAGTCACGGGTTGAAGCAAGAGGATAATCCAACTAACCGTGTATATTTGTAACACCATAAATTTTCATGTAATTTTTTTTTTCATTTTTAAAACAATATAATTCTCGATATCACATTTCCAAAACCACAATTGTCAAATTGTCAAAAACATAAATTCATAAATTGTTTGATAAAATCCAGGATCCTCAAAAACATAATGTTGGATCAAAATATGGTTTATACTTTGCTTTTCTAGGCAATTGTATTTTTATGTAATATTTTATGAGCTTACAGTCTAATTTACGGCCATGTGTGGTGTTTACGGTCAGTGTTTACGGCCGTAAACCCATTTACGGCCCATGTTCTCCGGCCTATGTTCCCCTTATATATATATATATATATATATATATATATATATATATATATATATATATATATATATATATATATATATATATATATATATATATATATATATGGGAAAAGTGAATATACCCTTAAGGGTATATAAGTTTAGGTACCCAAACTCACGATAATACGTCGTTTTGTTTGATATATTCATTATAATGTTCTTAAACTTCAATCATTAACTTGATTACTTTAAAGATTTTTTTCAAATTTTCACTCTTATCTTTCTCTTACAACACATCTTTTTGACGAACACCTATTAAGCTATATATATTATAGTTGAAAATGAAAATTATGTAAGAGGGAGATAAATGTGAAATTTATAAAAATCTTTGAAGTAAATCAAGATAGAAGTTGAATTATAAGAACATTAGACAATTACAATGTATATAAATGATACAAAATGACGTAGTATGGTGAGTTTGGGTACCTAAGCTTATATACCCTTAAGGGTATATTCACTTTTCCCTATATATATATATATATATATATATATATATATATATATATATATATATATATATATATATATATATATATATATGTTAGGGGTGAGGAGTAGAGATTGATGAACAAAAGAGAGTGCACGACCAAAAGAGAGAGAAAAGAGTGTATGTTGTGTGTGAATCTTGTATTTGGATCTACATTCTAATCATCAAATAATACAAGATTCATCATCTTCTTCTTCTCATTCTCTTCTATTTGATAAAACGTCATTTTTTGAAGGGTTCTCGGCCATAAACAGTTTGCGGCTAGGCTTTTTCGGCGGCGGCTAGGGTTTCGGAGTTACGACTCGGAGTTTGCGGCCTCGACTCGGAGTATACGGCTCGGCTTGGTGGATTGCGGATCCTACACATGCTTCTTTAAAAATAAAGGAGAGATCTAGAGGTTGCAAGGGTTCGAACTCGAGACCTAGTGGTCTTCAAGCGCGCACCTTACTAGTTAGACTATCAAGTCTTTTGTTCCATTCCTTCGAAATTTAACTCAAAAGCACTTCCCGTCGCACCTTAATTTCGCAAATTGACACTTTTAGCCCAAAAAATTCAATTTCCTTCATTTTAAATTCCAATTTTAACCAAAATAATAATAATAATAATAATAATAATAATAATAATAATAATAATAATAATAATAATAATAATAATAATAATAATAATAATAATTGGTGTTTAATTTTTTTGACTTTTATTTTTTGACTTTTTACCAAAAAAAATTGACTTTGACTTTCAAGTTTGACCTTTGACTTCAAACTTTAACTTTCTCGTTTGACTTTTAAATTTTCAAATTTAACTTTTGAGTTTGACTTTTTAAATTTGACTTTTAAGGTTGATTTTTGAGGTTTGTAGTCAAAGGGTTTGATTTTGGCTTCTAGTTGTGTTTTTAATGACTTTTAAGGTCAATGAGAGAAATAAAGACATGAAAGAGAGTCGTCAGGAGATGTGAAGACAAAATTTCAACATGCTCGATTATATCCCTAGAGAAACCTTGGAGGCTCAGCTGCAGCGATTCACCACTATCACTACTAAGATGAATATAGATGGGATCTTCTTGACTAAGTCGGAGATAAACAAAAAGCTACTGAATTCACTTCCGAAATCATGGGATATGAACGTGGCTGTCATTAAGAAGACAAAAGATCTCAGTTGTCTTAGTATTGCTGATATAATTGAAGAGCTTGATGCTTTGAAATGTGGAGAAGCAATGAGTTCTAAAAACATCCCAGTCAATGAAGCTTCATGTACTCCATCTTGTGAAGATACAATAAAAAATCTTCGTGAACATAATGATTTGCTAAAAAGGGAAGTCGAGGACCTAAAATACGAAGGATATCAACTTAGGAAACGACAGAAACCCTGAAGGCTGAATTAGAAGCAAAAACAAAAGACTTTAGGAAGCTTCAGGAAGAGTATAGCAACAAGTGTGAAAATCATAACTATATTAAGAGACAACTTGCTGCTGTAACTGAAGAACTTAACACTTTGAAAATTAAGTGTGGAAAAACAGATGTTAGTTTCAAAAATTATAATGCGTCAAGTCAGACAGTCGAGTCCTTATTTGAAACCCAATTAAAATTCAAAGATAATCAAAACAAGGGTCTAGGGTATGATTGTTTTCCTCCACCTTTCAATCATAACTACATACCGATCCCTATGACACAGGAAGAAATTGACAGGAAGGCACATCTTCAATATGGAAAACCAATTGGATTTGTGTCAGGAGGTATTCAAGTTGAAAATACCAATGTTCTACTTCATGTGCATGTAAAGTAGCAGAAGATGAGAACAAAGAGAACACTACTGAACAAATCAATGACTCCTTGAACTCAGAATCTATTGCTTTGATTCTGTTACTCTTAACAAACCTGCCGTTGAGAAATACAGGCCACCAATTCCATCACAACAGAGTGCTTGTTGCAAGTGTGCATGTGGGAACAATAAGAGACAAGGCAAGGATACGCCACCAGGGGCAGGAAGAAACAACTTCACAGTGAAGAAAAAGACATGTTTTCACTGTGGAACACCTGGACATATTGCCTGAAAATGTCCAAATAGCGCATACGTTCCCTACTACGCACAAGGCTAGAAGAACGCGCCAAGAGGGAGATACTTCAAAAGAAACCCCTCAAGGTCACGTTCAGACCATGGTGACTGGAACGCGCAGAAGACCAAGAATCCAAATCCCAAGGGCAAGAAGGAAATGTCAGCCAACAAGCCCAATCCAAGAGATGCTCCAGTGAAACAAAGACCGGTTAGGTCAAAGTCATCTCAACGGACGACATCAAGATCAAAAGCAAGTGTCGAGGCACCCATACGATCCAACAAGAAATGGGTACCAAAGGTTCAATCTCCCAAATCAATTAATGATTCTAATATTTCTACATCTTTTGTTTGTGATAAGCAGGATATGTCATGGGAGAGAGTACCCTGCATTGATGACAAAGGTCGACCCAGTTTCAAAATGGATTGGGTTCCAAAGACCAACTAACCCCGCTCTGTGTCGGAGCAGCTATGGAGGCACATCATCAGACTTCGGTTTGTTTGTAGTGGCTGTTCCAGGCACATGATATGGGACATCTCTCAACTATACAACATTCAGAATTTTCTTTAAGAGTATATGTCCTTTGAGGGAAGGGAAGAAAGGAAGGGATCTCATGGGGTTTGTGCTTAACGACATGAAGAATTTTCGGATCTGTTATGAGATTATGTGTGCTATTCTCAGACCTTCTGGATGCAGATTCAATCGGTGAATTACGGTTTGCGTTTTCTTCTCTATACTCCTGAATTTATCTTACTGTGATTCGTTTTAAAGACAATTTTTCATTTTCTTAATAGGGTTTATGCTTAACAACATGAAGAATTTTCGGATCTATTCTGAGATTATGCATGCTGTTCTCAGACCTTTTGGATGCAGATTAAATCGGTGAATTACGGTTTGCGTTTTCTTCTCTATACTCCTCAATTTATCTTACTGTGATTCGTTTTAAAGACAAATTTTCATTTTCTTAATAGTTTTTCGTTAGTAGGTATTGTTTGGGAAATGATATTAGCAAGTGGTAACATGCAATCTGAATCTGCGTAACGTGCCTAAATTGAATCGTCTACGCTCTGTGCTCGATTCGCTGGTAGGCACGAAAAATTTTAAATGGACTTGATTAGGGAGAGTTGAACTTTAGGAATTCAAGGACTTGACAAAAATTAACCTAGTTAGATCCGTTTAGCCTAACAATATAACGATCGGATAGGTTGAGCAGGGAGATATACATGAGAATCCACCGATCACATTATAATAACCCGTATCTAGAACTGTGGATTAACTTTTCCTCGATGTACGGATTCTGTCCTTAATTCCGGTTTTGATGGGGTGACTGGGGAATTCCGATCAATTAGGTCTTTAGAAGGTTATTTTCTTGCTTTCTGTCTATTAGTCATATGTTTCCTCCTCTACGTGATCGAGAGATCCGACTTGGACTGTAACATATGCATTTTTATCTCTCTTCATCTTCTCTCTATGCAATTCTTTCTATCTGTTAGCCACATAATGTCTCCTTTGTGTAACTCATAATTCAACCTGGTACACAGTATATGCAACGTTCTCTTCTCAATCCCTCTAAAACTTCAGTTAGTCATATGTTTCATCCTTTGCGTGATTGGAAGAGATCCGACCTGGATATACAACATATGCATTTTAAATCTATCTTCTCTCTTAATAATTGTCTGCTCACCCAGTGTAAGGAGTATTTTGGAAGTCCTTGATTGCTAGGGCATATCAGGAAGCGGGAAACACGTTCTAGTACAATTAAAAATGAACACATATAGATTGTCTGTAGATCTCGCTGCTCAATTTAGGTGGACAACAATATCCCTGGTTGTAGTCAGCTAAATGGTCCCAAGGAAATTTATTTAAGAATAAGGGCTAAAAATGTCATGTCATTTGTAAATTGTCTAAATTTTGTCACCAATGTTTCGTGCTTAAGTGGACCACAATACTGGTGATCGAGCAGACGAAGACATGAAAATAAGGGTACTGACAAGTGGAATAGGGTTGTCCAACAACTTTGATCCCAAATATTTTTGTTTTTGTTAAAATTGTTTATAATTTTCCTCTATGCACAAATTTAGGGGGGGAATTAAAAAAATATATCATCAAATATCAAAGAAAAATAAAAAAACCAAACAAAAATCAGAAAAATCAAAAATCCAAAAATATTTTTATTTATGTTTTATTTCTTGTTAAAAAAAAAATCCAAATTTTTTTTGTTTTTGTTTTAATTTGTGTGTCAAGTTTTCTTTTAGTTTTGTTTTGTCTTGAAAAGTGAATTCAGGTAAAGATGAAACTCATGGAGTTTGTGTCAAAGATTTCTAAGTCAAGGCTTCATCCGTGATCATCGAAAAATTCTCATTTGAAGGAGCAAGAAATGAAGATTATTCTTTCAACATTCAATCCTTCAACCCCAGAAGCAAGGCGAAGCTAAAATTGAAGATTATTTGACGGATTGCATTGAAGCCTCCTCAATCAGTCTGTTGCCATCTTAAACCTGCTAAAGTGATCCAGAGATTTGTTCTCTTTGATGTTCTCTCTGAAGATTTTCAAGCTGAAAGCGCTATCTTTCAAGAAT
This sequence comes from Lactuca saligna, assembly GCF_052625555.1. Lineage (NCBI taxonomy): Eukaryota > Viridiplantae > Streptophyta > Magnoliopsida > Asterales > Asteraceae > Lactuca > Lactuca saligna. The sequence goes on from NC_136424.1 coordinate 27,886,198, forward strand.
CATTACATCAAGCATCCCCACCCAATATGCGTTTAATTCCAAATCTTGAAGAATTGCCCAAGTGCTCAAGATGAAGTCATCCATTGAAGATAAATGCTGAAGCCAAGCTCTCGATGAAGATTGAGAAGAAAAACCAGCTACTTTTTAAGGGGAGCATGTTGGGTCATTTAGAAAAGAAAGTTATAAACCAAGGGGGAGATTGTTGGGTCAAAATATGGTCTATACTTTGATTTTCTAGGAAATTGTATTTTTATGCAATATTTTATGAGCTTACAGTCTAGTTTACGGCCAGGTGGGGTGTTTACGGTTAGTGTTTACGGTCGTAAACCTATTTACGGCCCATGTTCTCCTTGTATATATATATATATATATATATATATATATATAGATGTTAGGGGTGAGGAGTAGAGATTGATGAACAAAAGAGAGTGCACGACCAAAAGAGAGAGAAAAGAGTGTGTGTTGTGTGTGAATCTTGTATTTGGATCTACATTCTAATCATCAAATAATACAAGATTCATCATCTTCTTCTTCTCCTTCTCTTCTATTTGATCTGACATCATCTGTTTGATCAGGATTCCGCACCATCAAATGGATCTGATTGATACACATGCATTTTGGGGACTTACACATAAACCTCATATCGTGTGTACAATCAAGCCGGCGCCTTCCCGTGATCCTGCAAAGTACTTGAAACACATAACATATAACACGGTAAGCAAAAAGCTTAATGATTTCCCTAAAATACCACACACATCTCATTAGCCTCTCATGATTATATCTCATAAAGACCCTCCGGCCCATGTGTCTCAGTGAGGACTCTTCGGTCTTACAACCCGGGTTGGACCCTCCGGTCCTAACTCAATAAAGCTCGGAACAATACACAACATAAATCACAAAGACATAATACACAATATCACAATTCTCAATATAAGCATACAAGACCATTCAGTCACACAATGTCACCACTCATGGTATGTATAGTGAGAAGACTCACCTCGTAAGCAAGCAAGTAAACCCTGATCCCTCAAACAGTCTAATCCCCACCTACATGTCATAATCATCTCTAACTAACACTTATAACCACAACTCTAAATAAATTCGGTCAACCTCTCTCTCTAACTCTTGGAATGGGTAAAAGACCATTTTACCCCTCCATGGTCTCCATAATCCAAGTCTTGACCAGACCCTAAAAGTCAACATAAGTCAACACTCAAATCAATAGTCCCTGTTGACCCAACTCGTTGAGTGCATCTATGCGACTCGGCGGGTTCCTTCGTGTTCTCATAATTATCATAAAAGTCCAAATCAACTCGTCGAGTTGTCTCATCGACCCGCTGAGTTACAACGCATCCAAACTCATCGGGGAAAACCCTAACCGACTCGCCAAGTCTACTTACCAACTCTTCGAGTCCCTTCAGTTAATTTTCTCATTCAGATGATTTTAGGCAGAACTGATGTCTCATACTCTGGATCTAACCTTCTAAATCTCACTTATCACGTAAAGCTGCAAGCTTTACGTTCATGCATTGCATCAAGGGCTCAAAATGCCAAAACAAGCTCCATAAAGGGGTTTCATGAATGGAGACTTTCCCAAAGCTTGATAAAGCTTGGATCTTTGGGCTCATGGGACCTCAATATGTCCATATTGGGAGTCTCAACTCCATGACAAGCTCATAACACTCTAGAACTCCAAGAAGGATGAGAAAAAGGCTCTAAATTCCCTAAAGACAAAATCTAACCAAGCAATGAGCAAGGTGGTGACTTTTTACCTTCAAACATAAGCTAGGAATGAATGAATACCAGATCCAAAAGCTCCTTCTCATCCAAAGTCTTTAGCTCTCCAACCTTCCTCCAAGAATGCACTAAAACTCACAATATTATCCTATCTTTCTCACACATAAGGTTATAGCTCGATTAGGGTTTCATACAGGGTATTAGGGTGACAAGGGTGGTGGAAATGAGGGATTGAGGTCCTTTAAATAGGACACAAAGCCTGAAAATTTGGGTTTTCTCACTCAGCTTCTACTCGTCAAGTCGGGGTCCTCCGACTCGTCGAGTAGACTCTAAAATCCCGCAACCATAATATTCTCTACTCGGCAAGTTGGTGCTTCCAAATCATCGAGTTTCTCTATCAAAAGAAATAAAATAATTAAATATCATACCTGGGAGTGGGGATGTTACATTTTTAAGTCATTTTTTCCGGCTTACTTGGAGTAGCCGGTCATAAGGACTAAATGTTTACAATTAAACAAGTTGAAAGGGTAAATATAGACGATAAAATAAACCCATTGACCAAATGTGTACAAATCGAAAAACATATTACCCTTTTAAATCATTATCCCTTTTCACATCACATTATATTCATCCATAAAATTGATAGGGGATGAACTAACTAAACTAATTCAAAAAAGAGAAAAAATGTTAACATATTTCTCTTTAGAAGATGATGACAACATGTCCTCACAAGGATATTTTGATAATGAAGATATAGATGGTATTGATCTTAGTTTAGAGGAACAAGATGATCAATTAATGAATGAAGCTGCAAGTATCAACTCCAAAGAAGATGCATTGAGCAAGAAGAACGAGAAAAAGACAAAATCAATAAAAAAAATCAGATCCAGCCAAAGAAGATGGAATCTCTGCAGTCACTTTTCTGAGAATCTAACTGAGATAATAAAACCAAATGATTTTTCTTCTAAAAGAAAACAAAAACATTTTCCAAGAAAGAATTAATGTTGAATTCCGGGTTTTATATAATTTAATAAATTATAATTATATAAAATTAATATAAAAAATATTTCATTAATAAAAAATATTACACACTACATTAAAAACATAAATTAAAAACATACTCAATATATATATATATATATATATATATATATATATATATATATATATATATATATATATATATATATATCGGATAGTTCAAAAAATATTAAATAGTGTGAGAACGTAAAAACAATATTTTTATATTATTATTCTGCAATGAATTTTGTATCCAAAGCTTTATGTCATTATTCAAGAATGAATAAATAAATAGTTACAGGTTAAAACTAAAATTAAAAGTTACTACAAAATGCACATAAATAAATTTATAATACAATAATAACATTCTAATGAATATATATTAATAACCAAACGTTAATATTCATATTAGAATTACTTCAACAATACATATATACAACATTCATTACAGAATAGTAACATTAACATAGTGTTTTTACGTTCTTACACTATTTACTGTTTTTATTTGAACTTACTTATTGTAACACCCATAATCAGGAAGACCAAGAAAGGAAAGGAAAACCCTAGTCAAATGGGTTAACTCATCGAGTCCAAGGTGGAACTCGACGAGTCCGAGCGGATTCCGGGTTGAAGAGTAAGTGACCGACTCGACGAGTCGAAGAGTGGACTCGGCGAGTCCGGTTTGGATTGGGAAACCCTAAGTTCGGGACTTGGTGCCCTATTTAAACGTCTTATTCTCTTCCCTAGGGTTCCTTTGCAGTCTCTCTCACACAGAATACCGAACCCTAGCCACCATATCCATTTTGAGCAAGATCTAGCCTTGGTGAAGTTATTTGAAGCTTGGAAGAGAAAGAGGTTCATAGTGGTGCAAGAGGAAGCCTTGGATACAGAGTTGGTGTGACTTTTTAGATCACTTGAGGTAATAAGCTGACCTTATTGCATTTAGATCTATCTTATGATTGAGATTTGGGCATTTTGAGTATGGAGGAGGTTTATTTCGAGTTTGGAGTAGATCTGAGGTTGCTACCTCAGATCTAGGCTATTAAGGATCCAGAAAGCCATAAAGTTTATGCCAATAAGTTGTTGGTGAAGTCCCTTGGTCACAAACCCTAGACCTAGAGTGTTTTAAGCCAATATCTCTTTGGTTTCACGTAAACTTTGCAACTTTACGTAAGGAATAGACTTGGGAAGGGTGGATCTTTGAGTTGGAGCCCCTGCATGGCTCGAAAAGCCACTATATGGATTAAGAACTGAAGAGACTCGGCGAGTCACATGGGTGGACTCGACGAGTTGGTTGAAGATGGGCATGGACTCGACGAGTTGGAAGAACAACTCAGCGAGTCTGTTCTTGGACTCAACGAGTCAGGTCTCGAAACACTAACCCGTTCTGGTTAAGACTCAGATCAGTGGGTTGAATAGTAACCCAATGAGTTGGACAGGATGGGACTCAGAGATCGTTGAACTCAACGAGTCTTGGGGTGACTCGGTGAGTTGGGTCGCATTATGAGAGTTCTGGGTATATGTACTCGACGAGTCAAGGGGCTGACTCGGTGAGTAGAGTCATCCAGAAAGATTGACTTTGACCAGAGTTGACTTAGTTTGACTTCTAGAGTTTAGTTTGGAACTAAGTGTTATGTATGATAGGAAGAACCGGGGGTTAGCCCTAGGCATTATGCATGAAAGACCAGGAGGCGGCTCCTGGCACACAGTAAGTTATAATGTATGATAAGAAGACCTGGGGGTTAGCCCTAGGCAATATGTAAGAAAGACCAGGAGGTGACTCCTGGCGCACTGTATGCTATTGTGTATGGAAGACCAGGAGGTGGCTCCTGGCACACTATATGCGTAGTATCGTAGTAGAGTAGTATGTATAGTTATCTTTGTGATACTTGCATGAAATACGAGGGGGTGACCCTTGGCACTTGTTTGTAAGACCCAGGGAGTGGCCCCAGGCTTGACCAGGAAGACCACATGCAGCCCGTGGCATAACCATAAGAATATGTTTGGCACATAGCACGTTAGCAAGACTATGTTTGGCGCATAACACCTTACTTGATTATGGAGATGTTGGTTATGTATGGCTCTTGGCTATGTATGGCATGTATGGATCAGTTGGTTTGTATGGTATGTGGTATCTGGGGAACTCACTAAGCTTCATGCTTACGGTTTTCAGTTTTGGTTTCACGTATTTTGTTTTCAAGGAAAGGAGTCGGCTCGATTGCAGTGCATCACACTATGTTTTCCGCACATGAGATCTTTGGGATTACACTATGATATGGTTTTATGATAATATGTTTTGATTACTGACACTTTGGTTTGTCATGAGATATTATAATGAATGTTTTTGTACTGATGGTTTTATGTAATATCTTATTTAAAAATGAAATTTTTAGCCTTGAATTTTGGGATATTAAAAGTTGGTATTAGAGCCTTGGTTTAAGGGATTCAGACATACCCTTAGGTGTGTTTGAACTCAAACTAAGGGATTGGTATGAAAGTTTTCAAAAGGAAAACCATTTTATAAAAATGAGTTTGAAAAGAATCTGGAAAGAGAAAAGAACTTTGAGACGAACAAAGTGTGTGATGCGTGCAATCAGCCGAGCTTAAGTAAGTACCCCAAAATACCCATACAAGTTTATGTTATGTTTATTAGTTAGTAGAGCAGCATGTTAGATTAGGACTAAGGATCTAGGGAGGATGCCTTATGTCCATGTTATATGTGCTTTAAGATGTATGATAGTGTTGATTAGACAGTAGTAGGATAGCCTGTTTAGGTTATGCCTGAGTTTATGAGCTTATGTCGCATGCTAGTGCAGATTCTTGATATGAGATTATGATTGTTGAGTATGTTATGGTTAGATTTTTCCCTTGTCCGAATGTTGCTTGCTTTGTGCATTGTGGGATTCTGAGTGATGGGAGTTAGCCATTAGGTGAATACATCACATCACATGTGATCAGGGTTGAATAATCTCAGAGTGCTAGATTTGAACCTATTGCGTAGCTCTTGTCTGAGTCTAACCGTTGTAGGGACGAGTCTTCTACTCGAAGGATTATCTGAGCCTCGTTACATGTGATGGTATTTGTTGTGTTATGAGCATTCTAACACTCCTAAGTGTACATGCAACCCTAAATACCTTGGATCTATGTTTTCTCTATTATACATGCAAATATGAACATCCAAGGTATTATCCTAATCTAGCATACAAAACTATCAATATAACAAGATAGAATACATACCTCTTTGATGTAGAATGTCTTCATGAAGCTTGAGTGCCTAGTGCCCCAAGTGTGACACCTCAAATGGTTCACACAACACCAAATACACTTGGAATAACTTGAGAGAATTCTACACTTCATGAAATCGGTTAGCCCTCTCTAGAATAATACTAGCTGCCGATTTTCCTCAAGAATAAGATGCTTATATAGTTATACAATTAGGGTAAACTCTAATTGTCATGACTTTCCATTTCCTTGGATCCATGGGTTCAAATACACCATGGAGCATCCATGGAGCATCATATGGGTTTTGGCCCAACTAGATAATCCATGGAGCATTAGCCCACTATACAAGTATGGATGATTTACACAATCAACCCATATATTTAATTAGTCTTCTTTTGATCACTTAATTAATCCTAGATTAATTCTTGATCAATACTAATTAAATAATCTTATTATTCTTATTATTAATATACTAGAACTTATAATATATTAATAACCATAAGTGTCTTATTTATCTCATTATAGTCTATCCAAGTGCATGATGCCATGCAACCCAAATGGACCATGCCGGGTCGGGTCAAGTCTTACCAATTATAGTTATGGACTTAGACATTAATCCAACAGTCTCCCACTTGGATAACTCTAAAACTATTATTGCGTATGACTTCAGGAACCAACTGGCAATCGTAGCTCTCAAAAGCTTCTGTCGAACTCTGACCTTGTAGATGAACTCTGAACTTTGTCAATGACTTGTCCATTAGATAAGGGATCATATATTCCTCCATTCTAGATATCATATGGACTGAGACATGGATTATAATCATTCTCTCTGTCCATTTGTTGTTTCCCGATTTCCGATTTATGACGACTGACTAATTGAACAAATCAAATCAGTCCTGGCCCGACCGAGCACTTCCATTGGTCATCATCAAATCATCGAGGGGCCCACATATATCACTTTTATCCCGAAGGTAAAAGGTGTTGGATAAGGTGTCTAAGTCCATAACTTATTTTGTATATACTTGACCCGACCGGCATGGTCCATTTGGGTTGCATCTCATCCAAACTATTATGGATAATTTTATGAGAGTTATACACATATGTTTATTAATATATTATGGGTTATAATATATTAATATGAATTTACGTTATTTAATTAGTTTTAGTCTTAAATTAATTATGAATTAATTTAGAGATTAAAAGGAATACTAATTAAATTATGGGCTATTTGTTTTATATAGTGTGGGCTAATACTCATTTGTTAATGGGCTAGGCTTATGTGGAAGTCCATGGATGATCCATGGAGCTTTTAACCCATGGATCCTTGGAAAGGAAAAGACATGGGTTATTAGGGTTTCACCCTAACCATGCACACTATATAAGCATGCTTATGGAGCATGAAATGGAGCCTAAGAGAAAACTAGTGAACTAGTGTGTGTGTGTGCATGTGTGTGGCCGATTTTATACAAGGTGTATACTCTCTCAAAGTTTTCCAAGAGTTTGTGGTGTTTGTGATTCCATTTGAGGCATTCACACTATTGGTGCTTGGCCCTCAAACTCCTTAGAACCAAACTCACCAAAAGGTATGTAATCTCTTCTAACTCTTTTATGTTGAAATGTTCCCCATGCCATGTTAGATAGGTTATAAACCTTGGAAAATTATTATTTTGCATGTATTTAGACAAACATAGATCCAAGGTTTATTAGGGTTGCATGCACACTTAGGAAGTGTTAGATTGCTCAAAACCCAACAGTGGTATCAGAGACTAGGCTTGCTTGTTTGATACTTGATGCAAAATAGTGAAAAAAAGTCGAAATCGTTGCTGTCAGCATGGTAGACTCGCCGAGTCCATTGGGGGGACTCGACAAGTCCAAGGCAAACTTCAACCTACTCGGCGAGTAAGTTCATGCACTTGACGAGTAGGATCGAAAGAGTGCAGATTCTCGACTTTTGCTGCTGGAAATGGACTAGAAACATTACCCTAAATTGTTTTGGAGTTATAAAACTTATTTTAGTTGGTGTAATGGTTGTTCTAATCCATTTACAATAGCATATATCAAAATTCCATGATTTTATGTGTTCATATAATTCTTGAATTTTTGATGATCATGTTCATGTTCTTATGAATTCAGAAAATGATAGGAATTATTTGCTGAATTGTTTAGGATTAATTCTTTATCATTTATGTGTTTTAATGGAGTCCATAATTTGTCCTCAAGTTATGGATTACCAAAGGTCACTTTCATTAAACACACACTTAAAACACATAAGTTACATGAAAATGAAGAGTCTTCATTTTTATGAACCTTTAATTCATAAGTTATGAAATGAAGAGTTTTGCAAAGTTACAAAACTTGCCCTCAAGTTTTGGAATTTGTAAAGTTTCACACACTTTAATAAACTTTAATTCCAAACCTTAGAGTTTTAATAGTTAAAATTCAACCCTTATACTATTTATAACATTAATGTTTAATTATTATATATATGTATAAGAATAATTCGTTTTACCGTTAGTAGGCCTCATTCACGAAGCCGGTCTATAAGGTGGGTATAAGGTTGTTGCCTATAAAATGGCGACTTAATGGGTGTATACTCTCACCCACCGCTTGCTTGATCGGTGGAGGGTCGTTAGCCGAACGGGTAGAACAATGACTTTAAATCCTCATTAAAAGTATAATGAATATTATAAAATAACTAAACTCTTTTAATTCCCAATCTTAGTTATTTTAGGAAAATGTGAACATGGTGCTAGTCCATGGAATTCACACTTTGTACCTTACCAAGTCGTTGGTGGAGCGTGTGTGGTTAACCGGCACACTAACTAGAACTAGTAAGGATCACGAAGGGTGACTTAATGTTTGTCATAGATCAATGGAGCGTGTGTGGTTAACCGGCACATTGATTAGGTGATAATATTAAGAGTACCAAGTGAATTAGCATGGTTATTCACACCTTGTTTTGTGATCCTCGGCATCCCAGTCACAAAACTTGAAGGGCACAATCGAGATTGAAACATGCCATTGAAAAGTTCAATGAATCTCAAAAGAATCTAGGAATTTCAAATCCAATTAAACCTAATAAATCATTTCGTTTTCATGGTGGAAATTGGTGAATCGTCATTCACCTACCTTTCAAATATATTATTACTTAGATTACGGCATCCCTCTTCTAAGTGTAACATATTGTGATTGGATCCTAGCCTTAATATTACATTTGGGTGTCTTATTAAGGATCCTAAATATCTAATCTAAACTACTTTCTTCTTTCAGATGTCTTCCAACACTAATGCTTCGGGCTCTAACCCAACTGGTTCTTTCTCTCTCATGAATCTTTGTGGGAGGGTCATCTTTGATGGTTCCAACTTCATGGATTGGATTAGGAACATCAGGATGGTTACTCGTTACGAGGACAAGGAATATGTCCTTGATAAGGAGTTAAAAGAACTTGATGAGTCTACTGCTACTCCTGAGGAGATCGCTGAATTCAGGACTCATGAGAGAGATGCTACTAAGGTGGTAGGTATCATGATGGCCACGATGACAGCCGAGCTCCAAAAGTCATATGAAGATTTCTACCCTTTTGAGATGCACCAAGACCTGATGGAAAGGTACCATCAGAGTGCTCGTCAGGAGCGGTATGAAATAATCTCCTTCATAATAACTACCCGCATGAAGGACGGTGAATCCGTCACGGGCCACATGCAAAAGATGCAAAGGTATGTGGACCATTTGCTGAAGCTGAATGTTAACATCCCCGAGGAGTTGGCAATTGACATCATTTTGCACTCCTTGCCTTCTTGTTATGATCATTTTCGAATGACATATCATATGAACAAGGAGGAAGTTACCCTCAGCAAGCTTCAAGGATTCTTGAAGACCGCTGAAACCGGTCTTAAGGGTAAAGCGGTTGTTACCTCTACTACTCCTACTCCAACTTCTACCCCTGTTTTAGCTATTGGGCAAGGCAAAGGGAAAAAGAGGAAGCACCCTTCGAAGGGTACCAAGGGAAAGTCTCTTGAAGGCTCCTCATCAAAGACCAAGAGCGGTTCTGCCACTCCTTCTGCCATTCCCAAGGATGCTGAATGCTTTTATTGCCATGAAAAGGCACACTGGAAGCGAAACTGCCCTAAGTACTTGCAGGATCTAAAGGATGAGAAAGTGAAACCCACCTATGCAGGTATTTACACTATATTGTCTAATTACTCAACATACTCTAACTCTTGGGTGCTTGATACAGGATGTGGTATTCACATATGTTCTGATTTGCAGGGCCTAAGAAGAAGTGAGGATGTGGAGCATGGGAAGATAAACTTAATCATGGGGAATAGGAAGGCTTCAACTGTTTCAAAGATTGGAGTTTATACTTTATTGCTTAATAATGGGTTAAAATTAGATTTGAATAAATGTGTGTACTCGTCTGAAATGGCGAGGAATATTATTTCTTTTCATGCATTGTACAAACAAGGTTTTACCTTTTCGTTTGATAATGAATGTGGTGGTATTAATGCTTTCTATAAAAATGTGTTTTATTTTAAAGCGTTACCTTGTGATGGTGTGTATGAAACTGTGTCGATTGTAGACAACTTAGGAAATAATGTGTTGTATATTGATTCTTCTACTAGCCTAGATAAAGCATCATTGTGGCATTGTCGTCTTGGACATGTAAACAAGAAACGCATAGGCCAACTCCAAAAGAGTGGAGTCTTGGAATCATTTGACCTTAAATCAGATGATAGTTGTGAATCTTGTCTACTTGGAAAAATGACAAAACACCCTTCACTGGAACTTGTGATAGGGGTGAGGGTTTGTTGGACCTAATACATACTGATGTATGTGGGCCATTCAAAACCGCCACAAGGGATGCTAATCGATATTATGTGACTTTTCTTGATGATTTCAGTAGATATGGGTATGTCTACTTAATCAAACATAAGTCTGAAACCTTTGAAAGGTTTAAGGAATTCAAACAGGAAGTAGAAAATCAATTGGGCAGGAACATTAAGATGCTTCGATCCGATCGAGGTGGTGAGTATCTTAGTACCGAGTTCCTTGACTATCTTAAGGAGTGTGGGATTGTCTCACAATTGACTCCTTCCAGAACACCACAGCTGAATGGTGTAGCTGAGAGGCGTAATCGAACTTTGTTGGACATGGTTCACTCTATGATGAGTCGAGTTTCGTTACCAATCTCTTTTTGGGGGTATGCCTTAGAGACTGCCGCCCATATCCTTAATCTAGTCCCTACAAAGAAGGTTACCAAAACACCTCATGAAATGTGGACTGGGAAGGTTCCCAATTTGGACCACATCAAAATTTGGGGTTGCGAAGTCTTCGTGAGGCGTGAAACTCATGATAAGCTTGAACCCCGAAGTGAAAGGTGTATTTTCATCGACTACCCACAGAACCCCGAAGTGAAAGGTGCTATAACATTTCCATTTCTATTTGCCAAGTTCTCATAATTCAGATTATGAAAAGGGATGCCGTAATCATAATCAAATTTTAGAACGCAAAGAATGGATCCATATACAGAATTTCCTTATGTTGAGCCATTCCAACATGAAATTCATATATATCCTTGACTAAATGATTAAAACCTCACGATCTAAGCTTATAGATTTGAGATGAAGTATAATTTCCTCTCCCTTAATTATAGCAAAACAACTTTTTCCCAATTGAAACCTTTTGTTTTTCTATAATTAACATTGCTAACTTGCAATACTTATCATAATTATCATGCTCCCGCTAACATGATGATTATTAGCATAACACTTATGCTCCCACTAGCTTTGACATGTACTCAGAAAGCTCGACTTCTAGAAATCAATACTTTATTGACTTTCTTACCAAAGTTCAGATTTCTGATACTAGATTGTTTTGATAAGACTTTATCAAAAACATACACGTTCCCTTAGATAGCACACTTGTGTGTCTAAACAGTTATGAAGAGGGATGCCGTAATCATAATGGTTAGACCTTTTTGCCACTTCTCACAAGTCCAGGTTAGTGTGCCGGTAAACCATACATGCTCCACTAACGACTTTGAGAATGCAAATATCATAATTGATATCTAACTAAAATCTACTTAGTGAAAGTGTTTCCTCACTATCATTTTCATGAATCGGAGAGAAACCTTATGACACTTAGATTTAATGGTGTATGTGTTCTTATCCATGTGAATTGTCAAAACCATAGTCACAAGACAAGGATAATGACAAATCCAAACTCATATGGACTGAACTCAATCTTAACTTCTTGCCACCTGGCAGCTCAAGGGCCTGCCATTGCTTCCAAGTTGTTGTGCAACACATTGAGAACTCTAAGAACTCATATGCAAAACCAACTTTAACTGGAATGGGCACAGAATATGTCAACACGATAGGTTATAAACCTCAAGTCGTGTGCTAGTGAAGAACTTTAGGTTTTATTCTTGATTAGTTCTTGAGACTTTCAAGACCTTTAAGACTCCCACTGTCCTCTTGACATATAAGACTTCCTTGTCAAACATCCAAGAGATATTGTGGATTCTAATCAAGACAAACACTTCACACAATTGGCCTAAGTTGGTCTTTGTTTTATCCAAAACATCACAACTTACCAATTTCAAATGTAGAAGAGTAGAAAACTTTTACTCTTACATTTGACTTGTGTTTTTAAACCTTCTCTAAGACTTGTCACTCAAGTTACAATCTTGGAGTATAACTCTAAGACTTGTATTGGAACGAAGTATGACTCATCTTCTTGATTTAACCATTTAAAAATTCAAGATCCCTTCTTCTTAGTCATAAGAATGCACTAAGACTTCCTTAGAGAACTAATTTTGATATGGTTTCTTAATCATTGAGATGATCACAAAAGTGATACTAAAGTACTCTCCCATCTTTTCAGATTTGAGAAACTTTTATCCTTCTGCCTAATTTGATTCTTCTTATCCGCTCTGCCATGCATTGGAACCTTTTCCAATGTCTCAGAGTTACACTTAAGCTTGTAAGTATAATCATATTTACTGAGCTTTAGTAAACTATGACAAATAGCCTTATATCTTTTGTGGTGGACTTAATCAGTGCACATGACTATGTACTCGATCCCTTAGTCCATTACTTGACTCACTTATCCATGTGAATAAGTAATTAGTCTTAATTTTCCAATACTTGAAAGTTCTCATTCATCATGCTATACAACTTGCATGATACCAAGTTCCGGTCCAATTGAGACTTGGGTGATGAGAATCTTTCCTTATTTGGTAAATTTAGACATTACCACAAATGAAAGAATCAATTTCATATTTCCACTCTTGCTATTAATGGAATCATATAAGCAACAATTTTTCCTCAAATGCCATTGTAAGGATATTTTAAAATAAATAAAATCAAAAAATTTTCTTTTACTTTAAAGCTATGCGGAAAAACTTATCCTTACAATCCATATGAAAACTTGTTGTTATCTATTCCTAAGCAATACCTCATAACTCCTAAGAAGTAGCTCAAGAATCCGATCTTCAAACTACGCGATAGAAATCCATTTATGCGATCAGATTCAGCATATTCTTTCTTTAAGTTCCTTTACTTTTTCTTTGATTCTTAAAACATCACCATGTGACCCAGTCACATCATGTATCAAGAATCTCAGAATAGAAACTTAGCAGAGTTAGATAGTGGACTTTACCTGAAGTAAAGTCAAACTTATTGACTTTAACATCCTTAGGTAAATTTGGCAGCTTCGCAACTAATGACCCTTTCTTTGGCAATATAAACATATGGACCCTTTGATAATGGTACACGGGACTATCATAGACTTAGCTTTTCTCTTTACCATTTGTTCAACCGAGTTGACTATGGCCGATCCCTTTCTATTGGGAAGAGAATGCTTTTCTGGATTTCCTGTGTCACTATTGTCAATGTCCATAAAGTTTTAGGAAGTTGATCTTAGCAAATAGATAAGATCATTAAGGGTCTTGTCATATTCTGTTTCATAGGTGTTCCAAAAGAACTCACTATGTGACTTAGAAAGTAGTTGAACCACCAACTTTCTCAAGACTTTGACACCCTTCTCTCTCGGCTTGTCAATATGTGACTACATCTCCAAGATGTGATCACACCTAGACCTTGCCTTGCCAATAGGGTTTGAGTGACTTTGAACTTGTGGGTTGGGAGAATAATTTGAGGAGGTGAAAGAAGTATGATTTCCATGGGACATCATCTTCATTTAGGAAAGTTTGTTTCAAGAGATTTTGGAAAATCATAAATGTCTAAACCAGACATGTTTTGGGAGATATTCAAGATAGTTGATCTTAAAGTCCTTAATATGACACCCAATATGAAATATTAAGGCTAGGGCCCAACAAACTATTTTATAACTTAGAAGAGGTATGCCGTAATCCAAGCTATAAAACAATTTGAAGGTAGGTGAATGACGATTCACCAATTTCCACCAAGATAAACGAAATGTATTATTAGGTTTTAATTGGTTTTGAAACTCCTAGATCTTTTAAGATTCATTGAACTGTTCAATGGCATGTTTCAATCTCGAGTGTGCCCTTAGGTTTTGTGACTGGGATGCCGAGGATCACAAAACAAGGTGTGAAGTAACCATGCAAATTACTTGGTACCCTTAAGTGTTTACCCCTTAATCGATGTGCCAGTTAACCACACACGCTCCATCGATACTATGATAAACATTAAGTTACCCGTCGCCTACCTTGTTAAATACGAGTTAGTGTGCCGGTTAACCACACACGCTCCACTAACCGACTTAAACAAAGTGCAAAGTGTAATTTCATGGATTAGCACCTTATTCACATTTTCCTAACTAACTAAGATTGGGAATTATTAAGAGTTTAGTTACTTAGTATTTATCATTAATACTTTTAATGAAGGGAGAATTCTAGTCCTGTCAAACCCGTTCGGCTAACGACCCTCCACCAGTCAAGCAAGCGGTGGGTGAGAGTGGACACCCATTAAGTTGCCATTTTATAGGCAACAACCTTATACCCACCTTATAGACCGGCTTTGTGAATGAGGCGTACTAGCGGTAAGACTGACTTTACTCTTATACATATATATATATATATATATATATATATATATATATAAATATTATTAACTTATAATATTATAAAGTATAAGGGTTGAATTTTAACTTTTAAAATTCTAAGGGCTAACTTGGAATTAAAGTATTCATATGAGAAAACTTTACAAATTCCAAAACTTGAGGGCAAGTTTTGAAACTATTCAAAACTAATTAATTCCATAACTTATGTGTTTAAAGTAGTTTTAATCCAAAAACTCTTCAAGTTCCATAACTTGAGGACAAGTTATGGAAGACTTTAAACTAATAAAAGAATTAACTTTTCTTTATTTTATAACTTATGGAATTAATTAAGGTTACACTTTTTTTTTTTTTTTTATTTTTTTTATTTAATGAGGAGACTCTTGGTCCTCCATAACTTGAGGACAAATTATGGAGTCATAACTCCAATTAATTAGAACTAGACTCTTCATTTTTTGTAACCTTTGCCAATTTTATGAGTTTTATGAGTCTTTAATGTGACTCTTCATGTAACTTGAGGACAAGTTACACAAACACATTTTATACTCAACTCTTAGATTAAAATGGATTGAAAACAACTATTTCAATTAACTTTTCTATTAATCTAAGCAACTCATAAGAACAAGATAATTCAAATCAAACTTTTTCATGTAATTAGTCTAACCTTTAAACTAATACAAAACATGAATCTATTGACAATTATCTTTGAAAATGGATTAGCATGAACATTACCACATTAAAAAAACAAGTTTATAAGTTCAAAAACAACTTAGGGTAATGTTCCTAGTCCATTTCTAGCCAAAAACCACGAAAATATGCTGTCTGGGGTCCAACTCGTCGAGTGCATGAACATAACTCGGCAAGTTGGATGCATTTTGCCTTGGACTCGTCGAGTCCCTTCATGGACTCGGCGAGTCTGCTGGGCTGACAGCACCAATTTCGATTTTTCAGCTTCCATTGCAGGTATAACAAGAAAACAAGCCTAGGCTCTGATACCACTGTTGGGTTATGAGCATTCTAACACTCCTAAGTGTACATGCAACCCTAAATACCTTGGATCCATGTTTTCTCTATTATACATGCAAATATGAACATCCAAGGTATTATCCTAATCTAGCATACAAAACTATCAATATAACAAGATAGAATACATACCTCTTTGATGTAGAATGTCTTCATGAAGCTTGAGTGCCTAGTGCCCCAAGTGTGACACCTCAAATGGTTCACACAACACCAAATACACTTGTAATAACTTGAGAGAATTCTACACTTCATGAAATCGGTTAGCCCTCTCTAGAATAATACTAGCCGCCGATTTTCCTCAAGAATAAGATGCTTATATAGTTATACAATTAGGGTAAACTCTAATTGTCATGACTTTCCATTTCCTTGGATCCATGGGTTCAAATACACCATGGAGCATCATATGGGTTTTGGCCCAACTAGATAATCCATGGAGCATTAGCCCACTATACAAGTATGGATGATTTACACAATCAACCCATATATTTAATTAGTCTTCTTTTGATCACTTAATTAATCCTAGATTAATTCTTGATCAATACTAATTAAATAATCTTATTATTCTTATTATTAATATACTAGAACTTATAATATATTAATAACCATAAGTGTCTTATTTCTCTCATTATAGTCTATCCAAGTGCATGACGCCATGCAACCCAAATGGACCATGCTGGGTCGGGTCAAGTCTTACCAATTATAGTTATGGACTTAGACATTAATCCAATAGTATTCAGGTGATGACTAATTGGCATCACAAGGAGGCCTTCAACAGCTTAGGATTGGGTTGAGTTGAGTCAGGGGTTTCCCTAGGGTAAGCTTAGGATGAGATCGTGCTGGGAGCAGTAGTAGTAGAAAAAGGGACCTGGTGGATTCGAACCAGTTCTTGAGGAAAGTACGGATAGATGTGGAAGGTAGTATGGGCCCGTACTACTAAAACCATAGGATCCGTACTCGATTCGAGAAAGGCTGAGATGAGACCGGGAAACTTGTAGTGTGTGCGTATGATCCCTCAACAGTGATGAGTATTCTGATAGTATTGCGATATGTTTTCAGCATGGTGACATTGCGAGAGAGACCAGTGGGCGGATCAGGCACTGGAGAGGGATCATGCTCAGGTTCAGGGACCGAGAAGCTCGAGGAATGGATGAGGGAGTTGATATCTGCGGAGCTTACACGCAATATCCTAGATCAAACTCGTGTGATCTTTGGCACGGCCAAGGAGGGTATACAAGAGATCTTGGATGAGAGGTTGGGAGCATTTCGTACCGAGATAATGGCTTTGATGGGAGTGCGTACTATGACATTCCGAGAGTTTAGAGCTTGTGGAGCGCCAGATTATCATGGGGCTAGGGACCCCATCGCTAGCAACAGGTGGTTGGCCGATGTTGCCAACGCATTCCGTACGAGCAGGTGTCCCAAAGGGGACAAGGTTAGACTCGCCTCCTATCTTCTGGAGGACAGAGCGAGGGATTGGTAGGATGAGGTTGGTCATGCCATTGGTGGTGATGCCGCATTGGACGCGATGACATGGAGTGATTTCTCGGCTAGGTTTAGGGTTGAGTTTTCACCGACTATTAAGGTGCAGCAGTTGGCACGGGAGTTTCAGGATTTGACGGAAACTACTGAGACTGTGGCAGAGATCACCGCTAAGTTCAGGGAGAGGGCCCTTCTTGTTCCGCAGTATGTCGCGGATGAGGAAATGAAGAAGGCCCGATACCCCGAGATGTTGAGGGCTGACATTAGGAAGTTCGTGAACAGGTCCGACTGTAAGACGCTGGAAGATATGATTTCTTGAGCTAGAGAGAGGGAGATTGATTTGCATCAGATCTGGAAGAGGAAGTCGGATGAGGTTCAGGTCACCACAGGTTCGGGCAAAAGGCCCAAGGGGTTCAGATTCGAGATCGAGGGATTACTAGAGCCGCAGCCGATGCGGGAGGTGCGGCAGGATGCACGAGAGTGTGTGTAGGAGTGGTAGTGGTGGAGATTTGGGTTGCTTCAAGTGCGGTCGGATTGGTCATCTTAACAAGGATTATACTGCTTCCACCACACAGGGATCAAACTTGATATGTTTCCACTGCATTCAGCGGGTCCACAAGAAGGCCCAATGCCCCAGTTTATTTTCGGCGGGACGGGTGATAGCACCTGACCCTACAACTCTGAGGATCACAGAAGGCCGCTAGGGCAGAGCAGAGATGCCTACGGTAGAAGGCAGGGCTTTTCAGATGACTACCATGGAGACGCGAGCAGCGCCGGACGTCGCAGTTATATGCCATTTGCATACCTTGGGTATTCAAATGGTAGTTAGGGGTCGTGCCCTATGGAAGCAGGTTACTTAGGATGCAGTAAATATAACATGCTTATGTGGCACTCAGTATTGTCCCACTGGATTCAGGAAGGTGTTATCAAGTGATGGATCGGTTAGATCCCTAGCTGTGGCAAGCTTGGGATTTTCAGCAGATTGATTGCGGTATAGCCGAGAAGATTGGGAGTTCTTCTCAAAGCATTGAGGAGTGAGGTATAAGCAGGATCAAAGTGGGGGAGAACCCTCCGAGTGTACAAGGGCAAGAGCACACAGATCGAGAATAAGTACACGACCTCTAAGAAGGAAAAGAAGTAGCACATCGATTGATGGGTTGAGGAGTTCAATGTTGGGAGTTTGGGAGACTTCCTAACAGTTAGTTCATGTATTCGAGATGGTTAGTATCTGGTTGGGAATTCGGGATGGAGGGTCACCTGTAGGGCTCGAGAAAGTTGTAAGGAGGATTTTAAGAATGGTTAGCATGGGATGCTTTCGTGTTAGTAGTCAGTGGCACAGACAGCATGTAGAGCATGGTAGAGCGGCGGGAGAGTCGCAACTTTCCCCAACAGCGGTTTTGGAACTAGGATAAGTCTTGCCCTCCTGTCAGGAAGAAAGACGGCCCAAGTGGATGTATGAATTGAGGAAAGTGTGAACCGGAAATTCGGAAAACTTGCCAATTGTGAGATCGCATTCTCGGGTTACCCGATAACAGATTGCAGAAGAATCAGTTAGGATTTTCAGATAGGACATGAGTACAACTCGGTGGTACTAGATTATGCTTGTATGCTCGACTATGGGTTAGTCGTAGCATCCACTAGCAGCTAGTCAGTGTAGAAAGGTGTTGTCAGACTACTGAATGGCCGTAGCATTCACCGGTGGTCAGATAGTAAGAGGAGTGTGGTAAGACTGCGGTGTGGCCCGTAACATTAGCTTAGTAAGACTACGGTATGGCCCGTAGCATTAGTTTTGTTAGACTACGGTGTGGACCGTAGCATTAGTTTAGTAAGACTGCGGTGTGGCCCGTAGCACTAGTTTAGTAAGGTTGGGGTATGGCCCGTAGCATTAGTTTAGTAAGACTACGGTGTGGCCCGTAGCACTGGTATAGCAAGACTGCGGGGTGGCCCGTAGCTTTAGTTGGCTGGCAGCACTGAAGTGTTGTAAGACTATGTGGGTGGCCCGTAGCATTCACTAGTTGGTAGAGCGAGTATATTAAGACTACGGGGTGGCTCGTAGCATTCGTCCGTCCCTATTTGCTAGTGCAAATGTATCAGGTGTGTGATTCACTGGCAGGGTTTTTCAGATATTTAAGTTCAGGACGGGGCAACTGCTCAGATGTGAGTGGCCACATTGTGATTGGGACCGGACGACGGTAGGTCCTTAGATACCAGGAGTGGCGTAAGAGTACAGGTAAGCTGTGGCAATTGTTAGTAGCTTGGTTCGCGGAGTGTGGGCAGAGGGGACCGTATCTCCGAGGTAGCATGAGGGAAACCGGTAATCCAGATAGTGATAGATCAGTAGGGACCCGGGGTGGTCTCAGTTCATTCGGAAGGCGGATAAGGGACAACATAAATTTTCAGTCAGTGACAGTGATGGTAAGCAGACTATGGTGGAATACAGTTAGTTGATCGAGGGGTGCTCAGCACTAAGTTATAGTAGTGAGAAGTGTCCAGTGGATACTGGCGGTAATGACCCATATTGGAAGTAGCGGAAGTAATGGAGTTGGTGAAGGATATGACCTTCACAGTGACAGAGGAAGTAGTTGGTTATGGAACATTGCCTTAGGGAGGCCAGAAAACGCACAAGGAAAAGGGGGTGAGCCCCTAGGGTGTCCAACATAAGTACTCGGGGAGTACCAGAAGGTCTGTCAGTTGAGTAAGTTGTGTTCCCAGGATGGTGAGAGTTAGGGTAAACCTGAGAATATTATCTGCAAAGATTAATGGTAGTCAGAATGACCGGTCGGAAGGCCAGCGAAGGTAGTCAGCGGGTGTTAGGTTTTCCCAAGCAGAATGTTGAAGGCAGATTGCAGGATGGTTGGCTGTAGAGAAACTTCGAGGACGAAGTTTAGTTTAAGTGGGGGAGAGTTGTAACACCCATAATCAGGAAGACCAAGAAAGGAAAGCAAAACCCTAGTCAAAGGGGTCAACTCGTCGAGTCCAGGGTGGAACTCGACGAGTCCGAGTGAGATCCGGGTCGAAGAGTAAGTGACCGACTCGACGAGTCAGAGAGCGGACTCGGCGAGTCTGGTCTGGATTAGGAAACCCTAAGTTCGGGACTTGGTTCCCTATTTAAACATCTCATTCTCTTCCCTAGGGTTCATTTGCAGTCTCTCTCACCCAGAATACCGAACCCTAGCCACCATATCCATTTTAAGCAAGATCTAGCCTTGGTGAAGTGATTTGAAGCTTGGAAGAGAAAGAGGTTCATAGTGGTGCAAGAGGAAGCCTTGGATACAGAGTTGGTGTGACTTTTCAGATCCCTTGAGGCAATAAGCTAAGCTTATTGCATTTAGATCTATCTTATGATTGAGATTTGGGCATTTTGAGTATGGAGGAGGTCTATTTCGAGTTTGGAGTAGATATGAGGTTGCTACCTTAGATATAGGCTATTAAGGATCCAGAAAGCCATAAAGTTTATGCCAATAAGTTGTTGGTGAAGCCCCTTGGTCACAAACCCTAGACCTAGAGTGTTTTAAGCCCATATCTCTTTGGTTTCACGTAAAATTTGCAACTTTACGTAAGGAATAGACTTGGGAAGGGTGGATCTTTGAGTTGGAGCCCCTGCATGGCTCGAAAAGCCACTATATGGATTAAGAACTGAAGAGACTCGACGAGTCACATGGGTGGACTCGGCGAGTTGGTTGAAGATGGGCATGGACTCGACGAGTTGGAAGAACAACTCGACGAGTCTGTTCTTGGACTCGGCAAGTCAGGTCTCAAAACACTAACCCCTTCTGGTTAAGGCTCAGATCAGTGGGTTGAATGGTGACTTAGTGATTTGGACAGGATGGGACTCAGAGATCGTTGAACTCGACGAGTCTTGGGGTGACTCGGCGATTTGGGTCGCATTATGAGAGTTCTGGGTATATGTACTTGACAAGTTAAGGGGCTGACTCGGCGAGTAGAGTCAGCCAGAAAGATTGACTTTGACTAGAGTTGACTTAGTTTGAATTATAGAGTTCAGTTTAGAACTAAGTGTTATGTTGATACTAGTAGCTAGTGGAGCAGCGGTTCAGAGGGTTGTCGGTCAGCAACCAGAGGATTATCAACAAAGTTTAGCAGTGCGAGGTGAGTCTCCTCACTGTTTGTATGGGTCTACAGCCACAATGCCGACCCATGTAGTTATGTATGATAGGAAGACCCGGGGGTTAGCCCTAGGCATTATGCATGAAAGACCAGGAGGCGGCTCCTGGCACACATAAGGATGTCAAAAACCCTCGTGGGACCCCGATCCCGTACGAGACTAAATTTTTAGAAAATCCCGGGGAAAAATTAAACCCCGCTTATTTTCGGGACCGGGGTCGGGAGTTGGTATTTCCGTCCCGTACTCCCGCGGGGGCCCCGGTTGTACATTTATGTAAAAAATATATATTTAATATAAAATACATATACAAAATAGATTTTCTAATTTTAGGTTTAGGTTAGGTTTTACTTTCCTATTTCCAATTAATAGATATTGAAGAGTTAGTGAATTGATCATATAATTTGAGACATGTAAGTATTTTATATTTGTAATATTGGATTTGTTGTATTTTATATTTATAAGATTGTTAGAATTGTCATTTTGTAATGTTGGATTCGTAATGTTGGATTTTTAATTTTTTAGTTTCTAAAAGACCAGGTTTTAAGTTTTTAAAGTTGTTAAAAATAGTTTTTTTTAGCCTAAACCAAAGTAGTTGTTTAGAAAAAAATCGAATTTTAAGCCTATAAACCTGGGGAACGGGGATGGGACCGGGAGCGATGGAGGTAACCGGGGGCGGGACCATCTGATTTCGGGGGCGGGAGCGGGGGCAACTATTTTCGCTCCCGTTTGGTCCCGTTGACATCCCTAGGCACACAGTAAGTTATAATGTATGATAGGAAGACCTGGGGGTTAGCCATAGGCAATATGTAAGAAAGACCAGGAGGTGACTCATGGCACACTGTATGCTGTTGTGTATGGAAGACCAAGAGGTGGCTCCTGGCACACTATATGCGGAGTAGCCTAGTAGAGTAGTATGTATAGTTGTCTTTGTGATACTTGCATGAAAGACCAGAGGGTGGCCCTTGGCACTTGTCTGTAAGACCCAGGGAGTGGCCCCAAGCTTGACCAGGAAGACCACGTACGTCCCGTGGCATAACCACAAGACTATGTTTGGCACATAACACCTTAGCAAGACTATGTTTGGCATATAACACCTTACTTGATTATGGATATGTTGGTTATGTATGGCTCTTGGCTATGTATGGCATGTATGGATTAGTTGGTTTGTATGGTATGTGGTATCTGGGGAACTCACTAAGCTTCGTGGTTACGGTTTTTAGTTTTGGTTTCAGGTATTTTGTTTTCAAGGAAAGGAGTCGGCTCGATCGCAGCGCATCACACTATGTTTTCCGCACATGAGATCTTTGGGATTACACTATGATATGGTTTTATGATAATATGTTTTGATTACTGACACTTTGGTTTGTCATGAGATATTATAATGAATGTTTTTGTACTGATGGTTTTATGTAATATCTTATTTAAAAATGAAATTTTTAGCCTTGAATTTTGGGATGTTACACTTATATATATATATATATATATATATATATATATATATATATATGATCTAATCATCATCACTAGCCACATCGTCATAATCCTCATCCGAAAATCCTTTAAACATTTCCGACTCGTCATCGGTAGAGTCGAACAACTTGTTTTAATCAAAATCGTCCACATTGGGATTCACTCGAGAAATGAAGATGTGTTCCACCAAATCCACACAAAGGTTGTGGTGTTCGGCTTAGTTGTATACCTCTGCTCTGTTTGCCATGTACGCCTGCTGCATGCCAATACTAACTCATTTTACATTTGGTAAATCCTCATTTTCATTGTAGTGGCAAATTGTTTTCCCCTTATCTTCTCTAATCATATTATGCAATATAATTCACGCATACATAAGACTACTTATTCTTTTTCGCTCCATAGATCGTGTCAGTATTGCGAGTATCTGCCAACATCTCTTTAGAACACCAAAGGTTCGCTCGATATCCTTCCTAGCAGATTCTTGGGCTGACTTAAAATTTATTTGCTTTTCATCACTTGTACATGAGCATGATTTCACAAAAATAGTTAAATCAAGATATATCCCATCAGTAAGGTAATATCCACACTTGTATGTTGTCCCATTTTCCTGAAACGAAACATCATACAATTTCCCAAGGTAGATGTCGTTGAATATCAACGATTGGTCTAGAACATTGATGTCGTTGTTGGAACCCAGTGGACCAAAAATGCATGCCATATCTAAAGATCATACGAAGTCTATGCTTCTAAAATAATTGTTGGCATTTTTTGATCACCTAGCTTAAATTGACCGCGCCACACATTAGGGCACATTGACCACCCCCAATGCATACAATCAATACTATTAAGTATTCCAAGGAGCCCATGCTTGTTTTCATGTGTTGCATATAGTTGGTGGATGTCACTTATTGTAGGCTTGCGTAAATAGCAATCACGATAGAAAATAATCACAACTCTAGCAAACTTGTATACGTATTTCCTCGTCGTTTGCTCTGACATCGTCAAATACTCATGCCATTAGTCCAGTCCCATGTCGAACGCTAGCTGATGAACTCAACAGTACAATTTTAAATTGAGGAGAAACCTTTATGACCTCTTCCATTAACCCACTGCTGAAAATATGGAAATCGATTTTTGATGTCATTGACAATGTGTAAAAATAATTCCTTCCTCATTCGGAATCGACGTCTGAATTTTACGGCATACACTATATCGTAGACAAAGTAATCATTGACAAGTTAGTTGTGCCCCATGTTAGATGTGTCAAACTCAACAAATAATATGGGTACAATAGACTCCAAATACATTCCTTTAATGCACTAAAAATAGAACAAGACAAACAGGGTTGAACCATAGAGACAAGGAACGCTCAAAATACTGTTGTAGATTCAAATCTACGACCCATGTAAATTCATGCTTTAATTTTCCATGGCCATGGAAGTCTTAGATGTTCGCGCTCTTCCAATTTTCCATAACTTCCTCCTCGATGCTTCGAAAGTTGTGAAATCTTGCATGTATCTTCTAATCACCTCCCTAAGTGAGATTCCACCTCCAAAAGTCCCTGAAAACATCATAGAGTTATGAGAGTGAAATAATATCATGAAATATCCTGAAAACATGTAAAATGCATGGAGTTAAGCCTAAATTCAATGCAATGGTGTGGAATAAAGATGCAAAATAGGTGCATAAAATGCACCTAACAAATTTTACCAAGCTTAGACATTTCTTGTTGTGACAACCCGAAACCTTTATCCTGTACAATCGATCTTTATATCAAAATTTTCCCGATTCCATTACCGTTTAACGCCATTTAAGGGTTCGTTTAAGTGTTCTAAGCATGAGTACAGTGGGCGTCGAGATTAGGAATGAGTCCACATGTCGTTTAGAAGCAAAATCGGGCCATACACACTCATGAGAGGTGTGTACGGCCACACACACGGGTGTGCGGCCGCACACCCGTCCCCCAGCAGCACACTCCCCTCTATATATAGGGGAGGGCCCCTTCATTCATTCTTTTCCTTCTTTGGCTGCACTCTACTTCTCTCTCTACTTTCTCTCTCTAAAAATCTCATCCAAAGAACACTCTAAGGGCCTCAAGAACGTGAACCACCCCATCAATCAGCTTGTTATACTGGTAAAACACCTTAATCTAAGTTTAAAACTCATAGTCTTCTTAGTATTCTTCAGCCTTTGAAGGAGTGCGGCCGCACACCTTCATAAGGTGGCCGCACACACCTTAAAAACTCTCCAAAGTGAAGAGTGTGGCCTTCATTTACTAGTAAGACTTGGTATTAGTACAAGAACACTTCAAAAATCGACATTTTGGGCACAAATTAGGAGTGTACGGCATCTCACTCCTGTGTACGGCCGCACAGACCCTCTGTACGGCCGCACACTCATGTGTGCAACCGCACACATAGCCTGGCCGCACACACACCCTTTTGGCCATACACCCCCCTTGTTTGATCATATAGGGTCCCGACATGCATTTCCAAGTCCTTAGGGTTGTTTCCCGTCATGATTAATCATGAAGCACCCTAATTCTAACACACATATGTGTTATCGCATGTTAATAGGATCCACTTGCGTACGAAACATCGGTTGACACTCAGCAATCGTAACCGATCATACACCGAAATCCTACATCAAATGGTGAGTTCATACCCCTACACTTTTCCGAGTTTTCATGTTTTCAGGGGGGAATACAAGCTAAACATAAAGGTTTTCATAACTTAGAAAATGATGCAATTACAATGATTTTCTATCAAACGTTTATATACAATTATCCCTTTTGTATTATGCGGAGCATAAGGGATGTTTTCAATTCATAATTGCATAGTTTTCAAAACCATACACGAACATAACAACCATTCAAACTATAATAGGTATAGTTTGGGATTTCATTACCAGTCTTACAGGTTCAAACTTCATGCAAAGTCAAACATATCAACTATGTCAGATTTAGTTTATCCATTACTACGAATACAAAACTAGAGTATCATGCTAAATAATTATTTTTAATTATTTATACTCTACACCGTTACAAACAATTTCGAACTTGAGAACAAACGAACAACACGTAAACCAGTTAATACCGGATTGCGAGACTTATCTTCGTTATGCCCCTCGGGGTACCAATAAATCCTCGCCTTTTAGTATAACCAGAGTCTCCTGGAGGGAGAGTGTGAAATTTGTAAATAGATCTATTCGGGACTGACAATCCCACACCTGAGCTGTTAGCTACAGTTAGGCGGGCACGCCTGGGGTGACAAATTTTGGTAATCGTGCGACGCCTGAAGAAATGTAAAGGAGGTCATCAATCATATTAGTATGGTTATACGAACTCACAATAGTGTCAACTAACCTTTGTTTACGAGATCTCTTTCTTCTAAAGTTTTATTTTAAGTAATGAAATTTCTATACATAATGAGGGTAGCCAGGGCTTTCGAATAGAACATACTTTTCATAACGGAAAACAACAAACATGTTAGGAAATATTGGATTTTCTTGGCGAGCATATATATATATATATATATATATATATATATATATACACACACACACATACATATATATATTCCAGAACTTGTTAATAAGGGTGTTCGATACAAACGATATTTACTTATAATGAAAAGAAACCATTTATACAATTTTAGTGACTAGTTTTTAATATACAAAAACACGCTTATGAACTCACCAACTTTATGCTGATATTTTAAAACTACTTGTATTCTCAGGGCATCAATAGACATGTACTTCCAGGAGTTCGGAGAAGATGGAGCGTTAGAGTCACGTCTTTACTTTTGATATGAACAAAACTATGTATTAAACAATGTAAACCTTTTTCATGTATGTATTCAATGTTTGGTTGAGTTAAGTTTGCTTGCTATGATACAATTGTGTGATACTACGCATGACGTCACTCCACCTCGGAACGTTTCCGCCATCGGTTTCGGGGTGTGACACTTGTCCCCAAGAAAGAACAAAAAAAGAGGGTAGACTAAAGAGAAGAATAGAAGAAAGGAAAAAATCAAAATCCGAAATTTAAAGTTTAATGCAATAACCAGGACAAACACGAAAAAGATCCAACCCAATTAACCTGATTTTGCAACATAGTTGAGAACATTGTCGTTCCTTGAGCTAACTTGGCATTAGCCCCATAAAGATGTATAAAAGTGAAAGCAAGACCTTTGGCAACTCCCTAAGGCAACTCAATTAAATTAAAAGTTACAACACTTGTTCATTCTTATTGGGATTGGGCTAGCACATGGAACAAATTATGGTCTTACTTTTGTGTTAACATATGTGATGAAAAATTTGCTCAATCATCATTATTTTACAAAACATGACAATGACCGAATCTAGCTATTTGTTCACCAACAACAATCTTTTTCTAAAAAAATATTTTCTAAAATATTCCGTAGGAGTTAACCAGATTCGTTACACTTTTCAAACCACTTACACCTATCAAAGTAGTTAACAATCGACCCAATGTCATAAGTTCAAGTCCAAGTCCAAGGGGATCTTTTGGCAACCAAGTTCTCTTAATTGTATTTATTTATGCAACTCAAGTTGTTGTGGAATTGAATTGTTCACTTATGGACTCGATGACTCAAGACTTGTGGAATTGTCCACTTATTGACTCGATGACTTAAGACTTATGTAATTGTCCATTTATTGACTCGATGACTCATATATATATATATATATATATATATATATATATATATATATATATATATATATATATGTATAGGGATAGGTTATAATGTGGATGGACATCTATTGTGCGGACGTGTGTGGACAATGTTATTCTATGACAATGACTAAGAGAATAGGTTGTTTGGTATTATGAATTTGTTCAAACTCACATAATTATTGACTCGATGACTCATATATATATATATATATATATATATATATATATATATATATATATATATATATATATATATATATATATATATATATATATATAGGGATAGGTTATAATGTGGATGGACATCTAATGTGCGGATGTATGTGGACAATGTTATTCTATGACAAATACTAAGAGAATAGGTTGTTCACACAATTATCGTCATTATCATGCATTCTCATTAATTCTTATTTTTTTTTTGTTATCGTGCATCATTTTTCACTCATTTTGATTCTTACAGGATATGATTATCATTAACACATTCTGACAAGATTCTGACATGAATTATAAAAAAGTCTATAATTCCCTTATAAATGATTTATTTAGTGATAATGACAATAGTTATGTGATGTTGAATGTATCCACATTACTAAACAACATATTTTCTTAGCCATTCTCACTAGATAATACTAGAATAACAATGGGCACACGTCCGCACAATAGACGTTCATCCATATTTGAACCTAACCCTATATATATATATATATATATATATATATATATATATATATATATATATATATATATATATATATATATATATATAGCTTAATTCTTTATATTTTTGTCCTTGACTCTTTCTTTTGTTGGGACATCTTATGGTCTATAACTGTAAGAGACTTCTGAGGGATTTTTCGAGGTATTGATGTTAACACGCAAGGACCCATAAATAATGTTAGAAACAATGCCACCAAGCAGGGTACTTTAAAGGGAATACGAAGAAAGGAGTTTTTTAGAGTGCTGGAAGGTTCGGGGAACTTAAATTTTATATTCTTTTTATGATTCTCTTGAATTTGGAGTTTAGGTCCAATTGAGCAATTACTACTCATAAGACCGGTCGTGTGTTCCAAAGACTGACCTATACCTATCATTATGCTTTGGTGTTGAGAACCTTTTGAATTTCTATTTTGCACGAGTAGCTTTGGGAGGTGTGTTTGTGTGTGATTAGCTTGCTTTAAGATTTTCAATAAAAATGAGCAAGTCTAATCTCAAGGCATACGACTTTCTTACCAAATCAGTTGTTTTTAGAAGATTAGGTTGTCTTGGATTGGATAAAAAACGAACATAGAATAAAATAGTTTTGAAGTTTTCTAAGTTTCATGCAAATGAGAAAATCTTTTTGGATATATATATGTATATATATATATATATATATATATATATATATATATATATATATATATATATATATATATATATAATCTTTAATGCAATGTAGAAAATGAGATGCAAAAATTTTAAAATTAGGATAGAAAGATAAATCTTTTTTTGGTTTTGCAAAATTTGAAATGTAGAATGCAAAAAAAGTGAAAATAAGAAAGTTAAAAATCTTTTTGAGTTTTCTTTTTATGCAGAAAATAAGAAACTTAAAATCTATTTTTTTTGGTAAACTTAAAAGAAAAGATATGCAAAAGAAAAAGGGTAAAAGAAGAAAAAGAAAATATGCAATGCGAAGAAAATATACACAAAAAATATGTACAAAACTACAACCTACATGAAATGGGATCCATTTGCATGGATGGATGCCCTTCCCCATGCTTAAAATATTGTATCATCTCCGATGCTCAAAGAGGGCTAAACCATCTAATTATCCGGGGGGAGGGGGTGGAGGATGGTAGCTGGGTTGGGAATGGGTAAAAAATAGTTACAAATGCACATCAATCGGGTATTTTCCTTGTTCTTTTTGGTGTTAGTGTGTGTGATGTAACAACTTTTATGTGCTTGGATTGTTGGATTTATCACGTGTAACCGCTGCTGCCGTCGGCGTGTGTCGGTGGCTGCCGCCTTGAACTGTCGTCAACCACCATTGCCTAAGGTGGCATTGGGTGGTGCGTGACCTTTTAAACATTAAATTGCCTAAACAATTAACTTTAGCTCTAGTGGCACGATTTTGGGGTTGGAAACCCTAATTAGGGTTTAGAAAACCTTATTGACAAGAAAACCCTAGTTTGGAGTTGGTCAGCACCTGCATTACAGTTGTTAATTAAACTTTAAATAATACTTAATAATGCACCTAAAATTAAATTAATGCAATATTAGACTTAATGGATTAAGTCCTTAAGGGTTTAAGTGTGGAACACTAACCCTAGTTATCATTTTATGTGAAAAACCCTAGAATCGGGGAGTTCTATTTTGGACAATGATCGGGTGCGTATTTGGGCTATTGATTGGATTATTATTACACCCGAGAATGACTAAGTTAAACCTTAATCAATCCTACCCATAGGTGATTAAGTACTTAAAGGTTTAAGTGTTCTTATTTATCCCTAATTGTTATTTTATGTGAAACCCTAATCATCGTTTCATGTGGGGTAGTCATTGTTGCAAATGACTAATAACTTTGATCGGGTATTGACTTAAGTATCTTCATGTAGGTGATTCGAAGTAAGTTGAAGTTGGTAGAGTTCTTCATTGCTATAGTGGTTACATATGCACACATCGAGGTGAGTTTCGCCACACTATACCCGTGGGTCGAAGGTACCAATGTCGACCCACTAGTTTTGGTTATCTGTTAGTATAGGGATACCTTAGGGACTATATATAGTCATGTAGGATAGAATGAGGAGTCTTGATCCAAGCTCTCTTACATGTTCCTTGTTTGATTGTAGATCTAAAGTGGGATCATCTATCCGGGTGACTATCTTATATCTGAGTATATACGACCATGCATTCCTTGGATTATGTATATTAAGTATGCTGATATGCTGTAGTGGTCTGTTAGATCTGTGTTCTGGTATTAAGTATGCTACTATGCTATAGTGATTTGTTAGATCTTTGTTCTAGTATCGAGTGTGCTGCTATGCTATAGTGATCTGTTAGATCTATCTCCTAGTATTGAGTATGTAGCTTTGTGGTAATAATCTGTAGAACTATATGTTATCTGTGCTTGCTAGTTATCATCTATGGAGTGCCCTTAGGGGCTGTCTGTGGTCATTTAGGATAGTTTGAGAACTCTTGGTCTAGGATCTCTCGCCTGCTCCTTATTTGGTTGTGGCTTTAGAGTTGGACCATCTGTTCGGGTGGCTATCTCACCTTGGGTTATTTATGGTTACACGTTCTATGGGGGTTTGCTGGTAGCGGGACTGTATGTTGTGAGAGGATTAGTAGGCATTAGTGAGTTGTATGATTGCTGTTAGCCTGTATTATGTGCCTACTTGATCCTGATTGTTTATAGGTCAATATATTGTGTTTGGTTTAGGTTCAGGCGGTCCTGCTTTGTGCGGTAGGCCAATATACCCGGTGCGGGCTGGCTGTAAGCTGTAGGCACGGAGGCTCGGGAAGAGCGGTGGGCCAACAAACCCTGGGTATTCCCTCTACTAATAGATAACCAAAACTAGTGGGTCAGTATTGGTGCCTTTAACCCATGGGTATAGTGAGGCAAAACTCACTAAGCTTTATGCTTATCCAGTTGTTTATTGTTTCAGGTATCTTTGGTGTCTATGGGAAGGCGAAGGCGGGACTGTACACACACATAAACAATAATGATGATTCTGAGTTTTCTATAAAACTCTGATTTTGAACAAATGTAATTTGGAATCAACGGTTTTATTGATAATGGATTTATAAATTGGAAAATTTTCACCTTAATAAAAATGAAAAATTTTGGTTGTGAAAATGGGGCGTTGCAAGTTGGTATCAGAGCTCCGGTTTGAGTGAATTAGAGGAACACTTGTGTGAATCCAGTCTCAAACTAGGATCCGAGAGTTTTTGCAAAATATTTTTGAAAATAAATTATAATAAAAGAGTTGGGTTAAGGGCATGGGCTCGCTCTATAAGTCATGTTCTTGTTTGATTGTTGGCTTGGGATCGGGAATGTGAACCTTTACTTAACTTTGATTTTTCAGGAAGATGCGGTGTGTACAGTCAGCCAAAGCACGAATAACTGAGTGGTTCCCAAAATGCCCATACTTGTTATAATTGTTGAGTTTTGATCTTGATGATACATGATTTGTTAGAAAAGCATGCTAGTTATAGGCTAGGGATATTCAGGAATTGCATGATAGAATTGCCAGATAGCCTAGGGTTCTTCTTGTATGAAATTGACATCATTACTATAGTTGTTTAGTGTATGCAACATAGTTGTACATAACTAAGATTATATAGCCTGAGAATGTTGGGTGTAGCCTTATTTCCTGTTTTGTTTGATGAAGGGATTAGGGTAGAATCAGGTATTCGACTATCTTTAGGGTCCAATGTTATGTATGATTATTAGCATACACGATTGTTGTAGGGTTGGTGGAAGTTTCATGGATGAGTTGGGTGGGGTCTGCCGACCAATTGTGTAATGTCTAGCCTTCCTCTAGGATGAGAGGATATAGTGTATGTGTATTCTAGTGGGTATTGTTAGGGTTGTTGTGATGATCTTCTAAGACAAATACGGGTAGGTGTAAAAAGTAGTATGGGCCCGTACTACTGGAAGAACAGGACCCGTGCACGTAGAGGGGAAGTCACAAACCTAGGGTTTTGTTGGGAATTGGCCCACCTGATGCTACATGCTTTTTATATAATATCTCCCTGGTTTATTTTAAGTATGGGGATTATGAGAGGATTTGAGGCTGGATCCAAATCAGGATCAGGATCAGATGGCCAGAATGGGCCAACATTTACTGAAGATCGGGTCAGGGAGATCATTCACAAGGAGGTTGTTTCTTTTGTCTGGGAGCAGATACCGAAGCTGTCCAGGCTTGTCAAGGCCGCTATGATGGAGTACTTCGATGACCGAGATGCTGCACTTTCCGAGGTTGTTGTTGATGTAGCCACTACGGCTGTTGCTTCCATTAGGGCTCGAGGAGTAAGAGCTTTCCAGTACAAGGACTGTACACACGCATCAACAACATTGATGATTTTTTGTTTTCTATAAAACTCTGATTTTGAACAAATGTAATTTGGAATAAACGATTTTCTTAATAATGGATTTATAAATTGGAAAGTTTTCACCTAAATAAAAATGAAAAATTTTTGTTTTGAAAATGGGACGTTACAAATGTGATGACAGACACATTGTGCCTTGGGTTCGATTCAGTGTGAGCGGGTAACTTTCCTTAAGACTCCAGTTTGCTTACGGAAGTGGCAAGCTATGAAATTTGTTGCTCTAAGTTCTTTATGATGAGTTTTGAGCATTTTAACGCTTCTATGGTGTACATGCAACCCTAGAAACCTTGGATCTATGTTTTCTCTAATATTCATGCAAATTTGATTTTCCAAGGTTTTCATCCTAACTAGCATGGCATGGGGTATTTGTAATATAAAAACTAGTAGAATGATATAACTTTCTTGTAGCTCGGAATCCTTAAGACCTTGTGAGCTTGGCACCCCAAATGTGATGCCTCAAATGTTTCACACAACACCTCAACTCTTGGAATAACTTGAGAGAAGAACACTTGATCACAAAATCGGCTATCCCTCACCCTTTTAGTCTTAGTGTCAAATTTACTCCATATGAGGTTCTTTATATAGTGTGTCACATGTAGGGTTACACCATGTAAAGCCTAATTATGTATGGCTTTTCATTTCCCCATGATCCATGGGTTTTAACCTCCATGGAGCATCCATGGAATACCAAATGGGTCCTAGCCCAATCTAGTGAATCATGAACCATAAGCCCACCATACAAGAATGAATGATTTACATAATCAATCCTCACATATTTAATTAGTCTCTTTTTGATCACAAAATTAATTCCAAATTAATTCTTGATCAATACTAATTAAATAATATGATTTCATATTAATATATTATAACTTATAATATATTAACAAATCATAAGTGTCCTTTTTCTCATTTTGTCTATCCAATTGTTGAGATGCCATGCAACCCAAATGCACCATGCCAAACCGAGTCAAGTACATACTAAATATAGTTATCGACTTAGACACCTTATCCAACGGTCTACCACTTGGATAAGTCTAATAACTATAGTTGCAGGTATGACTTCAGGAACCGACCGAAAATCGTAGCTCTTTCAAAGTCTCGCGGACCTAAGATCATGATGCGTTATTTAAGATAAGTGATCATATAATCCTCTGTTCTAGATATCAACCGGACAAATACTGTTGGATAAGGTGTCTAAGTCCATAACTATTTCTGGTATGTACTTGACCCGATTTGGCATGGTCCATTTGGGTTGCATGACATCATGCATTTGGATAGACTATAATGAGAGAAATAACAATTATGGTTTATTAATATATTATAAGTTCTAACATATTAATAATATTATTTAATTAGTATTGATCAAGAATTAATTTAGAATTAATTAAGTGATCAAAAAGGTGACTAATTAAATATATGGGTTGATTGTGTAAATCACTTATACTTGTATAGTGGGCTAATGCTCCATGGATTATCAAGTTGGGCTAAAACCCATAGGATGCTCCATGGTGGTTATATAACCCATGGGTCATAGAAATGAAAGGTCATGACAATTAGGGTTTACATCGTGTAACCCTAATTGTGACTCACTATATAAGGACCCTTATGTTCACAAAAATCGACACTTAAGCAAGAAAGAAGAGGGCTAGTCGATTTCAAGAAGTGGGACATTTCTCTCAAAGTTTATTTCAAGTGTATTTGGTGTTGAGTGAGACATTTGAGGCATCACACTTGGGGTGCTAGGCTCTCAAGGTTTTCAAGGAATCCAAACTACTACAAGGTATGTGTTCTAGTTAACTTTTATATTGAAAAGTTCCCCGTGTATGCTAGATAGTATTATGAACCTTGGAAATCAATTTTTCATGTATCTTAGTCAAACATAGATCCAAGGCTTCTAGGGTTGCATGAAAACCTTATGAGTGTTTGAATGCTTAAAACCCTTTAGTGGTATCAGAGACTAGGCTTGTTTGTTTGATACTTGATGAAAAATAGCTGAAAAAGCCTAAATCTGTGACATCCCCAATTTCATGGCCATAAAAGACCGATTTTGTTTATGCTTTATGAAAATTAGAGTACCTCTTTTAATAAAAATGTTGCGGAATTTATTCCCAAAAAAACACGATAAATACGTTATCAAAGCATTTCTGAAGAAACGTATTTTATTCATTTTAAAACATTTGGGATGTCATCGTCAATACAGAAACATAAGCATAAACAAAACTTACATTCATTTCACTAGTGATCTATATCTCCTTAATCTCTCAGTGTAAAGCAACTTCGTATCGATACCTGTGATACAATTAAACTGAGTGGGTCAGGCTTGGGAGTCTGGTGAGCATATACAGTTTTTACCCCATAATAAATAAATTTATTATGCTTAAAGATCAAACAATCAACCCAATTACCCAATCCCCATTATCTTATTCATTTCTTAAGGATTTACCCTAAAAATCAACTATCACTCATTACTAAGGATTCATCCTAAGGAATAGGCACGAAGTCCATCGCTGCCCAAGGTTTATATTACAAGCACTAACAACGTCAATCCCCACATATTGATCCTATACAGTGATCTTACTAGATCTAGCCTAAAGGATCGATATGAACAACCAACTAATGAAACTGCTTCGAAAATTCCCTAGCAGCAAATGAGGATCGAAGAAGACATCAAATGAATGTAATAAGCTTAACCATGAACCTTTGTTCGTAAAAGAAAGAACCACCAGACAATTAAGTCAGGGGTAGTTATTAATGCCTAGGCTATGCTCTGAATATCATGAGTTATATAACCCCCAGACGCACCCTATCCAGCAATGGAAACGCTGACTAATGCCTAGGCTGTGGTCTGAATATAGTGAGGTATATAACCCCCATACTCACTCCTATCCGGCATCGAGAATGGAAACACCGACTAATGAAGCTCGTCCGATCACTTCATAAAAGAAACAAAGACTCCAAATCTCTTCAAAATAAAGGTATAGGGAAAATACTAATAAAGTACTCCCGTACGCTCCCGTACCCCGACACATAATAGTGTCAAAAAGAAGAACTAACGGATGAACACAGAGTTCAAAAACACCTAATGAACATATAGTTCAAGAACACCTTATGAACATATAGTTCAAACATACCTACCGGTTACAAGTCAGCTAACGTTCCACTGGACTATCTACAATAGTCTGTGGCCGTTTTCTATACTCTGCTAGATGACTAGATTATCTTAAACATCGATACCTCTCATCACCTTTTATTTCATCACACATCATCTAATTCATCTACCAATGTTTTACATAACATATTTGTAGATAAAAATACATATACAGTTTAAAACTTGTATAAAACATCTATTCAACAGTCACCTTAATTAAACAATTAATATAATTACACATAGCACGTATTTTAAAGAAAATACTTCATATAAAACATCTATTCAACAGTCATCTATTCAACGGTCACCTTAATTAAACAATTAATATAATCACCTTAGTAGGTGGTGACTCAACACTCAGACAGCGCTTCGATACTCTCAAAACAATTTTCCTTCGATAAAACCTAGTATCAATTCCACTAGGGTTTATTCTAACGTCAACCGTGACTAATTAATAGTCTAGCTATTATTATTATTATTATTATTATTATTATTATTATTATTATTATTATTATTATTATTATTATTATTATTATTATATAAGCGTTAAATAACACTAAATATAATTCATAATAATAGCCCAAATAATTATTTAAGGACCTAATAACATTACTATAATTATTTGAAAGCTATATTAAAAATTGCGTAAGCGTAGCTCACTTACAGCGGATTTTAAAGAAAACCGAGCTTTATTTGGAGCAGCGTTTCGAAACCGAAAGACTCTTTTTCTCGGGACTCCGGGAGCCTCAGGGCTTCCTTAGGGTGCTAGGGGATCACCTAGGCTTAGGGGAGGGTTAAAAACCTTAGAGAGAGAAAGTTTAGAGAGAATAAATGAAGAAAGGTGTGAGATTTTCGGAATAGCTCGCATGCTATTTATATTAAGTTTTTATGACACTCACGTCATGAGTGTCATAAGACTCACGTCGTGAATGTCATACGACTCACGTCGTGAATCTCATGATTCACTCCGTAGACTTGCCATTTGCATCCCTAGCTTCGGATGGTGGCCATGACACCTCACGTCGTGAGTGTCATAAAGCTCACGTTGTGAATTGGATCTTATCTTCTCGTGGCTTCTAGATTCCGAATTATGACAGAATGTCGTGAGCGTCATATTTTCACGTCGTGAATTGGATCTTATCCTCTCGCAGATTCTAGATTCCGAATTTTGACAGAATGTCTTGAGCGTCATAATACTAATGTCGTGAATTAGCTAGTTAAGGGTTTTTTAAAAGCTAAATCTTCGGAATGCCATAATTTTTGCATACGAACTCCGTTTTTGACGTTATTTATATACACATGTAGGTGGAGAAGTATTCTACAACTTTCATTGAGATCCCTAAGGCTAAAAAGTCCTCTATCTTAAATTCAATATTTACGTCTCCCGGCGTCGTGCCGGTTTTGCCGAAAAACTTCGACGGGTCATAACTTCTTCGTTATAACTCGGATTTTGGTATTCTTTATATGTACGGAACCCTTGAGACATATTCTACAACTTGGTTAAAATTATTTACTATAAATAATCTTTTGTCCAAAAGTCATTTTCGGCCCCTGTTATATCTAAATTGACTAGCCCAGATCTACGTGCGTTACAATTATCTCCCCCTTAGGATGATTACGTCCCGAAATCATCAACAAGATAGGGCTCACATTATGACTCCATACATTATCTCTTCATCCTAAGTAATAACCGTAACTGATGTTCCTTCGAACGAGTATCTAACTCTAAGACTTCCTGACTGTAGGCGTTGCCCGATCTTGGACCTGCTCTCTATCTCATGTTAGAATTCCAATCATGACCTTCATGTCATGATATCGATATTTATTGGAAACTCCTTCTATAACAAACTTGAGATAAGTTTCTTCCTTCGATTATCATAATAGACCGATAGGTCATGTTCTAATGACCTCTCATCGTATGACGTATTGCTTGGACTCAGGTCTTTTAAAGTCAAATTCCAAAACAGACTATACCTTCCTTCATGTTCTAATCACATCTTAAAAGGTAGAATTTCTAGATACAAGCAACCTTCGCAATACCTCTACTGATCACTTAGATTATCTTTTACTTCAATCCTATGGCTTAAGTCAGATGTTACATCGAACTTGGTTCTCTGAATCACATAACATACTTATCGTAGTTGGACTCAATTTGATATGAACACTAGGTTTGGAATAACAACAATCTTCTTAGTCATTACCGAAACAATGGTAACGCCATGCTTGAATAGAACAGACTCAATTATTGGCTTCTTGGTAACCTTGTGACTTTCCCTGATCCAAGCGTGAGTCCTATGCTTCTGGTAGTATATGCATCTACTACCTTTCACACCTCCTCATACTCGTCCCAAGTATTATCTCACAGTCCGCAAGTCCTAAAATCACAAAACAATTTAACGCATACGAGTGTGTCCAAATAATCATAAAAATTTCCCTAGACTCTACTAGGACGTCTTCCATGCGTATCTTAAATCATCAATTCTACTTCCACTCGGTTGGTGATGGAAATTCAAGATGATAGGAAAACTTTAGGAATTGCACCAATCATTCTATCATCCCACCAATCAAATGCGTACATTCAGATGTACCGTATTTCTCTAGACGTACTATTATTTTATCAGACGTATTCTAAAGGCAAGATACCTCTCTTTTGATATCTTCCGATAAGTATCATTCACTATCGTAAGCCATCTCATTTCCTCTATTGTCTCAATCTATCATGGTTCGCATCACTTCCAGAACTTCAACCATTGTGATAGGTTTGGGTGCAGGCGCAACGACCGATGCATGACCCATCACATTCTTAGGCTCATGTTGTCATCTTCCTCAGATATTTCCTAGTCTGTCTTTACCATGATGTTTTGTACACCCAAGCAGACGTTCGGTGTATCGAGGCAAGAATTTTAAGATAGGAAAGAGTTTATTTACGATAGACGTATAGATCTCCTTGTCACACCAAAAAGTTATATGCCAGTTCTAATACCGTAATCAAATGTTTAGAAATCTGAACACATAAAATTTCCAGATCCGGTCGGAAACAAACCATAGATTCGAACAAATAATAGCATATATGGCATCTTTATAGCTATAACATAAAACATTTTAGGCATCATTCCTAAAATAAGCTAGTGCTTGTGTCTATTCAGGTGTATTACCTAAATCTATTAGACATACTCCTCACAACCATTGCTTAGCAGTCTAAGTTTAAGTCTAGAAATCCTACAAATTCCTAGTTCGCTTAAACTAATGCTCTGATACCAACTGTGACATCCCTAATTTCACGGACATAAAAGACCGATTTTGTTTATGCTTTATGAAAATCAGAGTACCTCTTTTAATAAAAATGTTGCGGAATTTATTCCCAGAAAAACACGATAAATTCGTTATCAAAGCATTTCCGAAGAAACGTACTTTATTCATTTTAAAACATTTGGGATGTCATCGTCAATACAGAAACATAAGCATAAATAGAACTCACACTCATTTCACTAGTAATCTATATCTCCTTAATCTCTCAGTGTAAAGCAACTTCGTATCGATACCTGTGATACTAAACTGAGTGGGTCAGGCTAGGCAGCCTGGTGAGCATATAGGGTTTTTACCCCACAATAAATAAATTTATTATGGTTAAACATCAAACAATCTACCCAATTACCTAATCCCCATTATCTTATTCATTTCTTAAGGATTTACCCTAAAAATCAACTATCACTCATTACTAAGGATTCATCCTAAGGAATAGGCACGAAGTCCATCGCTGCCCAAGGGTTATATGACAAGCACTAACAACGTCAACTACCTTATTAGGTGGTGACCCAACACTCGCACTGTAACACCGTAAATTTCAAAACAAAATTTTCAAATTTTATAAAACATAATTCACTTAATATTCATAAAACAACCATATTTGAACATTCAATCCAAGTAATACAAAAATCCCAAGATCTCAAAATCATAAATCCCATGTGTGTGTACTGATCAAGCCGACGCCTTCCCACGGTCATCACTAGTACCTGAAACAAATAACACCAAACACTGTAAGCACAAAGCTTAGTGAGTTCCCCAAAATACCACATATAACACATATTAGCCACTCGAGGCTATAACTCTGTGGGTCCGTGCACCCAAACTCTGTGAACCCTAAGGTTCTAACTCTGTAAACATGCACAACATAAATCACAAAGAATAATGCAACGCAACACATAACATATAAATATAGCATACAAGCAATGTATCACATAACTCCATTTACCAACTCAAGGTAAAATATAGTGAGAAGACTCACCTCGCGTATCTCGGTAATTCGTAAATCCCTGAAATCACTAGTGCTTGATCTCCCGAGCTATAGTCCTCCTATAACACAATACATCTCTAATTAACACTTTCCCAACTAAGGTTGACTATCCCTTAACAAGTCAACATAGGTCAACACTGGTCCATGGTCAACGGTCAACTTTGACCGGTGTAACAGCCGGATTTTATCAGGTATCTTTTTTGTTGTATTTTGTTGTTTTGTGAAGGGAGACTCGGCGAGTTGGAGCTCAGACTTGCCGAGTAGGGACGCGGATTGGGACGCAGGATCGCGCCTGGACTCGACGAGTCCAGGATATGGACTCAGCGAGTCAGCGCTGTGTAATGAAACCCTAATTTCTCGGGTTTGAGACTTATTTAAAGGGCCTAATGGCCGTCATTTGTGCTCACCATCCCCTTGAGTGAAACCCTAAATGAGTGTGAGCATTGGAGCTAAGTAGGAGGCCATTTTTGACCTTGGAGGTGCCATTTTTGCAAGGAAAGGAGAAAGCTAGCCAAGGGAAGCAAGAAGGAGCAACTTCTGTGGGTTTGGAGTCCAGAGCATCACTTTTGTGGTAATAAATCCGAGTTATCTTCTTGTTGTTGTTGCTTATCTAGATTTAGGGTTTGTTGAACCCTTTTATGGCAAGATTTGGTATTCTTTTGGTCCCTTATGAGGTTGGAACCATAGATCTGGACCCTTAGAGGTCCAGAGTGTCCCTTTACCCAAAGCTTTTGGGGATCAATGGAGGCTTTGGATTGGAATCCTCATGCCTTGGGTCAAAAACGCCATTATTGAGTTATAGGGTGTGTTATGAGCACCAAGATAGGAACTTTACGTGATGAATCAGTCAAGGGAGGCCAGGATTCGTGAGATACCGAGATACGCGAGGTGAGTCTTCTCACTATACTATATTACCTTGAGTAGGTAACCTGAGTTATGTAATAGAGTATTGTATGCTATGCATGTTATGTGTTGTACTGCATTATTTCTATGTGATTTATGTAGTGCATTTTTATCAGAGCTAGAACCTGAGGGTTCACAGAGTTTGGGTGCACGGACCCACAGAGTTATAGCCTCGAGTGGCTAATATGTGTTATATGTGGTATTTTGGGGAACTCACTAAGCCTTGTGCTTACAGTGTTTGAT
This sequence comes from Lactuca saligna, assembly GCF_052625555.1. NCBI lineage: Eukaryota > Viridiplantae > Streptophyta > Magnoliopsida > Asterales > Asteraceae > Lactuca > Lactuca saligna. Next base: position 27,927,695 of record NC_136424.1, read on the forward strand.
GTTATTGTTTCAGGTACTAGTGACGATCGCGGGAAGGCGCCGGCTTGATCCGTACACACACACACTCGGAGTTTCTACATTGTGATCTTGGGATTTTGTATTGACCTATTTTGGATAATTAATATGGTTGTTCGATGAATATTGATGGAATTATGTTTTATAAAAATTGAAAATTTTGTTTTGAAATTTACGGTGTTACAAATTGGTATCAGAGCCTTGGTTTGAGGGATTCGGGTACACCTTCGGGAGTATTTGAACTCAAACTGAGGAATTGGAAGGATATTTTCAAAATAAAACCAAAATTTTCTAAGAGTAAAAGACTTTCTTGAAAAAGAAACAAATTCCAGGAAGAAACGTGTGTACGATCAGTCAGCGCCCGAACGGTGAATTCCCAAAATACCTTTATATTACATGATATTAATATTAATATGATGTATTTTCATGCTAGAGTAGGCTAGGTATTGCTAATAGGACTAGAGTCGCCTGATTTGTGATGCCTTAGCCTAGGGAGGGGTGAGTTGCTATGAGATGCTAAGAGTGAGTAGGTAGCAGCAAGGGGTTTATGAGAGACCTGTTAGAAAGTGGTTTACGCATGATAGAGTACTTGGGAATTGGGATCCGAAGAGGAAGGTTTGGGGTGTGTACTGAGACGGTGTGGACAGTAGTATTGGGCCCGTACTACTGAAAGCACCGGGGCAGTACACAGTCCAAATAAGAATCTTGGGATACCAAGAATTAAGGAGGGGTGGATTGTCGGGTGTAAGAGTGTTCGAGTGAATTCTAATTTATCGCATGTTGTATTTCAAAGGTTGATCATGGTGAGGACACGTCATATGCCGGAGGATGCCGGAGCTAGTGATGAGGAGATTCGACAGATCATTCATGAGGAGGTGGCTGCGGTCATCAGAGCTGAGATACCAGAGATGTTCGGGTCTATTAAGACCGCCCTGATTGAGACATTTGACGAGCTTTATGCCGCTCTTTATGAGGCTGTTGTTGCAGTGGCTACCGCAGCAGATCGCTGCGGTGAGACCCCAGGGAGGTGATGCGTCACTGTTTCGGGAGTTCAGCAACACCAAACCACCAGAGTTTGATGGTACACAGGATCCGGTGGCAGCTATGAGGTGGATATCTGATATGGAGGGGTGCTTCTTCACTTGCTCATCCCCTGAGCATTTGAAGGTTCGGTTCGCGCTGAACCAGCTCCGCTTGGGAGCGAAGGACTGGTGGAAGTTTGTGACGGCGCACTTCACGCCTACTGAGCTTTCGGCAGTGACCTGGGAGAGGTTCACTACCATGTTCCGAGATGAGTACGTTCCCCAGGTGGAGAGGGAGTGTCTGGCACAGGAGTTTCTGACCCTCAAGCAGGGTACTGAGTCAGTTACAACGATCACGAGGATGTTTCATGAGAGGGCGATGTTCTGCCCTAAGCACGTGTCCACTGAGCAGGCACGTATGAGCCGCTACCTGAGCATTTTGAGACGGGATATTCGGGAGTTCGCTGCGAACTCCTCGTATCGGACATTTGCTGAGCTTCAGGCAAATGCCCGGAAGAGGGAGATTGAGCTTGAGACTCAGGCCAGGGAGGAGGCGGAGTCTTTAGGGAGGGATCAGCGGCCGACACAGCTTCAGCCGGCAGCCAAGCGGGCCAAGCCCGCTGATCCCAAACCCGGGAGCCAAAAGGGCCGCACTTGTGGGAAGTGCGGCAAGGGTCACGATGGAGTCTGTCGAGCAGGGTCTTGCTACAAATGTGGCAAGGAGGGGCATATGGCCAAGGACTGCCCTAAGGGGTTTGCAGTATGTTTTCACTGCAACCAGACCGGACACCGGAAGGCGGAGTGTCCGCTGCTGCATGGAGCGTCTCAGGGATCTGCTCCCGCCGCCATCAGAGCTACAGAGAGTCGGCCCGTGAAGGCCGAGGCACCGAGAGCTCGAGGGAGAGCCTTTCAGCTGACTGCGGAAGAGGTCCGCGCTGCACCCGATGGTGTGGCTGGTACGTTTCCTTTTATATATTTATTTTGGTGTTGAGATATTATGCTTATATTATGCTATGCATAGGTACCTTCCTTGTGAACTCTGTGCCTGCTTTAGTGTTATTTGACTCGGGTGCGAGTCGGTCTTTTGTATCTTTGGCCTTTAGTCAGCATATCAGTGTTAGTCGTGAGGCATTGAGTCGGCCTCTGCGGGTTTCCATAGCCGCTGACAGAGTAATTTGTGCCACGGAGGTCCTCCGGGGATGTGTGTTAGAGATTTTTGGGGTTGAGTTTCCGATCGATCTGGTTCCTATTGCGATGGGTGATGTCTGTGTCATAGTGGGCATGGACTGGTTGAGCCGATTCGGCGCGGTTATCGACTGCGAGCGTCAGCTGGTGACCATACGAGATCCTAGTAGGGGAGTTCTTTCGGTTTACAGTGAGGGTACACGTTCTGGATCAGCCTTTTGTTCGGCCTCTAGGGCGAGGCAGTGTTTACAGCAGGGCTGTAAGGGTTTCGTGGCGTATGTGATGGATACGCGAGTGATCTCTGAGAGACCGAGCTCAGTGGATGAAGTTCCGGTGGTGCGTGAGTTTCCAGATGTGTTTCCCGAAGAGTTACCAGGTGTGCCTCCCGTGAGGCAAGTGGAGTTCGGTATCGATTTGGTTCCGGGAGCCGCGCCTATCGCTAAGGTGCCTTATCGCCTTGCACCTCCAGAGATGCAAGAGTTATCCTCGCAGCTTCAGGAGCTGCTGGGGAAGGGGTTTATTCGGCCGAGTAGCTCGCCATGGGGATCACCCATTCTGTTTATGAAGAAGAAGGACGGCTCGCATCGAATGTGTATTGATTACCGAGAATTGGATAAGCTGACGTTCAAGAACCGTTACCCGTTGCCGAGGATCGACGATTTATTCGATCAGTTGCAGGGAGCATCGTGGTTCTCCAAGATCGATTTGAGGTCGGGCTATCATCAGGTGAGAGTGCGGGACGAGGACGTCCAGAAGACAACATTCAGGACGCGTTATGGGCATTATGAGTTTGTGGTGATGCCTTTGGGCTCACCAATGCCCTGACTGTGTTCATGGACCTCATGAACAGGGTATGCAGACCGATGTTGGATCGGTCGGTAATTGTGTTTATCGATGATATTCTGGTATATTCGAGATCTAGAGAGCAACATGAGGAGCATTTGAGGGAGGTTCTTGGAGTTTTGAGATCGGAGAAACTTTATGCAAAGTTTTCCAAGTGCGATTTCTGGTTGCGGGAGGTCCAGTTTCTGGGGCACCTCGTTAATCAGAAAGGGATATTGGTCGATCCGGTCAAGGTTGACGCGGTGATGAGGTGGGAGGTGCCAAAGTCACCTTTTGAGATCAGGAGCTTCCTTGGGCTGGCAGGGTACTATCGGAGGTTTATCAAGGATTTCTCCAAGATTGTAGTGCCACTCACCCGATTGACCTGGAAGGGTGTTACATTTTTATGGGGTCCCGAGCAGCAGACCTCCTTTGAGACGCTTCGCCAAAGGTTGTGCGAAGCTATGGTATTAGCTCTTCCGGAAGGGATGGAAGATTTTGTGGTATTCTGTGATGCATCGATTTTAGGGCTGGGAGCGGTGCTGATGCAGAAGGGACATGTGATAGCATATGCATCGAGGCAGTTGAAGCCTCATGAGACGAGATATCCCACACATGATTTAGAGCTGGGGGCAATGGTATTCGCTCTCAAGATTTGGCGACACTACTTGTATGGGGTTCGTTGTACGATATACACGGACCATAAGAGCTTGAAGTACTTGATGGATCAGCCTAACCTAAATATGCGGCAGAGGAGGTGGTTAGATGTAGTCAAGGATTATAATTGCGAGATCTTGTATCACCCGGGCAAGGCTAATGTGGTAGCCGACGCTTTGAGTCGCAGGGCGGAGAGTACTCCACTGCGAAATGTATGTTTGAGACTGACCGTGATAGCTCCAGTTCTGGACGCCATTCGTGGGGCACAGGCCGAGGCTGTGCATCCGGAAATGCAGAAAAGAGAGCGGGTCGTTGGGTTGGTTTCTGAGTTCGTGTCGGATGGTCGAGGGCTCATGACTTTTCAGGGCCAGATTTGGGTACCGTTTGTGGGCGGTACACGTACTACATTGATGGAGGAGGCTCATAGATCGAAATTTTCGATCCATCCTGGGGCTACAAAAATGTATTTGGATTTGAGGAAAGAGTATTGGTGGCCTTGTATGAAGAGGGACGTCGCATGGTTTGTCGAGAGGTGTTTGACCTGTCGAAGGGTGAAGGCCGAGCACCAGAGACCGCATGGCAAGTTGCAGCCATTGGAGGTTCCCGAGTGGAAGTGGGAACAGATCGCTATGGATTTCATCACCAAATTGCCGAGGACTGCCAGAGGAGTCGATGCAATTTGGGTGATTGTGGATAGGTTGACAAAGAGCACTCACTTTCTTGCCATCAGTGAGAGTTCTTCGGCGGAGAAATTGGCGGAGATTTATGTGAGGGAAGTTGTATCCCGGCATGGGGTGCCGATCTCGATTGTTTCGGACCGAGATGTGCGCTTCACTTCCCGATTCTGGAAGAAATTTCATGAGGAGTTGGGTACTAAGCTGCATTTTAGTACCGCGTACCACCCCCAGACAGACGGGCAGAGTGAGCGGACGATTCAGACGCTTGAGGACATGCTTCGAGCATGTGTATTGGATTTTGGGGGTAGCTGGGATACGTATTTACCCTTGGCAGAGTTTTCCTACAATAACAACCATCATTCGAGCATCGGTATGCCGCCCTTTGAGCTGTTGTATGGTAGGAGGTGTCGGACTCCCATTTGTTGGGGAGAGGTTGGGCAGAGGGTAATGGGCAGTACAGAGATCGTGATTCAGACGATAGAGCAAATACAGCAGGTCAGGCAGAGGTTATTGACCGCCCAGAGCCGACAAAAGAGTTATGCGGATAGACGTCGGTCCGAGCTTGAATTTCAGGTCGGCGACTTCGTTCTCCTGAAGGTTTCTCCTTGGAAAGGGGTTATCTGGTTCAGGAAGAGGGGCAAGTTGGGGCCCCGGTTTATAGGTCCATTTCGTGTGATTGCAAAGGTAGGCCGGGTAGCCTATCGGTTGGAGTTGCCAGCAGAGTTGGGACAGATTCACAATACTTTTCATGTATCGCAGTTGAGGAAGTGTATAGCCGATGAATCAGTAGTGGTTCCGTTAGAGGATATTCAGGTAGATGCAAGCCTGAATTATGCCGAGAGACCAGTGGCCATCAGGGATCGGAAGATCAAGGTGTTGAGAAACAAGGAGGTACCTCTCGTGTTAGTTCAGTGGCAACATCGGAGGGGATCAGAGATGACCTGGGAGCCAGAGCGGATGATGCAGGAACAGCACCCGAAGCTGTTTTTAGAGCGAGAGTTCGAGGGTGAAGTCTAGTCCAAGTGGGGGAGAGTTGTAACAGCCGGATTTTATCAGGTATCTTGTTTGTTGTATTTTGTTGTTTTGTGAAGGGAGACTCGGCGAGTTGGAGCTCAGACTCGCCGAGTAGGGACGCGGATTGGGACGCAGGATCGCGCCTGGACTCGGCGAGTCAGCGCTGTGTAATAATACCCTAATTTCTCGGGTTTGAGACTTATTTAAAGGGCCTAATGGCCGTCATTTGTGCTCACCAGCCCCTTGAGTGAAACCCTAAACGAGTGTGAGCATTGGAGCTAAGTAGGAGGCCATTATTGACCTTGGAGGTGCCATTTTTGCAAGGAAAGGAGAAAGCTAGCCAAGGGAAGCAAGAAGGAGCAACTTCTGTGGGTTTGGAGTCCAGAGCATCACTTTTGTGGTAATAAATCCGAGTTATCTTCTTGTTGTTGTTGCTTATCTAGATTTAGGGTTTGTTGAACCCTTTTATGGCAAGATTTGGTATTCTTTTGGTCCCTTATGAGGTTGGAACCATAGATCTGGACCCTTAGAGGTCCAGACTGTCCCTTTACCCAAAGCTTTTGGGGATCAATGGAGGCTTTGGATTGGAATCCTCATGCCTTGGGTCAAAAACGCCATTATTGAGTTATAGGGTGTGTTATGAGCACCAAGATAGGAGCTTTACGTGATGAATCAGTCAAGGGAGGCCAGATCTATAGTTTTTGGAAGCAGATCTGACCTTAGAAGCGAGTTGGAGTGGTTGCATGGCATGGATTCGCCGAGTCTGTTCATCCGACTCGACGAGTAGCCTTAAGATTGCCTTGGGACTGCTCAGCGAGTGGTCCAATCGAGTCATGGGTAGACTCAATGAGTCAGAGTGAGTTGGAGAGGGACGACGAGTGGACGGAGTCAAACCTGGACTCGCCGAGTTGTCCCTGAGACTCGGCGAGTTGAGTCGGGGTGGCCCCGCAATTCATTCAAGTGAAACTCGTTGAGTAAAGGGGGGATACTCGACGTGTAGTAAGAGGATTTCAGAGGGTTGATAAAAACGTCTAGACTCGCCGAGTCACCTTGGTACTCGCCGAGTCCGGTCATAGTTGACCGTTGACCGTTGACCAGAGTTGACCTGTGTTGACTCCTTATAGATAGTCAACCTTAGAGATATAAAGTGTTAATTAGAAGCATATAATGTTATAGGAGGATTAGAGCTCGGAGGATCGAGCACGAGGGATTTCCAGGATTCGTGAGATACCGAGATACGCGAGGTGAGTCTTCTCACTATACTATATTACCTTGAGTAGGTAACCTGAGTTATGTAATAGAGTATTGTATGCTATGCATGTTATGTGTTGTACTGCATTATTTCTATGTGATTTATGTAGTGCATGTTTATCAGAGCTAGAACCTGAGGGTTCACAGAGTTTGGGTGCACGGACCCACAGAGTTGTAGCCTCGAGTGGCTAATATGTGTTATATGTGGTATTTTGGGGAACTCACTAAGCCTTGTGCTTATAGTGTTTGATGTTATTGTTTTAGGTACTAGTGACGATCGCGGGAAGGCGTCGGCTTGATCCGTACACACACACACACTCGGAGTTTCTACATTGTCATCTTGGGATTTTGTATTGACCTATTTTGGATAATTAATATGGTTGTTCGATGAATATTGATGGAATTATGTTTTATAAAAATTGAAAATTTTGTTTTGAAATTTACGGTGTTACAATCGGACTCGGCAAGTGCACTATAGCGACTCCGCGAGTCTATACACATACACTGATTTCCCTGGGATCCTCACTTGACACGACGAGTATTCTCCTAACTCGACAAGTTCCACCTGGCATGAGTTGTGGGGCCTCCACAACTCAACTCGCCGAGTCTCAAGAACAACTCGGCGAGTCCCAGCTTGACTCAGTCCACCTGTCAACCCACTCTGACTCTCCCTGACTCACTGAGTCAATCCCTCAACTCGGCAAGACCACTCCTTGAGTGGTGCTGGGCAATCTTCATGCTACTCGCCGAGTTTGTTCTTGGACTCGGCGAGTCCATGCCATGCAACGACTCAAACTCACTCCTGAGGTCAGATCTATTCCACTAACTCATAGATCCAGTCCTTCCAAGCTTATTTATCACGTAAAGTTGCTATCTTGATGTACATACAACATCTATATGATCATATATGATGATTTAGCCCCAAATACCACAACTCAAGGTCATAACCTCCATTGCTCTTCATAAAGCTTGATGAGTGAGGCTCTCTGGACCTCTATGGATCCAGATCCAAAGCCTTATCACTAGAAAGGGACTATTTGGGCATCAAATCAACCCAACAAAGGCCACAAGAAACCCTAAATCCAAATATACTTCATAAAACAGAAGATGAGCTGAATTAATACCTCAAGTGCGATGATCTAAGCTTCAAATCCACAGTATAGCAACCTCCTTTGCTTCCTCTTGGTTAGTACCTCCTTCTTCTTGCTAAACAACACCACAAAGGTCAATAATGGCTTCCTTTCTCTCTCAAAACGCTCAAGCACTCTAGGGTTTCTCTCTATGGATTGGTGAGCACAAATGACGGCCATAAGGCCCTTTAAATAGGTCTCAAACCCTAGGAATTAGGGTTTCATTACACAGCATGGACTCGCCGAGTCCAGACGCGAACCCGCATCCAAAATCGCGATCCTACTCGGCGAGTTTGAGCTCCAACTCGCCGAGTCCACTCACAAATTCTCCAAAAAATACACCAATAATAAATACCTGGAAATTCCGGGCTGTTACAATTCTCCCCCACTAGAACTAGATTTCGCCCTCGAAGTCTCGCTCTGCAAATAACTCCGGATGCTGCTCGCGCATCTCACGCTCCGGTTCCCAAGTCATCTCGGACCCCTTCCGATGCTGCCACTAAACCAAAACCAAAGGTACCTCCTTGTTCCTCAGAACTTTGATTTTCCGATCTCTGATTGACACTGGTCTCTCAGCATAATTCAGGCTTGCATCCACTTGAATATCCTCTAATGGAACCACTACCGACTCATCGGCTATACACTTCCGTAATTGCGACACATGGAAAGTGTCGTGAATCTGCACCAACTCTGCTAGCAAATCCAAACGATAGGCTACCCTGCCCAACCTCGCAACTACCTGATATGGTCCGATATATCGGGGCCCCAACTTGCCCCTCTTCCTGAATCGGATCACTCCTTTCCAAGGAGAGACCTTCAGGAGCACAAAGTCGCCGACCTGGCACTCAAGTTCGGACCGGCATCTGTCCGCATAACTCTTCTGTCGACTCTAAGCAGTCAGTAACCTCTTTCTGACCTGATGGATCTGCTCTGTCGTCTGAAGTACGATCTCAGTGTTGCCCATAACACGCTGTCCGACTTCTCCCCAGCAAATGGGGGTCCGACACCACCTCCCATACAACAGCTCAAAGGGTGGCATACCGATGCTCGAATGATGGCTGTTGTTGTAAGAAAACTTGGCCAAGGGCAAATACGTATCCCAACTTCCCCCGAAATCCAATACACATGCTCGGAGCATGTCCTCGAGCGTCTGAATCGTCGGCTCACTCTGTCCATCTGTCTCGTGGTGATATGTGGTACTAAAATACAGCCTAGTACCCAGCTCCTCATGAATCTTCTTCCAGAATCTGGAAGTGAAACGTACATCACGGTCTGAGACAATCGAGATCGGCACCCCATGCCGAGATACCACTTCCCTCACATACATCTCTGCTAACTTCTCTGTGGAAGAACTCTCGCTGATAGCAAGGAAATGAGCGCTCTTCGTCAACTTGTCCACAATCACCCAAATTGCATCAACTCCCTGAGCAGTCCTTGGCAATTTGGTGATGAAATCCATGGTGATCTGCTCCCATTTCCATTCAGGAACCTCCAAAGACTGCAACTTACCATGCGGTCTCTGGTGTTCGGCCTTAACCCTACAGCAGGTTAAGCACCTCTCAACAAACCACGCAATATCCCTCTTCATACAGGGCCACCAATACCCCCTCCTCAAATCCAAATACATCTTAGTGGCCCCAGGATGGATCGAGAATTTCGACCGATGAGCCTCTTCCATCAAAATGGTACGCGTTCCTCCCACAAACGGTACCCAAATACGCCCCTGAAAAGTCATAAGCCCCCGACCATCGGTAACGAACTCCGATACCAACCCAACAACTCGCTCTTTCTTCTGGTTTTCCGACCTCACTGCCTCAGCCTGTGCTCCTCGAATGGTGTCCAACACCGGAGTCATCACGGTCAATCGCAAACATACATCTCGCAATGGGGCGCTCTTCGCCCTGCGACTCAGGGCGTCGGCTACCACATTAGCCTTGCCCGGATGGTACAGGATCTCACAATCGTAATCCTTAACCACATCCAACCACCTCCTCTACCGCATATTTAGGTTGGGCTGATCCATTAAATACTTCAGACTCTTATGGTCCATGTATATCGTATACCGAACCCCATACAAATAGTGGCGCCAAATCTTGAGGTCGAACACCACTGCCCCCAACTCTAAGTCATGGGTAGGATACCTCGTCTCATGAGGCTTCAACTGCCTCGATGCATATGCTATCGCATGTCCTCTCTGCATCAGCACTGCTCCCAACCCCAAGATCGATGCATTACAGTATACAACAAAGTCCTCCATTCCTTCCGGGAGGGCTAACACCAGGGCCTCGCATAACCTTTGGTGAAGTGTCTAAAAGGAGGCCTGCTGCTCGGGGACCCATGAAAAAGCGACACCCTTCCGGGTCAACCTAGTGAGTGGCACTGCGATCTTAGAGAAATCCCTGATAAATCTCCGATAATATCCGGCCAGCCCTAGAAAACTCCTGATCTCGGAGGGTGGCCTCGGCAGCTCCCAACTCATCATCGCCTCAACTTTGGCCGGATCGACCAATATCCCTTCCTGGTTAACAAGATGTCCTAGGAACTGGACCTCTCGCAACCAGAAATCCACTTGGAGAATTTGGCATAAAGCCTCTACGATCTCAGAACTCCGAGGATCTCCCTCAAATGCTCTTCATGCTGCTCTCTAGATCTCGAATATACCAAAATGTCATCAATGAATACAATCACCGATCGATCCAACATCGGCCTGCACACCCGGTTCATGAGATCCATGAACACTGCCGGGGCATTGGTGAGTCCGAAAGGCATCACCACAAACTCATAATGCCCATAACGCGTCCTAAACGCTGTCTTCTGGACGTCCTCATCTCGCACCCTCACCTGATGGTATCCATACCTCAAATCGATCTTGGAGAACCAAGATGCTCCCTGCAACTGGTCGAACAAATCGTCGATCCTCGGTAACGGGTAACGGTTCTTGACCGTCAGCTTGTTCAACTCCTGGTAATCAATGCACATCCGGTGTGAACCATCCTTCTTCTTGACAAACAGAATAGGCACTCCCCACGGCGAGCTGCTCAGCCGAATAAACCCTTTCCCCAGTAGCTCCTGAAGCTGCGAGGATAACTCTTGCATCTCTGGAGGTGCAAGACGATAAGGCACCTTAGCGATAGGCGCGGACCCCGGGACCAAATCAATACCGAACTCTACTTGCCTCACGGGAGGCACACCCGACAACTCCTTTGGAAAGACATCTGGGAACTCACGCACTATAGGAACCTTCTCCACCGACCTCGGCCTCTTGGAATCAACCCGCATATCCGACACGTACGCCACAAAACCCTTACAGCCCTGCTGTAGACACTGCCTCACCCTAGCGGCCGAACAAAACGCTGATCCAGAACGGGTACCCTCACCGTACACTGAAAGAACTCCCCCACTAGGGTCTCGTATGGTCATTAGCTGTCGCTCGTAGTCGATAACCGCACCGAACCTGCTCAACCAGTCCATGCCCACAATGACACAGACATCCCCCATGGCAATAGGAACCAAATCGATTGGGAACTCAACACCGAAAATCTCGAGTACGCACCCACGGATCACCTCCGTGGCATATATCATCCTCTCGTCAGCTATGGAAACTCTCAGAGGCCGTCTTAGTGCCTCACGACTAACACTGATGTGCTGACTAAAAGCCAAAGATACAAAAGACCGACTCGCACCCGAGTCAAATAATACCAAGGCAGGTACATAATTCACAAGAAAAGTACCTACGCGTAACATAATATAAGCATAATATCTCAACATTACAATAAATACACGAAAGAATACATACCAGCCACGACATCGGGCGCTGCGTGAACCTCCTCCACGGTCAACTGAAACACTCTCCCACGTGCCCTCGGTGCCTCGGCCTTCACTGGTTGACTCTTGGTAGCTCTGATGGCGGCAGGGGAAGATCCCTGAAGTGCTCCATGAGTGGATCCCCGCAACTGAGGACACTCCGCCTTCCGGTGTCCGGTTTGGTTGCAGTGGAAACACACTGCAAACCGCTTGGTCCAGTCCTTGGCCATATGCCCCTCCTTGCCACATTTGTAGCAAGATCCAGCTCTACATACTCCATCATGACCCTTGCTGCACTTTCCACAAGTGCGGCCCTTCTGGCTCCCTGATTTGGGATCAGCGGGCTTGGCTCGCTTGGCTGCCGGCTGGAATTGTGCCGGTCGCCGATGCCTCCCCTGAGACTCAGCCTCCTCCCTAGCCTGAGTCTCCAGCTCGATCTCCCTCTTCCAGGCATTTGCCTGAAGCTCAGCAAATGTACGGTATGAGGAGTTCGCCACGAACTCCCGAATGTCTCGCCTCAAGATACTCAAATATCGGCTCATACATGCCTGCTCAGTGGACACGTGCTCAGGGCAGAACATCGCCCTCTCGTGAAAACATCCTTGTAATCACCATAACAGACTCAGTGCCCTGCTTGAGGGTCAGAAAATCTTGTGCCAAACGCTCCCTCTCCACCTGGGGAACGTACTCATCTTGGAACATGGTAGTGAACCTCTCCCAGGTCACTGCCGCAAGGTCAGCAGGCGAAAAGTGTGCTGTGACAAACTTCCACCAGTCCTTCGCTCCCAAGCGAAGCTGGTTCAGCGCGAACCGTACTCTCAAATGCTCAGGAGATGAGCAAGTGAAGAAACACCCCTCTATGTTAGAAATCCATCTCATAGCCGCCACCGGGTCCTGGGTCCCATCAAACTCTGGTGGTTTCGTGTTGTTGAACTCCCGGAACAGCAACGCATCACCACCCTGCGGCCTCGCAGCAACAACAGCTGCGGTGGCCGTTGCAACAGCAGCCTCAGAAAGAGCAGCATAACGCTCGTCGAAAGTCTCAATCAGCACAGTCTTAATAGACCCGAACATCTCTGGTATCTCTGCCCTGATGACCGTAGCCACCTCCTCGTGAATGATCTGACGGATCTCCTCATCACTAGCCCCGACGCCCTCCGGCATATGACGTGTCCTCACCATGATCAACCTCTGAAATTCAACATATGATAAATTAGAATCCACTCGAGCATACTCACACTCGACAACTCATCCCTCCTTGATCCTTGGCATTCCGAAGATTGTTACTTGGAGCGTGTACCGCCCCGGTGCTTTCAGTAGTACGGGCCCAATACTACTGTCCACACCGTTTCAGTATACACCCCAAATCCTCCTCTTCGGATCCCAATTTCCAAGTACTCTATCACTCTCTAACAGATCTCTCATAAGCTCCTCGCTGCTACTTATTCACTCTCAAGCATCTCATAGCAGGTCACCTCTCCCTAGGCTAAGGCATCACAAATCAGGGCACTCTAGTCCTAATAGGAATACCTAGCCTACTCTAGCAAGAGAATACATCATATCAATTTTCATAAACATATAATATAAGGGTATTTTGGGAAATCACCGTTCGGGCGCTGACTGATCGTACACACATTTCTTCTCTGAGTTTCTCTAAAAATCTTTTACTTTTAGAAAAATTTGGTTCTCTTTTGAAAATATTTTCCAAATCCTCAGTTTGAGTTCAAATACTCTCGAAGGTGTACCCGAATCCCTCAAACCAAGGCTCTGATACCAACTTGTAACACCGTAAATTTCAAAACAAAATTTTCAAATTTTATAAAACATAATTCACTTAATATTCATAAAACAACCATATTTGAACATTTAATTCAAGTAATACAAAAATCCCAAGATCTCAAAATCATAAATCCCATGCGTGTGTACTGATCAAGCCGGCGCCTTCCCACGGTCGTCACTAGCACCTGAAACAAATAACACCAAACACTGTAAGCACAAAGCTTAGTGAGTTCCCCAAAATACCACATATAACAAATATTAGCCATTCGAGGCTATAACTCTGTGGGTCCGTGCACCCAAACTCTGTGAACCCTCAGGTTCTAACTCTGTAAACATGCACAACATAAATCACAAAGAATAATGCAGCGCAACACATAACATATAAATACAGCATACAAGCACTGTATCACATAACTCTATTTACCTACTCAAGGTAAAGTATAGTGAGAAGACTCACCTCGCGTATCTCGGTAATTCGTAAATCCCTGAAATCACTAGTGCTCGATCTCCCGAGCTATAGTCCTCCTATAACACAATACATCTCTAATTAACACTTTCCCAACTAAGGTTGACTATCCCTTAACAAGTCAACATAGGTCAACACTGGTCCATGGTCAACGGTCAACTTTGACCGGACTCGGCGTGTCTAAATGCATACACTAATTTCCCTGGGATCCTCACTTGACATGACGAGTATTCTCCTAACTCGACAAGTTCCACCTGGCATGAGTTGTGGGGCCTCCACGACTCAACTCGCCGAGTCTCAAGAGCAACTCGGCGAGTCCCAGCTTGACTCAGTCCACCTGTCAACCCACTCTGACTCTCCCTGACTCACTGAGTCAATCCCTCAACTCGGCAAGACCACTCCTTGAGTGGTGCTGGGCAATCTTCATGCTACTCGCCGAGTTTGTTCTTGGACTCGGCGAGTCCATGCCATGCAACGACTCAAACTCACTCCTGAGGTCAGATCTATTCCACTAACTCATAGATCCAGTCCTTCCAAGCTTATTTATCACGTAAAGTTGCTATCTTGATGTACATACAACATCTATATGATCATATATGATGATTTAGCCCCAAATACCACAACTCAAGGTCATAACCTCCATTGCTCTTCATAAAGCTTGATGAGTGAGGCTCTCTGGATCTCTATGGATCCAGATCCAAAGCCTTATCACTAGAAAGGGACTATTTGGGCATCAAATCAACCCAACAAAGGCCACAAGAAACCCTAAATCCAAATATACTTCATAAAACAGAAGATGAGCTGAATTAATACCTCAAGTGCGATGATCTAAGCTTCAAATCCACAGTATAGCAACCTCCTTTGCTTCCTCTTGGTTAGGACCTCCTTCTTCTTGCTAAAAAACACCACAAAGGTCAATAATGGCTTCCTTTCTCTCTCAAAACGCTCAAGCACTCTAGGGTTTCTCTCTATGGATTGGTGAGCACAAATGACGGCCATAAGGCGCTTTAAATAGGTCTCAAACCCTGGGAATTAGGGTTTCATTACACAGCGTGGACTCGCCGAGTCCAGACGCGAACCCGCGTCCAAAATCGCGATCCTACTCGGCAAGTTTGAGCTCAAACTTGCCGAGTCCACTCACAATTCTCCAAAAAATACACCAATAATAAATAGTCTAGCTGTTATTATTATTATTATTATTATTATTATTATTATTATTATTATTATTAAATAAGCGTTAAATAACACTCAATATAACTCATAATAATAGCTCAAATAATTATTTTAAGGACATAATAATATTACTATAATTATTTGAAAGTTATATTAAAAATTACGTAAGCGTAGCTCACTTACAGCGGATTTTGAAGAAAACTGGGCTTTATTTGGAGCAGCGTTTCAAAACCGAAAGACTCTTTTTCTCGGGACTCCGGTAGCCTTGGGGCTTCCTTAGGGTGCTAGGGGATCACCTAGGCTTAGGGGAGGGTTAAAACCCTTATAGAGAGAAAGTTTAGAGAGAAGAAATGAAGAAAGGTGTGAGATTTTCGGAATGGCTCGCATGCTATTTATAGTAAGTTTTTATGACACTCACGTCGTGACACCTCACGTCGTGAGTGTCATAAAGCTCACGTCGTGAATTGGATCTTATCTTCTCGCAGCTTCTAGATTCCTAATTATGACAGAATGTGGTGAGCGTCATATTCTTACGTGTGAATTGGATCTTATCCTCTCGCAGCTTCTAGATTCCGAATTATGACAGAATGTCTTAAGAGTCATAATTCTCACGTCGTGAATTAGCTAGTTAAGGGTTTTTTAAAAGCTAAATCTTCGGAATGCCATAATTTTTGCATACGAACTCCGTTTTTGACATTCTTTACATCCACGCGTAGGTGGAGATGTATTATACAACTTTCATTTAGATCCCTAAGGCTAAAAAGTCTTAAATTCACTATTTACGTCTCCCGGTGTCGTGCCGGTTTTGCCGAAAAACTTCAACGGGCCATAACTTCTTCGTTATAACTTGGATTTCGGAGTTATTTATATGTACGGAACCCTTGAGACATATTCTACAACTTGGTTAAGATTATTTATTATAAATAATCTTTTGTTTAAAAGTCGTTTTCGACCCCTATTATATGTAAATTGATTAGCCCGGATATATGGGCGTTACAAAATTCTTGCTGTCTGCACAGGGGATTCGCCGAGTCCATGGGGGGATTCAACGAGTCCAAGCATATCTGCAACAAACTCGGCGAGTCAGTTCTTGCACTCGATATGTTGGCCGAGTCTAACTGTAGACTGGCCGAGTCTAACTGTAGCGAACAATTCAAGTGTGGGGGAGTCACCCCCGTATAGATCTATACACAAAATATCGCTCTCCCTCCAGGAGACTCTGGTTACAACTTACATGCTACGACTGACACTTATTGGTGCTAACCGATATTTCTCACAAAATCCCAATTATTACCCCATGAATTTGAATAACATTGTTTACAACCCGTTTGATGTTCACATGAATATAAATAAAGCCTAATCAAGCACGAAAATGACAGCTATGACCCACTAATCATGCATGATAGTTATAGGCTGTCGAGTATGCTGATGGACACGTTAGCCCATCAAGCATATGATTTATTTGGACCATACTCGCAATGCAAATAGGTCACTAAGGCCCAATAGCATGTAAAAGCCACTGAGGGTCTCGTAGGCATGTAATTGGGTCACCGGAAGCCAAATAAACATGTGTTGATTATATTGGACCTAATAATCGTGAAATTCGACCACGAAGGCCCAATGGACACAATGAGTAACATTAGGCCCAATCATTGTATCGTGTATCTGTTTATCGGTATAATTTGTATTATAGGACTTGTTTTACGATTGGTGTTTACTTTCAATGTTAAATCACTTGACGTTGGATTTGTAATGACACTTTGGTTATAAACATATGTCATAAACTTAATATCTTTGGCCCAATTGTTTTAATATTAACATATTTGACCCCAAATTATTTATTTGACCATTTCAGCCTATTTTTCATTAAAATGACATTCTTGGCCCAATAAGCCAAAAACTTCCCATTAATGCCCAATCTTAGTAAAAATAACACTTTAGTCTCCATTTTGTTCAAACTTGTGTTGATAACTAGTTTGTGGTAAAATAACATTTTAAACCCATTTTTGTCAAAAATATCATTTTGGCTTGATTTTTGTGAAAGCACACATTTTTCTGGTTTTGGGCTTTTCTGACCTAGTTGTTCGAAAATTCGTAGAAAAATCATCGTAAGTCGAAATTTAGATCCGTAAATTCTGGAAGTTTGGAATTTTTTTTAATTTGTTCAAAATTTTTCTCATAATTTTTAATGGCTTCTAAAAAGTGTGAAATTGCTCTCCTTCACAGGCTGGACCAAAATTTTTCTGTGAGGAGCTGATTTTTGAGTTTAGTTTATAGATCTTGGAACACAACACTCATTTTTATTATATTAAGTGTATAAATCCCAGATCTACTAGTTTACATGTATTATATGTGATAACACATACTTTTCTCAAGTTTTTCATGTAGATCCAAGTGATAAACTTAATATTCTTAAAATATTTTTAGATTTATGAAGTAAATAACACATAACCACCAAATAAATCATGAAAAACACACATATTCATGCATACACACATAGATCTACACAACACAACTTGTATTCTCCCCCAAAACAAAGTGAACATCGAAAATAGGGGTATGAAATCACCTTTGCTTGAAGTTTCGGTTTTGAAGTAAAATGAAGTGAAGATCTTTACTTTAGCAAGCTCCTTGAAGGATTTTCGAAATCTATGAAGCAAGGATGTATTATTCATGAAGTGTTATGGTTTAAGAAGAGATTCTTGAGGAAATCAAGAAGTTAAACCTTCTTGAAATGCTTAAAATCTCAAAAAAAAAATTGAGAGGAAAGAAGAGTGGTTTTTCTTGAGAGTGTTTGAGAGGAATGATGAGAGAAAATGTTGGGTTTCAAAATGAAATGTAAAGGTAGAAAGGCCATATAACCGTGCGTTTAAAGAGGGGAGAGGAAAAGAGAGAAATTGTTGTCTAGATATATGAAACATGCATTGTTATATGGTGGTTATTTTGCATGGATGACCACCATAGAACATTGAGGTGGCACTTCCAAAAATAATCCCCATTTTTCTATTTTTTTTACACATACATGGGCTAAAAATTTGGGTTTTAGGAAAGAAAGAGTTATTTAGTTTGGGCCTAATCTTGGTTTTGCTCGAGATCATGAAGCCCATTAAGGAGTTTTCTACCCATTGGACCTTTAAGGTAGTTCATAGCCCAAATATGATATAAAAATGAGTTTATGGTCCATTAAGGCCCATTAGGGTAAGCCTATTCATTTTAGCCCCATTATGGCCCAAAATGTTAGGTTACATGAAAGTGGGTCCAATAAGAGCCCATTTAAAGGTTCTATGCCCATAATAGTCAAATTAGAAGCCTTTTAGTCCATTAGGCCCAATAAGGAAATCCTAATCCACAATGGACTTAAAACGGGATTTGTAGGGTTTCCAATCTTTACTTGACTATTTGAAATGTTTGCATAGAGTTTTTGATGAAATTGTGTTGTCATTGAATAATCATCATGCATGATTTTCAAAATTTTGGTTACAAGTGTTATCATCATTATTGTTACAAGGGCATATAATTTCCTAGTTGTGACATTTAATGTTTAGTGTTTAATATGTTGCTTAATAACTATATCTTAAGATTGTGGTAGTTGGATTTTACATTTTATATATCAAGAATAGTTAATCCGTGTTATTTGTGTTATTCGTGTTTAACACAAGCTACAAAATTCATACAAAATACAATATTTATAAACACATTGTAAATGTTATTTGGGTTATTCGGGTACTTAATCATCTTGTACATGTTATTTGGGTTATTCGGGTCGGAACCGAACCGAACCGAATAATACCCGAACCTAACCGAACCCGTATTGCTTATTCGGTTCAGTTTTCAGTTCTTATAATTACCCTCATTCGGTTTTGGTTTATTCGGGTTCGGGTCGGTTCAGTTCGGTTCTGACCCGAATAACATCCCTATCTGCGAGATGCTTGTTTCAATCCATAGATGGATTTCACAAGCTTACACACTCTATTAGGGTGCTTTGCATCGACAAAAACCTCTGGCTGACTCATGTAAACATCCTCAGCCAACTTTCCATTAAGGAAAGTGGTTTTGACATCCATTTGCCATATTTCATAATCATGAAATGTAGCTATAGCTAGCATAACCCTAATAGACTTAATCTTCGCTACTGGTGAGAAGGTCTCATCATAGTCAACTCCTGGAGTTTGAGTAAATCCCTTCGCAACCAGTCACGATCTATTAGTGTGTACATTGCCATCCATATCGGTCTTCTTTTTGAAGATCCATTTGCACCCAACCGACTTACGACCCAGTACATTGTCAACCAAGTTCCAAACTTGATTGTCATACATGGACTAAATCTCGCTGTCCATGACCTCTTTCCTTTTGGCAGACTCAGGGCCTGCCATGGCTTCCTTAAAGCTGTTAGGCTCATTCAAATTTACCAGTGTACTATCACTGATAAATTCATCACCTTCCGTAGTAATATGAAAACCATAGTAATGCTCAGGTGGATTCCTAACTTATGTGGAACGCATCAGAGGTACAGACTCATCAACATGAGTTTCCTCTTCAGGTTGATTGCTAGGGTTTGAGGTTGCTTCACCGCTTGACTCTTGAAGCTCTTCAAGGTCAATTTGCCTCCCACTGTTTCCTTGGCTTATAATTTCTCTCTCTCGAAAGACCCCTCTCCTTGCTACAAATACCACATTTTCATTAGGTTTATAGAAGAGGTAACGAAAAGAATTCTATGGGTAGCCGATGAAAATACACTGCTTACTTCGAGGTTCGAACTTGTTCTGAGTCTTACATCTCACGAAATCCTTGCAACCCCCACTACAAGAAAAAGACCATTTTACAACGCGCAAACTACGACACTCATTGATTTATGTTACGCAAAAGAGAGTGACATTAAAAAAGTGTCATCTCTTCAAAAAATTTAAGGATTTATGTCACGCATTATTGTGTGCCCTTAAATTAGTGTCTCTAGAAAAGAAATTAAAACACGGAGGGCGCTTTATTTTAAACGCACGTCCTCTATACCTGTCGCTTTATAATTTTAATGAAACGCGCATTTAGCAGAGGGCGAAACAAAATCCCTAAAATTTTGAAAACCCATCTTCTACCTTCTTTCTATCTTTTATCTTCGCAGTTGACTCTCCCTTCTCCCTCCTTCTCTCTTGTCTCCGATCCGATCCTCCGCCACTCCTGACCTCCTTCTCATCGGTCTCATCAATATCGTGTCCCCTCCTTAATACCTTGCAGGAATCTAAAAACTAGAAAAACCCATCCTCACAAAGTCTATGAAACTAGGGTTTTTTTCATCCCTCAAAGAACGGCCCACATCCTCCATAGATCGATCTCTATCACTTCATTTCTCACAAGATATCGAACACTTTACATTCATAGGGACACAAAAGCGACTATTGTTTGAACTAGGGTTTTGATTTCGTATCACATAACCCACCCTCAATCTGTTCTCCCTGTTCAATTGATTCATTGGTTTTGCTCGACTCCCGCTCACGCCGACCATTGATGTTCAATCGTCGATGATCGCCGCAACTATAAGTCTTTATCTTCAAGACTCTATAGAAGGTTTAATCGAAGGTTCATCTGTTACGTAAGTCTTTATCGATGTTTAATCGTCGCTCACACCAACCATCGATGTTCAATCGATTTGTGTGTACTCAGAACTCAGGAAGACTATAGACACGGGTGAAGGCGAATATATATATATATATATATATATATATATATATATATATATATATATATATATATATATATATATATATATATATATAGAGAGAGAGAGAGAGAGAGAGAGAGAGAGAGACAGACAGAGAGACAGAGAGAGAGAGAGAGAGAGAGACTCTGCACTTCTCCATCGATGACGTCCGATGAAACTTAGTAAGTCTTACATCTTGTTTTCTCGTTGGAGTTCCATTTTGGTTTACACCTGAAAATAAATTAAAAATATGATATTCTTGTGATCTTGTCATCCCATAAATTTTCTTTTTACAGAACATTATAAGAAATGTTTCTTTTCTTCAGTGATTAGAGTTTATGTTGTTTAAGTATGTTCCTTTTTCATGGTTTCAGTTGAATACCCGACTGGAAAAGCCACTACGATGTTTATTGAGAGCTTCCATAGTTCCACATTATCACTGGTGTCGACCATGCAAGGTAAGTCAGTTTCTCAAAACTATTGATAGTCTTTCAACTCATTAAGCTATTTGATGATGTTATCTATAAAAAAAGGAAACTGAAGGAATCATAATTAGTCTTGTATTTGATTGGTAGAAATTCGAATGAATTCAATGCACTTAACATGTTTGATGAAATGCCTCTATGGAACATAAACAATTTTTTTAGATATATGTTAATAAATGTAAGGGAGACACAATACATAGACCAGTTACTGGTAAGTTAAAACAAATCTCAGTTCATCCCCTTAATTTCCCTACTGCTTCTGGTAAGTTAAAACAAATCTCATATCATATTCCTTCACTCTTATCGATTACTTTCTAGTTGCTACATAAATTCGATCAGTAGTGAAATTTATTTGTTTTGAAGATCAAAGAGAGGAGTAAGTTCTGGAGTGAAGCTGTCATACGAAGTGGTATGCATTCATCTTTTTTTCATCTTCTATTAGCACATGAATTTGTCTTTTGAAAAATTTGTTTCTATAGTTAACTCTTTTGATGTCTTCTCATTTCATGATTACATCTAATTGTTACTTGCAAATTTTGATGATTTGGAGATCATAATTGAAGAATCGAGTGTTCTTAATTACACCAAGGCAGGTACTCATTTTCTTTCTTTTCTCTAACGTTTCTAAGGCATTGTCTTATTATCATTATCACATCAAACAATATCTTTTCTAAGATTAATGATTATGATATTGCTCATCACTTTTCAAAGTACAAACATTCATCATGTTGTCACTTATGAAATAAAAAAGCATGACTTTTGTTTCATTATTTCAGGGAACATTGCCAATTATCTACATATTTTAAAAGTTGAACATATGTATCTTCCAGTTCCTGTGAATTTCATCTTTATAGGATTTTAATGGAGTGGCAATCAAGGTATATAACATAGCATTTGATTTTAGTGACTTAGTTCTTGGAGTTTGAACTAATTTAGTGTGCTCATGGGTACTTTTTTTATGACATTGATACAGTCTTTAAGCTAAATACAGATGAACTTGAGAGATGGTTTACAAAAATTGATCATATATTTGAACACACTAGGATTCCACAAGATGTAGATGTTCATGCTCCATTCTACAAAAACAGGGTAGATAGAGATCATCATCATCATCTTCCTCTTGTTAGTCAACTAAATTACAAGTAATCTCTCTTACTCATCTTCCATTTATTGTTTTTTGTTATTTACTATGAATACATATTCTCATATACTCCTGCAGCTTCTCTGTTTATGCTATCCAAATGGGCGAAAAAGTCAATTCCATTTTTGAGCATGCTATTGCTGTCCTCTCTCATAAGGATGATGTTAATCATACCATGTAGATTACAGAGGACACCCCTCAACCTTGGAAACATTACACATTACCCCCTACAGTTCTAAATTGTTCTTATGTGGTTATGTATCTACATTTTAAACAAATGTAACAAAAATTGCTTATTTTTTATTCAAATTTGGTAAAATTGAAGATAAAAATTGAGCTTAACTCTTAACATAATGATGATAATACTATTGCTAATCATTTGGCTGCATCTTGTATGAAAATTCTTTTAGTTGATATTTTTTTATATAAAATTTTGTAGGAGAGGATTGTCAGAAAGTGAAATAAATTTTATTAAACAGGGACTTTCCTTTACCTTGTAGCTTTAAAATGTATATCTTTTCTTTACCTTTATCATATGATCTCAATTACCTTTTATAATACTTAATATTTTATTGGATAAACAATTACACATGCACAATGCACACACTACATTGCTTCTTAATTCGTATATTTACAGTTTTCAAATGCTCTTATCAGAGAATTGGCTAATGACCCTTTATATTCTTCCATACATGATAAGAGTTTACAAGACAAGATTCTTAGGGATGGAAGTACAACAGATAATACTGGACAATAACAGAAGAAACAGACACAATTAGTATACCTCAAATAAGTCAAAAAGTCAAACCTACATTTTTCTCTAAAAACCAGTTTACATAATTACATCAGTTATGCTATGTGTTAACATCTTGTTCTTAATTATTATAACTTCAGATAGAATGGTATAATAGTTTCCCAAATGCTTTGAACAATGTTGAGAAGCAATATCAAGAGAAAGATCTGGCTGATATTATTCAATCAAAAGTTATCTAGGTTTGTCATGTTCTATAATATCAGAAATTACTGAAGAAGAGGCTGAAGATCACTTGCAAGATGCAATTCAGGAAAAGTTTGTTGCATTTGGGGATGTATGTATTCTAACTACTATACAATCTTATCAAATATCATATTCTTCATTTTAGAGAACATTAATCTCTGTTAGTTTTTATTTATTTATTTATCCTGTTATGTGTTGGATTACAGCAGTGAAAGGAGCATTAAAAATAAAAAACGAAAACAAAAAGATAATTCTCTCCTTATTATCATATGCCTAATATATTATGTACTTCAATTTGCAGAAAGATCATCAAGCAATAGATATCCTTTTAACAGAGATCGATATATATATATATATATATATATATATATATATATATATATATATATATATATATATATATATATGAGCTTTTTGCTTTCAAACATTGTTGGGGAAGAAGGTTGAAACTTGCTATTTGTGAAGGTATTTTTTTTATTAATATATTATCATCTATATTCTTGATATTTTCCCACGTTTTAAATCTCTTATCAAATTCTCACTTTTGGATACAGAGCTTGATGAGAGAATGCGTGACCTAAATCTTTTATCAAATCCTCACTTTTGGAGGTGGCCATAAGAAAAGGTAAGCAAACGGTAATTTGGTATTTGTTGTTGTTATTGTGTATTACAATACTTCATTGTATATATGTATAAAGTTTGTTCTTATTTAGATTTGCCTTTTACCATTGATTTCCTTATTGAGGCATTATACTTTGAAAATGTTAATTTTTACCTTTTGTCCATGTAGGATCCACCAGGAATAGGAAAAGCACAAACAATTCTTGGGCTTCTTAGTGCCATATTACATACCAATTGAGTATCTAAGTCTCTTAGTAACTTTGTAAGAAATTGATTACTTGAGGGTATTTTAGTAACATTGTAAGAGATTGATTACTTGAGGGTACTTATGGTATATAATGTAATATTCTTTTGTTAACATAGTACTTCGTGCAACGACTTATCTTTATTGTTTATGGTATTTTATTTTGTATTATGAGACTTTTAATGTGTTATTTAATTTGAAAATTAGTAAATCTATAAAAAAAAATATATAAATTTTAATAAATTTAAAATTATGACACGCAAAAATGCATGTCATCTTCCTTTATGACACAGGCTTCCTTGATACGCTTTGTGTGTGATAAACATTATGGGTTTTAGCCATAAGAACTTTCCTATGTGCGCATGCAAAACCCTAATGCTTGGATCTAGGCTTTCTAATTAAACATGCTTTGAATCCAAGACTTCTAATGGCTAATTAGGTTAAATAACAACATTGAAACAGATCTAGAATCATACCTTTGAGTTCCTTGTTGATCTTGTAGTCTTGGAGCTTCTAGAGACACAAATGTCACTCCTCTAATGGCTTACAAACACCAATAGCAAGCAAGATGATTTAGGAGAGAGGAGAGGGGAGGAATTCGGCCAGAGTATCTCTACTTTAGATGGTGTATCGAATTCCCTTACCCCTAGGGTCTATTTATACTTGTAAACTCCTTAAGGGTTACAACCTAAACCCTAATTGGATAATCTTCTCTTAAGGCTATCCAAATCCATTCCATAGATAAGCCTTTGGACGATTTTAGCTATCCTATATCTCATAGAATTCGTCAAAAGCATATCCCAATGGATTTATAGTCTAAAGTGTAACTATCAAACAATTGACAGTTTATACCCTCTTATTTAATTAATCTCTTTAAGTCACCAAATTAATTCCAATTAATTTATGACTTATATCAATCAAATAACCATATATTATTCCTTATAATATTTACTCTCTTTTAACAAATCATCCATCAAGTTGCTATGGTGAAGGCAACCCGAAAGGACCATCCACAACCGGATCAAATACTTGCCTATTATAGTTGCAGCCTTAGACACTATTCCAACAGTCTCCCACTTGGATAAGTCTAGTAACTATACAAGTACAATTCGGTTTGCAATCGTAGCTCTCAAAGACGCTATCAAACTCTGATCTAATCAATCTTTTCCTTTAGATAAGGGATCGTACAGTCCTCTGTTAGATATCATGCTGACAATCCTATGGAATGGTTAGTCTAGCATTTGATTTCTCAATCTCCGATTTATTTGACATAGAACTTAATCAAACACATCAATTTAGTTCTGACCGGGCCCGACACATAAGTCAAATCAAATCATCGAGTGGCCAAGATATATCTTCTACCCTCTTAGGATAAAATTTACAGATAAACTTCGACTTATATGCATTTACTTATTCATTAACCAACTATACACAACAATGCGTTTTATAACACCAAGTTACTGATGCGTTTTCGCATTATCAATGTACAATCAATTAACAAATAATAAACCATATATCTAGGTTTTAAGACTATATGATATTATCGTCTTGCGATCACCTTTTATATCATATTCCATAAGGTGATTCCAGCAAGCGCGGGTTTGTTCCAATGCTCAAAACCAGTTCATAAGCACTCATGAACGTTGCAGCAACCCTTGCTATGTCTAACACCATTTAGACAATCTACACACCAATTCATGACAATCTTCATTCATATCTACTTCCAACATATGAATGATTGTGGACAATTTGAATAATTCGATTATTCCTAATAAACTCAATTATTCTGGAAGTCAAAACATGCAAAGTGAAACAATAGTTAAACAATTAACATATGACAGTAACTTTACTCATAAATAAAACTCCTTTATTTAATCATCAAATGTTAATTACATTTATCTATTATACGTTTCTAATACTATCTAATCTATACTAATATCATCCTTCAGCCCAATACTCCTAGCATGCTGCAAGTGCTTAACCCTACTCAGTCCCTTCGTAAGCGGATCTGCTGGGTTATCTTCTGATGATATTCTCTTCACTACAAGTTGTCCTTCTTCTACACGATGTCTAATGAAGTGATATTTTCTGTCGATATGTCGAGATCTACCATGATCCCTCGGTTCCTTGGTCAAGGCAACCACACCTTCGTTATCACAGAAAATCTCCATGGGCTCCTTTATGGCCGGCATAACTCCAAGATCACCAATGAAGTTCTTTAGCCATATTGCCTCCTTCGACGCTTCGCTCGCTGCGATGTACTCTGATTCACACATTGAATCAGCTACGATTTCCTGCTTGGAACTCTTCCATGTCACTGCTCCTCCATTGAGGGTAAAGACCCAGCCCGACTGCGAACGATAGTTGTCCCTGTCGGTCTGAAAGCTGGCGTCACTATACCCTCGCACCTTCAAGTCATCACTCCCTCCAAGGACTAAGAACCATTCTTTCGTCCTCCGAAGGTACTTAAGGATGTTCTTCACCGCAATCCAATGTGCTTTGCCAGGGTTCCCTTGATATCTGCTAACCATGCTCAAAGCGAAGGCTACATCAGGGTGAGTACAAGTCATAGCGTACATGATTGAGCCAACTGCGGAAGCGTATGGTACTCGACTCATTTCTGCTATCTCAGCTTCGGTACTCAGACTTTGAGTCTTACTCAACTTGGCATTTCCTTGTATCGGTAGTTCTCCCTTCTTTGAGTTTTCCATACTAAAACGTTTTAGTACCTTCTCTAAGTAAGTATTCTGACTAAGTCTAATTAGTCTCTTACTTCTTTCTCTTACTATCCTTATTCCCAAAATGTAAGAAGCCTCTCCGAGGTCCTTCATAGCGAAGCACTTCCCGAGCCAGGACTTAACCTCCTGCAGAGTCGGGATGTCGTTCCCTATGAGTAATATGTCATCGACATATAGAACGAGGAAGCTTACTATACTCCCACTGGCTTTGACATATACACAAGATTCGTCTTCGCTTCGTACAAATCCAAACTCTTTGACTTTCTCATCGAAGCAAAGATTCCATCTGCGAGACGCTTGCTTAAGTCCATAAATGGACTTCTCAAGCTTACACACTCTATTCGGATGCTTCGGATCCACAAACCCCTCTGGCTGAGCCATGTAAACATCCTCAGCCAACTTTCCGTTAAGGAAAGCGGTCTTGACATCCATTTGCCAAATCTCATAATCATGAAATGCGGCAATTGCTAGCATCACTCTAATAGATTTAATCTTCGCAACTGGTGAGAAGGTCTCATCATAGTCAACTCCGGGAGTTTGAGTAAAGCCCTTCGCGACCAATCGCGCCTTATATGTGTGTACGTTCCCATCCACGTCGGTCTTCTTTTTGAAGATCCATTTGCACCCAACGGTCTTACGTTCGGGCACATAATCAACCAAATTCCAAACTTGGTTATCGTACATGGATTGGATCTCGCTATCCATTGCCTCTTTCCATTTCGCAGACTCCGGGCCTGCCATGGCTTCCTTATAGCTATTAGGTTCATCAAGGTTTACCAGTGTACCATCACTAATATACGTGTCCCCTTCGGTAGTAATATGAAAGCCATAAAACTGGGGATGAACTCTAACTCTATCGGAACATCTAAGAGGTAAGGATTCGTCAATCGGTTCAACCGGAGTTTCCTCCTCGGGTTGAATGCCAGCGGTAGAGGTTCCTTCATCTATCGACTCTTGAATCTCTTCAAGTTCGATTTGCCTCCCACTGTCTCCTTGGCTTATGAGTTCTCACTCTCGGAAAACTCCTCTCCTCGCAACAAAGACAACATTGTCTTTCGGTCTATAGAAGAGATATCCAAAGGATGTTTGTGGGTAGCCGATGAAAATACATCGCTCACTTCGAGGTTCAAGCTTGTCGTGAGTATCTCGTCTTACGAAAGCCTCGCAACCCCAAACCTTGATATGTAACAACGAGGGAGCTTTCCCTGTCCACATCTCGTGAGGTGTTTTGGCAACCTTCTTAGTAGGGAATCGGTTAAGGATATGGGCGGCAGTCTCTAAGGCATACCCCCAAAAGAAGATAGGTAGTGAAGCACGACTCATCATAGAGCGAACCATATCCAATAAGGTCCGATTACGCCTTTCTGCCACACCATTCAACTGCGGTGTCCTAGGAGGCGTCAATTGCGAAACTATTCCACACTCCTTGAGATAATCGTGGAATTCAAGACTTAGGTACTCTCCTCCTCGATCGGATCGAAGCATCTTGATTTTCCTGCCCAATTGATTCTCTACTTCATTCTTGAACTCTTTGAACTTTTCAAAGGTGTCTGACTTTTGCTTGATTAAGTAGATATACCCATATCTACTATAGTCATCGGTAAAAGTCACATAGAAGCGGTTCCCATCCTTCGTGGTTGATTTAAAGGGTCCACATACATCGGTATGTATTAGGTCCAATAGCCCCTCACCCCTTTCACAAGTACTCGTGAAGGGTGACTTAGTCATCTTTCCAAGTAAACAAGATTCGCATGTGTCATCCTCCCTAAGGTCGAATGACTCCAACACTCCATCCTTTTGGAGTTGTGCTATGCGTTTCTTGTTGACATGTCCAAGACGACAATGCCACAAGGATGATTTATCCATACTAGTAGAAGAATCAATGTTCAAAACATCATTTCCTAAGTTATCAACAATCATAACAGTTTCATATATTCCATTACATGGTATAGCTTCAAAGTAAAAGACATCATTTAGATAAGCCAAAATAGAACCATTCTGATTATTAAAAGAAAATCTAAATCCTTGTCTATATAAACCATGAAATGAAATGATGTTTCTAGCCATTTCTGGCGAATAGCAACAATTGTTCAAATCTAAAACCAAACTATTCCTAAGCACTAAAGAATACACTCCAATCTTGGTCACAGGCGACGATCTTCTGTTCCCCATGATTAGATTGATCCTTCCTTGCTCTACATCCCTACTTCTTCTTAGTCCCTACACATTAGAACAAATGTGATAACCACAACCGGTATCAAGAACCCAAGAAATAGCATGATTAGAATCGTTAGATTTGATTGTGTATATACTTGCGAAAGATGGCTTGATCTTTCCTTCTTTGATCGCTTGCAGGTAATCCGGGCAGCTTCTCTTCCAATGTCCTATCTTGTGGCAGTGGTGGCACTCTGCCTCTTTTGGGTTGGAGCAGGGTTTAGTGGGATCAACTTTGGTCCCACTAGAAGAGGCACCATCTCGGGCTTTCACCTTGCGATAGTTATTCGATGAAGCTTTCCTCTTCTTTCCCTTCCCTTGACCAATAGCCAAGACAGGAGTAGCGGACGGATTGGGAGTAGGTGCAACAGACTTGTCCTTGAAGTTTCTCTCAACGACCCTCAAGAGACCTTGGAGTTTTCTTAGGGTGACCTCTTCTTTGTTCATGTGGTAGGTCATCCTAAATTGGTTGTACATTGGAGGCAAAGAGTGAAGCACCATGTCGATCGCCAAGTCTTCACCGAAGTCAACATTTAACTTGCGAAGGCGGTCGACATACCTTTGCATCTTTTGCAGGTGCACGGTAAGAGATTATCCATGACCCATCTTAGCGGAGATCATGTTAGTGAAAATCTCGTAACGCTCTTGTCTCGCATTTTGGTGGTATCTCTCCAACAAGTCTTGATGCATCTCGTATGGATACATGTCCTCGTAGGACTTTTGGAATTCGGAGTTCATGGTGGCGATCATGATGCAATGTACCTTCGTTGCATCTCGCTCATGAGTTTCAAAGGCGGTGATTTCTTCAGGAGTAGCAACTTCGGGGTTGATTTTCTCGAGTTTCTCATCGAGGACATACTCTTTATCCTCATAGCGAGCAATGGTGCGAATGTATCTTATCCATTCGCTAAAGTTCGTTCCATCGAAGGTGACCTTTTGGCAAAGGCTCATCAACGTGAAAGAACTAGCAGCAGCGTTGTTTGCGTTCGACATCTTCAATTAGAAAAAGGACAAAGATAGATTAGAATAAGAATCCCTAATTATCACCTAATAAGAAAAATTAGGGCTAGGATCCAACAATAACATTTACATACTAGAAAAGGGATGTCGTAATCTAATATGCAAATAAATTGAAGGTAAGTGAATGACGATTCACTAATTCTCCATTACAAAACTTAAACTATTAGTCCTAAGTGTTTTTGAGAATTCCTAGGTTCGGATGAGATTCATTGAACTATTCAATGGCATGTTTAAATCTCGATATGCCCCTCTCGTTTGTGACTGGGATGCCGAGGATCACAAAGCGGGTGTGAATTACCATGCAAATTCACATGGTGCCTTCATTGTAACGATCACCTATTCGATGTGCCGGTAAACCACACACGCTCCATCGAACTATGATAAACAATGAATCACCCCTTGCCACCTTTGCTTAGAACCAATTAGTGTGCCGGTAAACCACACACGCTCCACTAACTTCTTAGCAAGGTGCAAAGTGTAATTTCATGGGATTGCATCAATTCACTTTTCCTAAAGTAACTAAGATTGAGAAATTTTTTAAAACGTGTAGTTACTTTGTATTTCTTATTATACTTTTAATGAGAGGATGAGGTTGCCCTATCCTACCCGTTCGGCTAACGACCCTCCACCAATCAAGCAAGCGGTGGGTGTGAGTGTACACCCATTAAGCGCCATTTTATAGGCCGCAACCTTATACCCACCTAATAGATCGGCTTCGTGAATGAGGCCTACTAACGGTAAGACTAGCATTTAGTTATACATATATATATATTATTCTAGTAATATCATATTAGTATAGGGTTGTATTTTAAAACTTTTTAAAATCTAGGGTTTGAAATTTAAGTTGTCTAAATTAAAACTTTTAATCACAAATATAAATTTCAAAACTTTAGGGTACGTTTTAAACATTTAAAACATGGAGGATCAAATAACAAATAATTCCAATTAACAATTAATATCCTAATTATCTTTATTTGATTTATCCAAGATTTCTTTTAAGATAATTATCAAAATAATTAATCAATTATCATATAAGGAAATTAAATATTTTATTAGATGATAAATATCTTTAATTAGATCAAGATAATAGTCATATATATCAAAAATTCGGATTAGGGTTGATCTAATATGATTAAGGTAAGTTTCCATAAGATAAACATGAAAAAATCCCGGTTTTGCCTAATCCTGACGCCCGGACTCGCCGAGTACACAAAGGGACTCGCCGAGTCCACTTTGGAACTCGCCGAGTCCATGACTCATAAACCAAAAATCGAATTTTGCAGGTTTGTTTCAGTTAACCAAGCAACAATTTAAAGAAAACCAAGCTAGGCTCTGATACCACTGATGGGTTTTAGCCATAAGAACTTTCCTATGTGCGCATGCAAAACCCTAATGCTTGGATCTAGGCTTTCTAATTAAACATGCTTTGAATCCAAGACTTCTAATGGCTAATTAGGTTAAATAACAACATTGAAACAGATCTAGAATCATACCTTTGAGTTCCTTGTTGATCTTGTAGTCTTGGAGCTTCTAGAGTCACAAATGTTACTCCTCTAATGGTTTACAAACACCAATAGCAAGCAAGATGATTTAGGAGAGAGGAGAGGGGAGGAATTCGGCCAGAGTATCTCTACTTTAGATGGTGTATCGAATTCCCTTACCCCTAGGGTCTATTTATACTTGTAAACTCCTTAAGGGTTACAACCTAAACCCTAATTGGATAATCTTCTCTTAAGGCTATCCAAATCCATTCCATAGATAAGCCTTTGGACGATTTTAGCTATCCTATATCTCATAGAATTCGTCCAAAGCATATCCCAATGGATTTATAGTCTAAAGTGTAACTATCAAACAATTGACAGTTTATACCCTCTTATTTAATTAATCTCTTTAAGTCACCA
This sequence comes from Lactuca saligna, assembly GCF_052625555.1. NCBI lineage: Eukaryota > Viridiplantae > Streptophyta > Magnoliopsida > Asterales > Asteraceae > Lactuca > Lactuca saligna. The sequence continues at coordinate 27,959,743 of NC_136424.1, forward strand.
AATTAATTCCAATTAATTTATGACTTATATCAATCAAATAACCATATATTATTCCTTATAATATTTACTCTCTTTTAACAAATCATCCATCAAGTTGCTATGGTGAAGGCAACCCAAAAGGACCATGCACAACCGGATCAAATACTTGCCTATTATAGTTGCAGCCTTAGACACTATTCCAACAAAACACACGTATTGTAAAGTTACGACATGCAAATTCATGTCGTCTTCCTTTATGACAGGGCCTTTCTTGATACGCATTGTGCGGCATAACTGTGCGTCGTAAATGCGCATCGTAAACAGACGATACGCAAATGCGCGTCGTCTTTCGTTATGACAGGGCCTTTCTTGACGCGTATTTGCGCGTCGTCTGAGCCTTTTACGACACTCATTGTGCGTTGTAAAAGGATGTTTTTCTAGTAGTGCCCAAATCTTGATGTGATATAAATTGGGAACTTTCCCAGTCCACATCTCGTGAGGTGTTTTGGCAACCTTCTTAGTAAGGACTAGATTAAGGATATGGATGACAGTCTCTAAGGCATATCCCCCGAATAAGATTGGTAATGAAGCTCAACTCATCATGGAACGGACCATGTATAACAAGGTTCGATTGCGCCTCTCAGTCACACCGTTCGGCTGTGGTGTCCTAGGAGGTGTCAACTGTGAAACAGTTCCACATTCCTTAAGATAGTCAAGGAACTATGTACTAAGATACTCTCCTTCTCGATCGGATCGGAGCATCTTAATGTTTCTACTCAGCTGATTCTCAACTTCCGGTTTAAACTCTTTGAACTTTTCAAAGGTTTCTGACTTATGCTTGATTAAGTAGACATAGCTATATCTACTGTAATCATCAGTAAAAGTCACATAGAAGCAGTTAGCATCCCTAGTGGTGGATCTAAAGGGTCCACACACATCTGTGTGTATGAAGTCCAACAAACCTTCACCCGTAGCACAAGTACTAGTGAAGGGTGACTTTGTCATTTTTCCAAGCAAACAAGACTCACAACTATCATTTGACCTTAAGTCAAACGAATCCAAGACTCCAGACTTCTGGAGTTGGCCTATGCACTTCTTGTTAACATGTCCAAGACGACAATGCCACAAGTATGCTTTATCCAAACTAGTGGAAGAATCAATATGTAAGACATTATTTCCTAAGTTGTCTACAACTGACACAATTTCATATACACCATCACAAGGTAATGCTTTAAAATAAAGAACATTATTAAAAAAAGCATTAATACAACCAACTTCATTATCAAATGAAAAAGTAAATCCTTGTTTGTACAAACCATGAAAGAAAATAATATTTCTCGCCATTTCAGATGAGTAACAACACTTATTCAAATCTAATACTAACCCACTACTTAGCAACAAAGAATAAACTCCAATGTTGGTGACAGGTGAAGCTTTCCTATTCCCCGTGATCAAGTTTATATTTCCGTGCTCCACATCCTCACTTCTTATTAGGTCCTACAAATCAGAACATATATGAATACCACAACCTGTATCAAGAACCCAAGAAGTAGTATGTGATGAGTTATTAGACAATATAGTGTAAATACTGCATGGGTAGGTTTGACCTTCCCATCCTTAACATCTTCCAGGTACTTGGGGCAGTGTCGTTTCTAGTGCCCCTTTTCCTAACAATAGAAGCATTGGGCTTCCTATGGGTTGGAAGAAGGAGTGACATAACCACCTTTGGTTCCACTTGAAGAGGATCCATCAAGATACTTTCCCTTGGTACCCTTCGAAGGGGTATTCCTCTTCTTCATTCTACTTTGCTCGATTGCCAGAAGAGGGGGGGGGGGGTGTTAGGAATAGGAGTAGTAACAACCAATTTACCCTTGAGACCGGTTTCGGCGGTCTTCAAAAGTCGTTAAAGTTTGTTGAGTGTGACATCCTCCTTGTTCATGTGATAGGTCATCCGAAACTGATCATAACAAGTAGGTAAGGAGTGCAGTCTGATATCAATAGACAACTCCTCAGGGAAGTTCACATTCAACTTCAATAAACGGTCCACAAATCTTTGCATCTTCTGTATGTGGCCTGTGATGGATTCACAATCCTTCATTCAGGTTGTTATCATGGAATAGATGATTTCATACCTCTCTTGAAGAGCACTTTGATGGTAGCGGTCCATCAAGTCCATGTGAATCTCAAAAGGGTAAAAGTCCTCATAGGACTTCTGGAGTTCAGCTGTCATTGTGGCCAACATGATACATGCCACTTTGGTAGTGTAACATCCGGAAAATACAACCAATTAAAATTTTTCAAAACAACCCGATTTTCATTAAAATGTTTACAAAAAGGTTTTCAATACAAGTCATTAGAGTATTCCCAGAATCACATTGCTACAAAATCATGAGGAGCGGTACGATCGCGCCTTCGCCTTGCCACAGTCTCCTGAACAACCTGAAAAACATTAAACCACAACTGTAAGCCCGAAAGCTTAGTGAGATACCCCCAAAATACCAACCACGTATACGCCCTTCCAGGCTGCGACCTTCCGGTCCAAAACATATAAAACATACATAACATAACAGAACATAGAACATCCATGCATATCGGGTCTACCGTGTGACTGGTCCGCCGTATCGGCCTTCAGTCCAACGGATCCATCCTCCAGGTCTAGTCATGTCCTTCGAGTCTACAGTGGGGTTGGTCCGCCCGCATCGGGCCTTCAACCCACCTGGTCCACTCTCTGAGTCTACAGTGTGACTGGTCCGCCCGCATCGGGCCTTCAGTCGGCCTGGTCCACTCTCCGAGCCTCGGCACGTCTGGTTCGCCCTCGTGGGGCCTACAGCCTATCCGGACCGCTCGCTGGGCCTTCGGAACAACCAGTCCGCCTTGGGTATCTTGGCCTACAGCACAAAGCAGGACCCACCTCAACCCATCTCCAGTCCAAACAACCATGTGCACAAAACATACATTCATATAACAGTCATAGTCAACAAACCGAGCAAGCAGATCACATAGCATATCATTACCCTAACCGGGTTACCGACCTAACCGGTCACTAGCATAGCATCACTCTGTATATCGGGAAAACTGACCTTAACAAGGCCTCCTAGCATGTACCATCCTAGCTACCAGGATGCAGACACATCAAACAATAACATAATAACCATAACCGAATCTCAATACAATAAACGGTCGGCCTTGGTGCCTTAGACCCTGTTAATATAGTGAGGATAACTCACCTCGAAACTGTCGGCTGAAAAGATAAGATCCCGCTGCTCCGAACTCTGACACGAACTCCTCCACTAAACATCAAAACATACAACTCAATAAATACCCTTAATTACCAAAATACCCCTGGAAGACAACTGGTCAACCACGGACAAGTCAAAGTCAACCCCTGACTGACCCTACTCGCCGAGTCAACCCGATGACTCGCCGAGTTCATATGCTCGGAACTTCCTTCAATCAGCGACCCAACTCGCCGAGTCACCCCAAGACTCGTCGAGTCCAACAACTCTGAGTCCACTCGCACCCAACTCACCGAGTCATCCCTTGACTCACCGATTCATCGACTCAACCAGAAATATTGGGACTTCCTCGACAAGACTCGCCGAGTCCAAATGGACTCGTTGAGTCGAAGGCCATCTTCAACCTACTCGCCGAGTTGTTCTTCCAACTCGTCGAGTCCCAGGCCATCTTCAAGCAACTCGTCGAGTCCACCCATGTGACTCGTCGAGTACCACCGGTCTGAATCCATACAGAAGCATCTCAGGCCATGCAATTGATCCAAAACATAGATCCAACCTCCTACAATCCATCCATCACGTAAAGTGGCAAACTTTACGTGAATCTAACGAGATCTAATCCATATTCACCTTAAAACCAAGGTTTGGGACATGGTGGCTTCACTAAGCACTCAAACACAGGAACTTTAATGCACTCTAGGCCTTCACTATTCCAGATCTGAGGTAGCAACCTTAGATCTATCCTCCAAACTCCAAAACATTCCAAGACATACTCCCCACAAACCCCAAAATGATGAAACTAGGAATGCACAGCCTAAGGACGAAGATATTACCTCCAAAAGATGCCTCAATAGCTGCCAAACTCGAATCCAAGCAAAGCCCTTTGATCCAAGCCACTTCTCCTTCAAGATCTCTTCAAACAACACCTCTCCAAGCTCTAATTTGCTCCATAAATGATCTCTCCATGAATTTAGGGTTTCTGGAACTCAAGGGGGGAATAAAGGAGGCTGTGGAGGGGTATAATGCTCTTTATATAGGGCTCAACCCCGAAAATTAGGGTTTTCTCCATACAGCACCTACTCGCCGAGTCCATCCTTGGGACTCGCCGAGTAGGCCACTTGACACGCGACCATGACCGCGACCTGAATCGTCGAGTCTATCCATGGACTCACCGAGTCATCCTCTAAAACTTACACTTTTAGCCCTTCAACTCTACCCTTGCGATTCTGGGATGTTACAATTCTTCCCCACTTAAATTAGGCTTCGTCCTCAAAGCCTACGACATCTCATCTTCAAATTACTTCCCACGACGCGCCACATGACCTTGACCGAACCAAGTCCCTCAAGGTACAACCATAGAACTAGAAGCTCACTTTCTCCTTCCATACGGTGTCCCCACCACCTACTCAAACCGGGCACCAACTGTACCCTCCGATAACCACACTCAACAACCGAGAATTACCCATGATGCCTTACTGCTCCAATTCTCATCTTTCACTTGACTCATATGGCTATAATGCCACGAAACATCGGATCCCCGATCCGAATTCCACTCTATCCATCCCATGACGACCGAAAGACCCATTCTTCCATTTCGGAGCAACTCCCCCGAGTTCTCCTCTCGCAATTACACACACATGCTGATCTAGCTCTAGCACCCTCAAGTTTGGAAAACCTGATACACTGATGATATCCTCAAACATCCTTCTAGGATGAACCGCTAAAACATAGCCAAAACCCTGATCAGAATCTCACTGAGAGTCCAAGACTCTCTTTCTACGTCCCTTCCGAACCCCTCTCCCTGGTTCTACGCTTGCGGTATTCCCTCCGCGCCCTGAGCAAACATATCAAGTCGAATGAGCTTTTATTCCACCGCCACAACACACTACTCAAAGACCATCAACGGACCACTCCAATCATAACTCTACACTGCCGCTTTCACTTCCGTGAATTCGCACTCCCTTTTCGGAATTCCATTCCTCCCTCTTTCCTTACCAAGGAAACCACTCCGCCCAGTCACCATGACAGGCACCATGGTGCTCATCCCACGCTACATTACCTCTTTAAAGCGTACCCAACATCCATGCATCACCACTACTCTGACTCTCATCACAGGGACTCTCAAGCCCATGCACTACCTTCACTGCTCAAGATCGCTACCCGGGGCCAGACCTCCCAATGTAATCACACGGCAACATACGCAACCCATAACCTCAATCCGATCCAACAATACTCGCAGAGTCTTCAGCATGACTGGACCGCCTCCCCAGGCCTTCAGCCAATCTGGACCACTCTCAGAACCTTCAGCCAATCTGACTGGACCGTCCTCCGAGCCTTCGGTCTTACTAGTACGCCTACCGGCCTTCAGTCTATCCGGACCGCTCAACTAGCATTCATCACTCCGAACCATCCCTTCGGGAAATCCTCCCGTGCATACCGTTCTAGCCCTCTAGGGGTTCCGAACTCTATCTCCATCATACATACTCGATCCCAGCCTGCTCCCATGCCTTCCTCAATCAACTGCTCTAGGTCTGTATTCCGCCCCGCATGCCTGTTACTCACCCATACGAGCCTGCTTTCGACTGATAGAAATACCGCTGAATTCCCCAAGCAGCTAAACAACCTCTCAGGCCCAATGATCATCCGGAGAATTTCCAATTCTCCCCCACTTAGGACACTGCCAGTTAGTCACCGGTTGCCATCACCGATCTCCCCAAGCAACCTTGCAGGAAACAACACATGCACTCAAAATGTTTTCACCAGCGCCAACAACTTTCATACAAATCATGTTCCCACGCTGCACAACCCATTCAAAAGGAACCCAATCTTCAACTATCCATTCCTCAGACTGCAGAATCTAACTGGCCTTCAAACCAACGCCGCATCCGCCACCAATCCTCACAAAGATAATCAACGATAGCTCGACGTACTAATCCATAACCATAACGATCCTTCAGGGAACAAAAGATACTAAAACGAAATCTCGATCACAACTCGCCAAACCCTCAAGGAACAATGAATACCACACGAAAACCCGAAACGCAATTCCATAACCAACCAACGAAACCAACACATAACAATACTCCACAACAATCATAAATAATCAGTCTATCCGGACCGCTCAACTAGCATTCATCAGTCCGAACCATCCCTTCGGGAAATCCTCCCGTGCATACCGTTCTAGCCCTCTAGGGGTTCCGAACTCTATCTCCATCATACATACTCGATCCCAGCCTGCTCCCATGCCTTCCTCAATCAACTGCTCTAGGTCTGTATTCCGCCCCGCACGCCTGTTACTCACCCATACGAGCCTGCTTTCGACTGATAGAAATACCGTTGAATTCCCCAAGCAGCTAAACAACCTCTCAGGCCCAATGATCATCCGGAGAATTTCCAATTCTCCCCCACTTAGGACACTGCCAGTTAGTCACCGGTCGCCATCACCGATCTCCCCAAGCAACCTTGCAGGAAACAACACATGCACTCAAAATGTTTTCACCAGCACCAACAACTTTCATACAAATCATGTTCCCACGCTGCACAACCCATTCAAAAGGAACCCAATCTTCAACTATCCATTCCTCAGACTGCAGAATCTAACTGGCCTTCAAACCAACACCGCATCCGCCACCAATCCTCACAAAGATAATCAACGATAGCTCGACGTACTAATCCATAACCATAACGATCCTTCAGGGAACAAAAGATACTAAAACGAAATCTCGATCACAACTCGCCAAACCCTCAAGGAACAACGGATACCACATGAAAACCCGAAACGCAATTCCATAACCAACCAACGAAACCAACACATAACAATACTCCACAACAATCATAAATAATCAGTCTATCCGGACCGCTCAACTAGCATTCATCAGTCCGAACCATCCCTTCGGGAAATCCTCCCGTGCATACCGTTCTAGCCCTCTAGGGGTTCCGAACTCTATCTCCATCATACATACTCGATCCCAGCCTGCTCCCATGCCTTCCTCAATCAACTGCTCTAGGTCTGTATTCCGCCCCGCACGCCTGTTACTCACCCATACGAGCCTGCTTTCGACTGATAGAAATACCGCTGAATTCCCCAAGCAGCTAAACAACCTCTCAGGCCCAATGATCATCCGGAGAATTTCCAATTCTCCCCCACTTAGGACACTGCCAGTTAGTCACCGGTCGCCATCACCGATCTCCCCAAGCAACCTTGCAGGAAACAACACATGCACTCAAAATGTTTTCACCAGCGCCAACAACTTTCATACAAATCATGTTCCCACGCTGCACAACCCATTCAAAAGGAACCCAATCTTCAACTATCCATTCCTCAGACTGCAGAATCTAACTGGCCTTCAAACCAACGCCGCATCCGCCACCAATCCTCACAAAGATAATCAACGATAGCTCGACGTACTAATCCATAACCATAACGATCCTTCAGGGAACAAAAGATACTAAAACGAAATCTCGATCACAACTCGCCAAACCCTCAAGGAACAACGGATACCACACGAAAACCCGAAACGCAATTCCATAACCAACCAACGAAACCAACAGATAACAATACTCCACAACAATCATAAATAATCAAAACATCAGAAAGAACATACCCGCAGCAGCAAGCTGAAAAACACGACCCTAAGCCCTTGGGGGCTCCGCTCCACCCTGATCTCCACCTGTGATCCTTAACGTAGCCGGTGCTGGAGCCTGCACCGGTCCTGCAGCAAGCCGTGGACAGTTGACCTTCAAATGTCCAACCTGATGACAATGATAGCATATCCTCAAATCCCGAACCGGCACTGACTGCCGACAATCCCTCACATAGTGTCCCTCATTTCCGTACTTGCGGCATGCTCCACCGGACCGACAAACCCCGGCATGACCCCTTCCACACTTTCCACAGACGTGGCTACCCTGATCTCCCATCCTGGAATCAACGATCTTAGACCGTTTCGTCGCCGGCTGTGACTGAACCGGAGCTTGCCTCAGCTCACGCATCTGCAACTCAATCTCTAACTCACGCCGCTTGGCGGCCTCCTGCAACTCCAGCAAAGTCTCGCACCTCTGTGCAGACACAAACTGTCTGATGTCTCTCTTTAGCATACTCAGATATCGGGACATCTGAGCCTGCTCCGAAGTGAACTCAGGGCAAAACATCGCCCTCTCAGTAAACATCCTGGTGATTTCCGTCACCGACTCCGAAACCTGTTTCATCTCCAAGAACTCCTGAGCCAACCTCTCCCTCTCGACCTGCGGAACATAACGAGTGCTGAACATCTCTCTGAACCAATCCCATGAAATCGCAGCTCTCTGCGCATCCGAGTACGACCCCGTGGTCAATCTCCACCAATCCTTTGCTCCGAGCCTCAACAGGTTCAAACCACACCACACCCTCTGATCAGCAGGGCATGAACACGTGAAGAAACATCCCTCCACATCTGATAACCATCTCATAGCAACGATCGGATCCTGAACTCCATCAAAAGTGGGAGGCTTCGTATTATCGAAGTCCCGATACTGAAAACCTCTACTAGCTCCTCCCCCTGCCGATGCGGCAGCCGTCTCCGTGTGAGCCGCATAGCGCTCATCAAAATACTCCACCATGGCGGTCTTGATCGACCCAAACAACTCTGGCAGCTCAGCCCGAAACAATGCAGCAACCTCATCATGCAGGATCTCATGAATCCTCGCATCCAACTCGTGCGTACTCATCTGACTGACAACCTCTAGCTGTACAGACCCACCCGGAACTCCCTCTCCTGTTCCTGATCCTGACCCGGATCCACTCCCAGCGTGCCTTGAAATCTCCATACTGAAAATAAAACACCAAATCTCATACATATTCCACTATCCCGGGAACCAGCTCTCATCTCAACCCTAGAGGTCATGGTTTCCCTGATACGCGTATGAGTCCGTGCTTTCAGTAGTACGGGCCCATACTACCTTCCACACCAACCCATATTTGTATGAAGTACTCCCACAACACCCTAGCGACACACATAACAACGCTCTATCCTCACAACTAGAGGAACACTAGAAATCTCTCACAAGGAACCCTAGGCTAGCAGGCATCATAAATCAGGCAACTCATCAATAAATCCTGAAGATCCCTAGCCTAACTCTAGCATGCTGTTCTATCAAAGCTCAATAAAACAATTGTCATGTATGGTATTTTGGGGTTACTTACTGGCTCCGGCTGATCGTACCTCTGCGTCCTCCTTTACTTATTTTGAAAACCATTTTAAACTCTCTTTTTGAAAACTCTCCTCGATTTGAGACTGGAGTCACACAAGTGTTTCTCCAATTCACTCAAACCAAGGCTCTGATACTAACTTGTAACATCCGGAAAATACAACCAATTTAAATTTTTCAAAACATCCCGATTTTCATTAAAATGTTTACAAAAAGGTTTTCAATACAAGTCATTAGAGTATTCCCAGAATCACATTGCTACAAAATCATGAGGAGCGGTACGATCGCGCCTTCGCCTTGCCACAGTCTCCTGAACAACCTGAAAAACATTAAACCACAACTGTAAGCCCGAAAGCTTAGTGAGATACCCCCAAAATACCAACCACGTATACGCCCTTCCAGGCTGCGACCTTCCGGTCCAAAACATATAAAACATACATAACATAACAGAACATAGAACAGCCATACATATCGGGTCTACCGTGTGACTGGTCCGCCATATCGGCCTTCAGTCCAACGGATCCATCCTCCAGGTCTAGTCATGTCCTTCGAGTCTACAGTGGGGTTGGTCCGCCCGCATCGGGCCTTCAACCCACCTGGTCCACTCTCTGAGTCTACAGTGTGACTGGTCCGCCCACATCGGGCCTTCAGTCGGCCTGGTCCACTCTCCGAGCTTCGGCACGTCTGGTCCGCCCTCGTGGGGCCTACAGCCTATCCGGACCGCTCGCTGGGCCTTCGGAACAACCGGTCCGCCCTGGGTATCTTGGCCTACAGCACAAAGCAGGACCCGCCTCAACCCATCTCCAGTTCAAACAACCATGTGCACAAAACATACATTCATATAACAGTCATAGTCAACAAACCGAGAAAGCAGATCACATAGCATATCATTACCCTAACCGGGTTACCGACCTAACCGGTCACTAGCATAGCATCACTCTGTATATCGGGAAAACTGACCTTAGCAAGGCCTCCTAGAATGTACCATCCTAACTACCAGGATGCAGACACATCAAACAATAACATAATAACCATAACCAAATCTCAATACAATAAAGGGCCGGCCTTGGTGCCTTAGACCCTGTTGATATAGTGAGGATAACTCACCTCGAAACTGTCGGCTGAAAAGATAAGATCCCGCTGCTCCGAACTCTGACACGAACTCCTCCACTAAACATCAAAACATATAACTCAATAAATACCCTTAATTACCAAAATACCCCTGGAAGACAACTGGTCAACCACGGACAAGTCAAAGTCAACCCCTGACTGACCCTACTCGCTGAGTCAACCCGATGACTCGCCGAGTCCATATGCTCAGAACTTCCTTCAATCAGTGACCCAACTCACCGAGTCACCCCAAGACTCGTCGAGTCCAACAACTCTGAGTCCACTCGCACCCAACTCACCGAGTTATCCTTTGACTCACCGATTCATCGACTCAACCAGAAATATTGGGATTTCCTCGACAAGACTCGCCGAGTCCAAATGGACTCGTCGAGTCCAAGGCCATCTTCAACCTACTCGCCGAGTTGTTCTTCCAACTCGTCGAGTCCCAGGCCATCTTCAAGCAACTCGTTGAGTCCACCCATGTGACTCGTCGAGTACCACCGGTCTGAATCCATACAGAAGCATCTCAGGCCATGCAATTGATCCAAAACATAGATCCAACCTCCTACAATCCATCCATCACGTAAAGTGGCAAAATTTACGTGAATCTAACGAGATCTAAGCCATATTCACCTTAAAACCAAGGTTTGGGACATGGTGGCTTCACTAAGCACTCAAACACAGGAACTTTAATGCACTCTAGGCCTTCAATATTCCAGATCTGAGGTAGCAACCTCAGATCTATCCTCCAAACTCCAAAACATTCCAAGACATACTCCCCACAAACCCCAAATGATGAAACTAGGAATGCACAGCCTAAGGACGAAGATATTACCTCCAAAAGATGCCTCAATAGCTACCAAACTCGAATCCAAGCAAAGCCCTTTGATCCAAGCCACTTCTCCTTCAAGATCTCTTCAAACAACACCTCTCCAAGCTCTAATTTGCTCCACAAATGATCTCTCCATGAATTTAGGGTTTCTGGAACTCAAGGGGGGAATAAAGGAGGCTGTGGAGGGGTATAATGCTCTTTATATAGGGCTTAACCCCGAAAATTAGGGTTTTCTCCATACAGCACCTACTCGCCGAGTCCATCCTTGGGACTCGCCGAGTAGGCCACTTGACACGCGACCATGACCGCGACCTGACTCGTCGAGTCTATCCATGGACTCGCCGAGTCATCCTCTAAAACTTACACTTTTAGCCCTTCAACTCTACCCTTGCGATTCCGGGATGTTACAGGTAGCATCTCTCTCTGTGCCCTAAAGTCAGCGATCTCCTCTGGAGTAGCAGTAGACTCATCAATTTCTTTCAGCTCCTTGTCGAGTACATATTCCTTGTCCTCATAATGCATGACCATCCTGATGTTCCTGATCCAATCATTAAAGTTTGATCCATCAAAGATAACTCCCCCATAAAGGTTCATGAGAGAGAAGGAGCTGGTTGGGTTTAAGCCAGAAGCAACATTATTGGAAGACATCTGAAATGAAGAAAGACAAGTTTAGATTAGATATAAAATCCTTAATGCGACACCCAAATATAATATTAAGGCTAGGACCTAACATAATACTTTATAACTTGTAAGAGGTATGTTGTAATCCAAGCTATAAAATATTTGAAGGTAGGTGAATGAAATAGTTATTAGGTTTTAATTGAAATGAAACTCCTAGATCTTTTGAGATTCATTGAAGTTTTCAATGGCATGTTTAAATTTTGATTGTTGCCTCTCAAGTTTGTGACTAGGATGCCGAGGATCACAAACAAGGTGTGAATAACCATGCAAATTAAGTTGGTACCTTTAATCTTTATCACCTAATCGATGTGTCGGTTACCCACACGCACTCCACCTATCTATGATAAACATTAATTCACCCTTTGCCACTATTACTAGTCCATGTTAGTGTGCCCGTTACCCACACACGCTCCACCAATGACATAGTAAGGTACAAAGTGTAAGTTCATGGGATAGCACCAATTTCACATTTTCCTAAAGTAACTAAGATTGGGAATTTATAAAAGGTTTAGTTACTTTATATTTTTCATTATACATTTAATGAGAATTATAGTCCTTGTCCTACCTATTCGGCTAACGACCCTCCACCATTCAAGGAAGCGATGGGTGAGAGTGGAGACCCATTAAGCTGTCATTTTATAGGCAACAACCTTATACCCCCCTTATCGATAGGCTTCGTGAATGAGGCCTATAAACAATAAAATTGACTTGCTCTTATACATATATATATATATATATATATATATATATATATATATATATATATATATATATATATATATATATATATAAATTAATTATTAACTTATAATACCATAAAGTATAAGGGTTAAAATTTAACTTTTAAAACTCTAGGGTTTGGAATTAAAGTTTTCTAAAGTGACTTTACAAATTCCAAAACTTGAGGGCAAGTTTTAAAACTATTCAAAACCTTTCAACTTCATAACTTATGCGTTTAATGGTTTATTAAAATGAAGGCTCTTCACTTTATGTAACCTGTGGATCTTTAATGACTCTTTAAAGAAGTGACTTTTGGTAATCTATAACTTGAGGATAAATTATGGACTCCATCAATAACATTTAGATCAAAAAATATATCATCAAACAATTTGCACATAATTCCTATGATCTTACTAAAACTTATAAGCATGAACATTCATATCAACAATTTAAAGAATCATATAAACACATATAAAACTTGAAATTTTGATAATAGCCATTGTAAATGGACTAGCACAATCATTACAACATCAAAAAACAGGTTTTATAAGTCCAAAATAGTTTAGGGTAATGATTCTAGTCCATTATTAGCAGCAAAACTCGAAATTCTATACACAGGGGCTCCTACTCGCCGAGTGCAAGAACCTACTCGATGAGTAGGATAGATTTTCACTTGGACTCGTCGAGTCCCCCCATGGACGCGATGAGTCCACTGCACAGTCAACAGAAAAATCGATTTTTTCAAGCAGTTTGCATCAAATACAAAGAAAACAAGCCTAGGCTCTGATATCACTGATGGGTTTTGAGCATTCTAACACTCCTATGGTGTACATGCAACCTTAGAAACCTTGGATCTATGTTTTCTCTAATATTCATGCAAATTTGATTTTCCAAGGTTTTCATCCAAACTAGCATGGCATGGGGTATTTGTGATATGAAAACTAGAAGAATGACATACCTTTCTTGTAACTTGGATTCCTTAAGACCTTGTGAGCCTAGCACCCCAAATGTGATGCCTCAAATGTTTTATACAGCACCACAAGTCTTGGAATAACTTGAGAGGAGAACACTTGATCACAAAATTGGCTAGCCCTCACCCTTTTAGTCTTAGTGTCGATTTTAGTCCATATGAGGTTCTTTATATAGTGTGTCGCATGTAGGGTTACACCATGTAAACCCTAATTGTGCATGGATTTTCATTTCCCCATGATCCATGGGTTTTAACCTCCATGGAGCATCCATGGAGTACTCAATGGGTCCTATCCCAATCTAGTGAATCATGAACCATAAGCCCACCATACAAGAATGAATGATTTACATAATCAATCCTCACATATTTATAGTCTCTTTTTATCACAAAATTAATTCTTGATCAATAGTAATTAAATAATATCATTTCATATTAATCTATTATAACTTATAATATATTAACAAATCGTAAGTGTCCTTTTTCTCATTTTGTCTATCCAATTGTTGAGATGCCATGCAACCCAAATGGACTATGCCAAACCGGGTCAAGTACATACTAAATATAGTTATGGACTTAGACACCTTATCCAACACTTTATGCTTGCTTTGGTCTCTTATTAGAAAGCTTGTGTACTAGTGACCAAAATCTTCACTATTTCCTCTAAGGACATACTTGATGAACCCATTTCTTGAAGTGAATGGTGTGGTTACCTTTGCTGAAAGTTCTGAGGTGGGAAAGGTGGTATTTGTTGGTATGAAGGTGGTTATCTTTATTGATAACCCCCGTTTTGATTTCCTCTCTAACCTTAACTGTTGTTCCAAGTTTGATCAACTTGGGTTGCTTATAACCTCTTTGGTTTGACCCAGAAAAGCCTCCTAAAGCTCGTTCCTCTTCATAATCTTCTTCTTGCAATTGAGGGCGCATGTCGGTTGGGTGTTCGATTTGAGTGCAAATTTCACAAGGGCGTGGTGTGGGTTACACACCTTCGTCTTTATCAAGAATCCTGACTACCTTCGTGAGCTCGGATAATTGAGATTTAATTTGAGGATTGTGCACTTCTTTTACACCCCATAGTGCATCCATTTACCAACCATATTCTTGAGAAGTGTGATTCAAATCTTCATCAATATTTTTTTATCAATTCCATCATTTCTATTGGGGTCTTGTCAACATGGGATCCTCTAACTGAAGCATTAAGGAGCCTCATTTCCCATGGTAACATGCCCTTACAAAAGTATCGAAGGAGTTTGTATTTAGAGATCCCATGTTTATGGCATCGAGTGCACAACTTCTTGAATCTTTCCCAACAGATTTGAAAGGATTCATTATGTTTCTGCTTGATGCCGATAATTTCCCTACGCAAAGCTAAAGTCGTTATTTTTGGGAAATATTTCTCTAGTAATTGCCCTGGTGGGAGGTCTTAAAGTCAATATTTTGCTGCCTCTTGCACCGTGAAGGGGAATGCCCTAAGCTTGATTTGTTTCTCCGTGACATTACATGGCTTCATCCTAATACATACAACATGAAACTCGATGAGGGACTTGTGGGGGTCTTCATTTTCAAGACCTCTAAAGGTAGGGAGTAGGTTAATGAGACCAAACTTTGTTCAAGGTTTGTGGATAAGTGATGCAAAGAGGTTATTGAATAACATCTTGCCTTTTCCATTGGTGAAAGGTTTGCTTGGGCAGGTTAGGTGGACGAAGATTGTTGTTATTACCTTTGTTTCATCCTTCGTCTCCCATGGTAGGAGTAGGAATTGAGGTTTATCTGGATATAAAGTCTAGGATTGTAACAGCCGGATTTTATCAGGTATCTTATTTATTGTATTTTGTTGATTTGTGAGGGGGACTCGGCGAGTTAGAGCTTAGACTCGCCGAGTAGGGACGCGGATTTGGATGCGGGATCGCGCCTGGACTCGACGAGTCCAGGATATGGACTCGGCGAGTCAGCGTTGTGTAATGAAACCCTAATTTCTCGGGTTTGAGACTTATTCAAAGGGCCTAATGGCCGTCATTTGTGCTTACCAGCCCCTTGAGTGAAACCCTAATCGAGTGTGAGCATTTGGAGCTAAGTAGGAGGCCATTGTTGACCTTGGAGGTGCCATTGTTGCAAGGAAGGAGAAGAGCTAGCCAAGGAAAGCAAGAAGGAGCCACTTCTGTGGGTTTGGAGTCCAGAGCATCACTTTTGTGGTAATAAATCCGAGTTACCTTCTTGTTTGTTGTTGTTTATTTAGATTTAGGGTTTGTTGAACCCTTTTATGGCAAGATTTAGTGTCCTTTTGGTCCCTTATGAGGTTGGAACCATAGATCTGGACCCTTAGAGGTCCAGAGTGTCCCTTTACCCAAGCTTTTTGAGGATCAATGGAGGCTTTGGATTGGAATCCTCATGCCTTAGGTCAAAAACTCCATTATTGAGCTATAGGGTGTGTTATGAGCACCAAGATAGGAGCTTTACGTGATGAATCAGTCGAGGGAGGCCAGATCTATAGTTTTTGGAAGCAGATCTGACCTTAGAAGCGAGTTGGAGTGGTTGCATGGCATGGACTCGCCGAGTTTGTTCATCCGACTCGGCGAGTAGCTTGAAGATTGCCTTGGGACTGCTCAGCGAGTGGTCCAATCGAGTCATGGGTAGACTCAGTGAGTCAGGGTGAGTTGGAGAGGGTTGACGAGTGGACTAAGTCAAACTTGGACTCGCCGAGTTGTCCTTGAGACTCGGCGAGTTGAGTCGGGGTGGCCCCGCGATTCATTCAGGTGAAACTCGTCGAGTAAAGGGGGGATACTCTACGTGTAGTAAGAGGATTTCAGAGGGTTGGTGAAAACGTCTAGACTCGCCGAGTCGCCATGGTACTCGCTGAGTCCGGTCAGAGTTGACCGTTGACCGTTGACCGTTGACCAGAGTTGACCTGTGTTGACTTCTTATAGATAGTCAACCTTAGAGATATAAAGTGTTAATTAGAAACGTATAATGTTATAGGAGGATTAGAGCTTGGAGGATTGAGCACGAGGGATTTCCAGGATTCGTGAGATACCGAGATACGCGAGGTGAGTCTTCTCACTATACTATATTACCTTGAGTAGGTAACCAAAGTTATGTGATAGAGTATTTGTATGCTATGTATGTTATGTGTTGTACTGCATTATTTCTATGTGATTTATGTAGTGCATGTTTATCATAGCTAGAACCTGAGGGTTCACAGGGTTTGGGTGCACGGACCCACAGAGTTATAGCGTCGAGTGGCTAATATGTGTTATATGCGGTATTTTGGGGAACTCACTAAGCCTTGTGCTTACAGTGTTTGATGTTATTGTTTCAGGTACTAGTGACGACCGTGGGAAGGCGTCGGCTTGATCCGTACACACACACTCGGAGTTTTTACATTGTGATCTTGGGATTTTGTATCAACCTATATTGGATAATTAATATGGTTGTTTGATTAATATTAATCGAATTATGTTTTATAAGAAAATCGAAAAAAAATTGTTTTGAAATTTACGGTGTTACAATTTGGTATCAGAGCCTTGGTTTGAGGGATTCGGGTACACCTTCGGGAGTATTTGAACTCAAACTGAGGAATTGGAAAGATATTTTCAAAAGAAAACCTAACTTTTCTAAGAGTAAAAGATTTTCTTGAAAAAGAAACAAATTCCAGGAAGAAACGTGTGTACGATCAGTCAGCGCCCGAACGATGAATTCCCAAAATAACTTTGTATTACGTGATATTAATATTGATATGATGTATCTGCATGCTAGAGTAGGCTAGGTATTGCTAATAGGACTAGAGTGGCCTGATTTGTGATGCCTTAGCCTAGGGAGGGGTGAGCTGCTATGAGATGCTGAGAGTGAGTAGGTAGCAGCAAGGGGTTTATGAGAAATCTATTAGAGAGTGGTCTACGCATGATAGAGTACTTGGGAATTGGGATCCGAAGAGGAAGGTTTGGGGTGTGTACTGAGACGGTGTGGACAGTAGTATTGGGCCCGTACTACTGAAAGCACCGGGGCAGTACACAGTCCAGATAAGAATCTTGGGATTCCAAGAATCAAGGAGGGGTGGATTGTCGAGTGTAAGAATGTTCGAGTGAATTCTAATTTATCGCATGTTGTATTTCAGAGGTTGATCATGGTGAGGACACGTCATATGCCGGAGGGTGCCGGAGCTAGTGATGAGGAGATTCGACAGATCATTCATGAGGAGGTGGCTGCGGTCATCAGAGCTGAGATACCAGAGATGTTCGGGTCTATTAAGACCGCACTGATTGAGACATTTGACGAGCGTTATGCCGCTCTTTCTGAGGCTGCTGTTGCAGCGGCTACCGCAGCGATCGCTGCGGCGAGACCCCAGGGAGGTGATGCGTCACTGTTTTGGGAGTTCAGCAACACCAAACCACCAGAGTTTGATGGTACACAGGATCCGGTGGCAGCTATGAGGTGGATATCTGATATGGAGGGATGCTTCTTCACTTGCTCATCCCCTGAGCATTTGAAGGTTCGGTTCGCGCTGAACCAGCTTCGCTTAGGAGCGAAGGACTGGTGGAAGTTTGTGACGACGCATTTCACGCCTGCTGAGCTTTCGGCAGTGACCTGGGAGAGGTTCACTACCATGTTCCGAGATGAGTACGTTCCCCAGGTGGAAAGGGAGCGTTTGGCACAGGAGTTTCTGACCCTCAAGCAGGGTACTGAGTCAGTTACAGCGATCACGAGGATGTTTCATGAGAGGGCGATGTTTTGCCCTGAGCACGTGTCCACTGAGCAGGAACGTATGAGCCGCTACCTGAGCATTTTGAGACGGGATATTCGGGAGTTCGCTGCGAACTCCTCATATCGGACATTTGCTGAGCTTCAGGCAAATGCCCGGAAGAGGGAGATTGAGCTTGAGACTCAGGCCAGGGAGGAGGCGGAGTCTCTGGGGAGGGATCGACGGCCGGCACAGCTCCAGTCGGCAGCCAAGCGGGCCAAGCCCGCTGATCCCAAACCCGGGAGCCAGAAGGGCTGCACTTGCGGGAAGTGCGGCAAGGGTCACGATGGAGTCTGTCGAGCAGGGTCTTGCTACAAATGTGGCAAGGAGGGGCATATGGCCAAGGACTGCCCCAAGGGGTTTGCAGTGTGTTTTCACTTCAACCAGACCGGACACCGGAAGGCGGAGTGTCCGCTGCTGCGTGGAGCGTCCCAGGGATCTGCTCCCGCCGCCATCAGAGCTATAGAGGGTCGGCCCGTGAAGGCCGAGGCACCGAGAGCTCGAGGGAGAGCCTTTCAGCTGACTGCGGAAGAGGTCCGTGCTGCACCCGACGTTGTGGCTGGTACGTTTCCTTTTATATATTTATTTTTGGTGTTGAGATATTATGCTTATATTATGCTATGCATAGGTACCTTCCTTGTGAACTCTGTGCCTGCTTTAGTGTTATTTGACTCGGGTGCGAGTCGGGCTTTTGTATCTTTGGCCTTTAGTCAGCATATCAGTGTTAGTCGTGAGGCATTGAGTCGGCCTCTGCGGGTTTCCATAGCCGCCGACAGAGTGATTTGTGCCACGGAGGTCCTCCGGGGATGTGTGTCAGAGATTTTTGGGGTTGAGTTTCCGATCGATCTGGTTCCTATTGCGATGGGTGATGTCTGTGTCATAGTGGGCATGGACTGGTTGAGCCGATTCGACGCGGTTATCGACTGCGAGCGTCAGCTCGTGACCATACGAGGTCCTAGTGGGGGAGTTCTTTCGGTATACGGCGAGGGTACACGTTCTGGATCAGCCTTTTGTTCGGCCGCTAGGGCGAGGCAGTGTTTACAGCAGGGCTGTAAGGGTTTTGTGGCATATGTGATGGATACGCGAGTGATCTCTGAGAGACCGAGTTCAGTGGATGAAGTTCCGGTGGTGCGTGAGTTTCCAGATGTTTTTTCCCGAAGAATTACCAGGTGTGCCTCCCGTGAGGCAAGTGGAGTTCGGTATCGATTTGGTTCCGGGAGCCGCGCCTATCGCTAAGGTGCCTTATCGCCTTGCACCTCCAGAGATGCAAGAGTTATCCTCGTAGCTTCAGGAGCTGCTGGGGAAGGGGTTTATTCGGCCGAGTAGCTTGCCGTGGGGAGCACCCATTCTGTTTGTGAAGAAGAAGGACGGCTCGCATCGAATGTGTATTGATTACCGAGAATTGAATAAGCTGACGGTCAAGAACCGTTACCCGTTGCCGAGGATCGACGATTTATTCGATCAGTTGCAGGGAGCATCTTGGTTCTCTAAGTTCGATTTGAGGTCGGACTATCATCAGGTGAGAGTGCGGGACGAGGACGTCCAGAAGACAGCATTCAGGACGTGTTATGGGCATTAGGAGTTTGTGGTGATGCCTTTTGGACTCACCAATGCCCCGGCTGTGTTCATGGACCTCATGAATAGGGTATGCAGGCCGATGTTAGATCGGTCGGTGATTGTGTTTATCGATGATATTCTGGTGTATTCGAGATCTAGAGAGCAGCATGAGGAGCATTTGAGGGAAGTTCTTGGAGTTTTGAGATCGGAGAAACTTTATGCAAAGTTTTCCAAGTGCGATTTCTGGTTGCGGGAGGTCCAGTTTCTGGAGCACCTCGTTAATCAGAAGGGGATATTGGTCGATCCGGCCAAGGTTGACGCGGTGATGAGATGGGAGGTGCCAAAGTCACCCTATGAGATCAGGAGCTTCCTTGGGTTGGTAGGGTACTATCAGAGGTTTATCAAGGATTTCTCCAAGATCGCAGTGCCACTCACCAGATTAACCCGGAAGGGTGTTACATTTTTATGGGGTCTCTAGCAGCAGACCTCCTTTGAGACGCTTCGCCAAAGGTTGTGTGAAGCTCCGGTATTAGCTCTTCCGGAAGGGATGGAATATTTTGTGGTATTCTGTGATGCATCGATTTTAGGGCTGGGAGCGGTGCTGATGCAGAAGGGACATGTGATAGCATATGCATCGAGGTAGTTGAAGCCTCATGAGACGAGATATCTCACACATGATTTGGAGTTGGGGGCAGTGGTGTTCGCTCTCAAGATTTGGCGGCACTACTTGTATGGGGTTCGTTGTACGATATACACGGACCATAAGAGCTTGAAGTACTTGATGGATCAGCCTAACCTAAATATGCGGTAGAGGAGGTGGTTAGATGTAGTCAAGGATTATGATTGCGAGATCTTGTACCACCCGGGCAATGCTAATGTGGTAGCCGACGCATTGAGTCGCAGGGCGGAGAGTACTCCACTGCGAAATGTATGTTTGAGATTGACCATGATAGCTCCAGTTCTGGACGCCATTCGTGGGGCACAGACCGAGGCTGTGCATCCGGAGATGCAGAAGAGAGAATGGGTCGTTGGTTTGGTTTCTGAGTTTGTGTCGGATAGTCGAGGGCTTATGACTTATCAGGGCCGGATTTGGGTACCGTTTGTGGGCGGTACGCGTACTACATTGATGGAGGAAGCTCATAGATCGAAATTTTCGATCCATCCCGGGGCTACGAAAATGTATTTGGATTTGAGGAAAGAGTATTGGTGGCCTTGTATGAAGAGGGACGTCGCATGGTTTGTCGAGAGGTGTTTGACCTGTTGAAGGGTGAAGGCCGAGCACCAGAGACCGCTTGGTAAGTTGCAGCCATTGGAGGTTCCCGAGTGGAAGTGGGAACAGATCACTATGGACTTCATCACCAAATTGCCGAGGACTGCCAGAGGAGTTGATGCAATTTGGGTGATTGTGGATAGGTTGACGAAGAGCGCTCACTTTCTTGCCATCAGTGAGAGTTCTTCGGCGGAGAAGTTGGCGGAGGTTTATGTGAGAGAAGTAGTATCTCGGCATGGGGTGCCGATCTCGATTGTTTCGGACCGTGATGTGCGTTTCACTTCCCGATTCTGGAAGAAATTTCATGAGGAGTTGGGTACTAAGCTGCATTTTAGTACCGCATATCACCCCCAGACAGATGGCCAGAGTGAGCGGACAATTCAGACGCTTGAGGACATGCTTCGAGCATGTGTATTGGATTTTGGGGGTAGTTGGGATACGTATTTACCCTTGGCAGAGTTTTCCTACAATAACAACCATCATTCGAGCATCGGTATGCCGCCCTTTGAGCTGTTGTATGGTAGGAGGTGTCGGACTCCCATTTGTTGGGGTGAGGTTGGGCAGAGAGTGATGGGCAGTACAGAGATCGTGATCCAGACGACAGAGCAGATGCAGCGGGTCAGACAGAGGTTATTGACCGCCCAGAGCCGACAAAAGAGTTATGCGGACAGGCGCCGGTCTGAGCTTGAATTTCAGGTCGGCGACTTCGTTCTCCTGAAGGTTTCTCCTTGGAAAGGGGTGATTCGGTTCAGGAAGAGGGGCAAGTTGGGGCCCCGGTTTATAGGTCCATTTCGTGTGATTGCGAGGGTAGGCCGGGTAGCCTATCGGTTGGAATTGCCAGCAGAGTTGGGACAGATTCACGACACTTTTCATGTGTCGCAGTTGAGGAAGTGTATAGCCGATGAATCGGCAGTGGTTCCGTTAGAGGATATTCAGGTAGATGCAAGCCTGAATTATGCCGAGAGACCAGTGGCCATCAGGGATCGGAAGATCAAGGTTCTGAGAAACAAGTAGGTACCTCTGGTGTTGGTTCAGTGGCAACACTGGAGGGGATCAGAGATGACCTGGGAACCAGAACGTATGATGCAGGAGCAGCATCCGGAACTGTTTTTAGAGTGAGACTTCGAGGGCGAAGTCTAGTCCTAGTGGGGGAGAGTTGTAACAGCCGGATTTTATCAGGTATCTTATTTATTGTATTTTGTTGATTTGTGAGGGGGACTCGGCGAGTTAGAGCTCAGACTCGCCGAGTAGGGACGCGGATTTGGACGCGGGATCACGCCTGGACTCGACGAGTCCAGGATATGGACTCGGCGAGTCAGCGCTGTGTAATGAAACCCTAATTTCTCGGGTTTGAGACTTATTTAAAGGGTCTAATGGCCGTCATTTGTGCTTACCAGCCCCTTGAGTGAAACCCTAATCGAGTGTGAGCATTTGGAGCTAAGTAGGAGGCCATTGTTGACCTTGGAGGTGCCATTGTTGCAAGGAAGGAGAAGAGCTAGCCAAGGAAAGCAAGAAGGAGCCACTTCTGTGGGTTTGGAGTCCAGAGCCTCACTTTTGTGGTAATAAATCCGAGTTACCTTCTTGTTTGTTGTTGTTTATTTAGATTTAGGGTTTGTTGAACCCTTTTATGGCAAGATTTAGTGTCCTTTTGGTCCCTTATGAGGTTGGAACCATAGATCTGGACCCTTAGAGGTCCAGAGTGTCCCTTTACCCAAGCTTTTTGAGGATCAATGGAGGCTTTGGATTGGAATCCTCATGCCTTAGGTCAAAAACTCCATTATTGAGCTATAGGGTGTGTTATGAGCACCAAGATAGGAGCTTTACGTGATGAATCAGTCGAGGGAGGACAGATCTATAGTTTTTGGAAGCAGATCTGACCTTAGAAGCGAGTTGGAGTGGTTGCATGGCATGGACTCGCCGAGTCTATTCATCCGACTCGGCGAGTAGCTTAAAGATTGCCTTGGGACTGCTCAACGAGTGGTCCAATCGAGTCATGGGTAGACTCAGTGAGTCAGGGTGAGTTGGAGAGGGTTGACGAGTGGACTAAGTCAAATTGGACTCGCCGAGTTGTCCTTGAGACTCGGCGAGTTGAGTCGGGGTGGCCCCGCGATTCATTCAGGTGAAACTCGTCGAGTAAAGGGGGGGATACTCTACGTGTAGTAAGAGGATTTCAGAGGGTTGGTGAAAACGTCTAGACTCGCCGAGTCGCCATGGTACTCGCCGAGTCCGGTCAGAGTTGACCGTTGACCGTTGACCGTTGACCAGAGTTGACCTGTGTTGACTTCTTATAGATAGTCAACCTTAGAGATATAAAGTGTTAATTAGAAACGTATAATGTTATAGGAGGATTAGAGCTCGGAGGATCGAGCACGAGGGATTTCCAGGATTCGTGAGATACCGAGATACGCGAGGTGAGTCTTCTCACTATACTATATTACCTTGAGTAGGTAACCAGAGTTATGTGATAGAGTATTTGTATGCTATGTATGTTATGTGTTGTACTGCATTATTTCTATGTGATTTATGTAGTGCATGTTTATCAGAGCTAGAACCTAAGGGTTCACAGGGTTTGGGTGGACGGACCCACAGAGTTATAGCCTCGAGTGGCTAATATGTGTTATATGTGGTATTTTGGGGAACTCACTAAGCCTTGTGCTTACAGTGTTTGATGTTATTGTTTCAGGTACTAGTGACGACCGCGGGAAGGCACCGGCTTGATCCGTACACACACACTCGGAGTTTTTACATTGTGATCTTGGGATTTTGTATCAACCTATATTGGATAATTAATATGGTTGTTTGATGAATATTAATCGAATTATGTTTTATAAGAAAATCGAAAAAAAAATGTTTTGAAATTTACGGTGTTACAAGGATGTTGTAAGTAGGTGAGGAAGGTGGAGCGGTGTTTCTCAATGATGACGGTTGTGGTGAGAGTGAGACTTTCAATTTTAGATGTGGATACACTTGATAGGGGTATATCCTCACAAATATTGATGATTACAGGGGTGATGATGAAGAAGTCCCAGAAACCAGTTGCCACTTACGAAGCTTGGCTTGCTTTCGTAAACTATTTGAAGTCTTCTCTATCTCCGTGTCAAGTGGAAATGGTGTATGTGCATGAGAAGATCTAGGCATAAACAATTAGTAACACCATGTCCCCAGCAACGATGCCAATTTTTTAGGTGTGTTAAACTCAACAAATAATAAGGGTATAATAGACTCAAAATATAATGCTTTAATGCACTAAAAACTAGTACAAGGCATGCATGGTCGAACCACAGATACACAGGAAAATCAATCTATACCTCTTTGCGCAAGGTACTTTGATGAGAAAAGTAAAAAGGGTGCTTTTATATGCATTGAAGTGAAGTAAAATGATTAAAGAAACCAGTAAACAATTAACTAATTGAGATAGGTTCATATTTTAATAACCAACTTCATTTATGACATTTGGCGATGTGATTCCAAAATGATATGATATCTACTCAATTCGTTGGTACTTAAAAGTGTTAACAAGCTTTAACACTTCCCATTCACCAAGTTGTCTAATTCGAAACAAGTTCGTTGTAAATAACCTAACCTACTAATTTAAGCCCAAACAAGCTCTTAGATATAAATCAAAAGATTGCAATAAGATTAATGTGAATGTTTCAACAACATCGAATACTCCTCACAAGCGCAGGAGTGTAAGAGTGTGTGAATAAGATTTACACTAAATTCATAAAATGGAAATCAGTTTAGTGCTTGTTAGCTAGTCCAATTCACAAAACAATTACAGATTTTGCAATTAGATAACTTGAATGATCTAACCCTAATTCAAGTGGCCAATAAGAATTACAAATAGAATCAAACATTCAATTGAAACAAAATCAAATTCACTAGATAGAAATTGGAAACAAACATCAAATCACATGATTAAAATCACAACTAAAAAGTCAAGACATGAAGTTGGAGAAACTAGGTTTCTAGCCACAAATGACTAGAACAAGATCACAAGTCTAGAAAATGAAATTAAAGTACTTACAAAATGAAATCAAATGTTCCCAAGTGTTGATCATCTCCAAAATACTCTAGAAAATCACCTAAAGTGCTCCCAAAGTCGATAGATAATAAAATAAAGTTGGTTGCCTCTTTTTAGAAAATATAAGAAACTTCCACTAAACCCACGTCCACATTTACACTGCCTGCGTAAATTAACACTGTCGTTTACACGAACCATGTAAACACAAAAAGTAGAACACTCAAACTGCTATTGTAGATTCAAATCCCCGGCCCGCGTAAATTCATGCTTTAATTTTCCACGATCGTGTAAGTCCTTGGATGGCCGCACTCTTCAAATTTTCCATAGCTTCCTCCTTGTAACATCCGAAAAATACAACCAATTTAATTTATTACAAAACAACCCGATTTTCATTAAAATGTTTACAAAAAGGTTTTCAATACAAATCATTAGAGTATTCCCAGAATCACATTGCTACAAAATCATGAGGAGCGGTACGATCGCGCCTTCGCCTTGCCACGGTCTCCTGAAGAACCTGAAAAACATTAAACCACAACTGTAAGCCCGAAAACTTAGTGAGATACCCCCAAAATACCAACCACGTATACGCCCTTCCAGGCTGCAACCTTCCGGTCCAAAACATATAAAACATAAATAACATAAAAGAACATAGAACAACCATGCATATCGGGTCTACTGTGTGACTGGTCCGCCGTATCGGGCCTTCAGTCCAACGGATCCATCCTCCTGGTCTAATCATGTCTTTCGAGTCTACAGTGGGGTTGGTCCTACTGCATCGGGCCTTCAATCCACCTGGTCCACTCTCTGAGTCTACAGTGTGACTGGTCCGCCCGCATTGGGCCTTCAGTCGGCATGGTCCACTCTCCGAGCCTCGGCACGTCTGGTCCGCCCTCGTGGGGCCTACAGCCTATCCGGACCGCTCGCTCGGCCTTCGGAACAACCGGTCCGCCCTGGGTATCTTGGCCTACAGCACAAAGCAGGACCCGCCTCAACCCATCTCCAGTCCAAACAACCATGTGCACAAAACATACATTCATATAACAGTCATAGTCAACAAACCGAGCAATCAGATCACATAGCATATCATTACCCTAACCGGGTTACCGACCTAACCGGTCACTAGCATAACATCACTCTGTATATCGGGAAACTGACCTTAACAAGGCCTCCTAGCATGTACCATCCTAGCTACCAGGATGCAGACACATCAAACAATAACATAATAACCATATCCGAATCTCAATCCAATAAAGGGCCGGCCTTGGTGCCTTAGACCCTGTTGATATAGTGAGGATAACTCACCTCGAAACTGTCGGCTGAAAGGATAAGATCCCGCTGCTCCGAACTCCGACACGAACTCCTCCACTGAACATCAAAACGTACAACTCAATAAATACCCTTAATTACCAAACTACCCCTGGATGACAACTGGTCAACCTTGGACAAGTCAAAGTCAACCCCTGACTGACCCTACTCGCCGAGTCAACCCGATGACTCGCCGAGTCCTTATGCTCAGAACTTCCCTCAATTAGCGACCCAACTCGCCGAGTCACCCCAAGACTCGTCGAGTCCAACAACTCTGAGTCCACTCGCACCCAACTCACCGAGTCATCCCTTGACTCACCAATTCATCGACTCAACCAGAAATATTGGGACTTCCTCGACAAGACTCGCCGAGTCCAAATGGACTCGTCGAGTCCAAGGCTATCTTCAACCTACTCGCCAAGTTGTTCTTCCAACTCGTCGAGTTCCAAGCCATCTTCAAGCAACTCGTCGAGTCCACCCATGTGACTCGTCAAGTACCACCGGTCTGAATCCATACAGAAGCATCTCAGGCCATGCAATTGATCCAAAACATAGATCCAACCTCCTACAATCCATCCATCACGTAAAGTGGCAAACTTTACGTGAATCTAAAGAGATCTAGGCCTTATTCACCTTAGAACCAAGGTTTGGGACATGGTAGCCCTTTGATCCAAGCCACTTCTCCTTCAAGATTTCTTCAACCAACACCTTTCCAAGCTCTAATTTGCTCCACAAATGAACTCTCCACGAATTTAGGGTTTCTGGAACTCAAGGGGGGAATAAGGGAGGCTGTGGAGGGGTATAATGCTCTTTATATAGGGCTCAACCCTGAAAATTAGGGTTTTCTCCATACAGCACCTACTCGCCGAGTCCGTCTTTGGACTCGCCGAGTAGGCCAGTTGACACGCGACCATAGTCGCGACCTGACTCGCCGAGTCTATCCATGGACTCGCCGAGTCACCCTCTGAAACTTACACTTTTAGCCCTTCAACTCTACTCTTGCGATTCCGGGATGTTACAATTCTCCCCCACTTAAATTAGGCTTCGTCCTCGAAGCCTACGACATCTTATCTTCAAATTACTTCCCACGACGCGCCACCTGACCTTGACCGAACCAAGTTCCTCAAGGTACAATAATAGAAACCAGAAGCTCACTTTCTCCTTCCATACGGTGTCCCCTCCACCTACTCAAACCGGGTACCAGCTGTACCCTCCGATAACCACACTCAACAACCGAGAATTACCCATGCTGCCTTACTGCTCCAATTCTCATCTTTCACTTGACTCATATGGCTATAAAGCCACGAACCATCGGACCCCCGATCCGAATTCCACTCTATCAATCCCATGTTGACCGAAAGACCCATTCTTCCATTCCGGAGCAACTCCCCCGAGTTCTCTTCTCGCAATCACACACACATGCTGATCTAGCTCTAGCACCCTCAGGTTTGGATAACCTGATACACTGATGATATCCTCAAACATCCTTCCAGGATGAACCGCTGATACATACCCAAAACCCTGATCAGAATCTCACTGAGAGTCCAAGACTCTTTCTCTGTATCCCTTCCGAACCCCTCTCCCTGGCTCTACGCCTGCGGTATTCCCTCCGCGCCCTAAACAAACATATCAAGTCGAATGAGCTTTTATTCTACCGCCGCAACACACTACTCAAAAACCATCGACGGACCACTCCAATCATAACTCTACACTGCCGCTTTCACTTCCGTGAATTTGCACTCCCTTTTGGAATTTCATTCCTCCCTCTTTCCTTACCAAGGAAACCACTCATGCGCCCAGTCACCATGACAGGCACTATGGTGCTCATCCCACGCTACACTACCTCTTTAAAGCGTACCCGACATCCATGCATCACCACTACTCTGACTCTCATTGCAGGGACTTTCAAGCCCATGCACTACCTTCACTGCTCAAAATTGCTACCCGGGGCCAGACCTCCCAATGTAATCCCACTGCAACATACGCAACCCATAACCTCGAACCGATCCAACAATACTCGCAGAGTCTTCAGCATGACTGGACCGCCTCCCCAGGCCTTCAGCCAATCTGGATCACTCTCAGAACCTTCAGCCAATCTGACTGGACCGTCCTTCGAGCCTTCGGTCTGACTGGTACGCCTACCGGCCTTCAGTCTATCCGGACCGCTCAACTAGCATTCATTATTCCGAACTATCCCCTCGGGAAATCCTCCCGTGCATACCGTTCTAGCCCTCTAGGGGTTCCGAACTCCATCTCCATCATACATACTGGATCCCGGCCTGCTCCCATGCCTTCCACAATCAACTGCTCTAGGTCTGTATTCCGCCCCGCACGCCTGTTACCCACCCATACGAGCCTGCTCTCAGCTGAAAGAAATACCGCTGAATTCCCCAAGCAGCTAAACAACCTCTCAGACCCAACGATCATCCGGAGAATTTCCAATTCTCCCCCACTTAAGATACTGACAATAAATCACCGGTCTCCATCACCGATCTCCCAAAGCAACCTTGCAGGAAATCAACACTTACACTCAAAATGTTTTTCACCAGCGCCAACAACTTTCATACAAATCATGTTTCCACGCTGCGCAACCCGCTCGAAAGGAACCCAATCTTCAACTATCCATTCCTCAGACTGCAGAATCTACCCGACCTTCAAACCAACGCCGCATCCGCCACCAATCCTCACAAAGATAATCAACGATAGCTCGACGTACTAATCCATAACCATATCGATCCTTCAGGGAACAAAGGATACCTAAACGAAATCTCGATCGCAACTCGACAAACCCTCCGGGAACAACGGATACCACACGAAAACCCGAAATGCAATTCCATAACCAACCAACGAAACCAACAGATAACAATACTCCACAACAATCATAAATAATCAAAACAGCAAAAGAACATACCCGCAGCAGCAAGCTAAAAAACACGACCCTAAGCCCTTGGGGGCTCCGCTCCACCCTGACCTCCACCTATGATCCTTAACGTAGTCGGTGCTGGAGCCTGCACCGGTACTGCAGCAAGCCGTGGACAGTTGACCTTCAAATGTCCAACCTGATGACAATGATAGCATATCCTCAAATCCCGAACCGGCACTGACTGCCGACAATCCCTCGCATAGTGTCCCTCCTTTCCACACTTGCGGCATGCTCCACCGGACCGACAAACCCCGGCGTGACCCCTTCCACACTTTCCACAGACGTGGCTACCCTGATCTCCCATCCTGGGATCAACGGTCTTAGACCGCTTCGTCACCGGCTACGACTGAACCGGAGCTTGCCTCAGCTCAAGCATCTGTAACTCAATCTCTAACTCACGCCGCCTGGCGCCCTCCTGCAACTCCAGCAAAGTCTCGCACCTCTGCGCAGACACAAACTGTCTGATGTCTCTCTTTAGCATACTCAGATATCGGGACATCTGAGCCTGCTCCGAAGCGAACTCAGGGCAAAACATCGCCCTCTCAGTAAACATCCTGGTGATTTCCGTCACCGATTCCGAATCCTGTTTCAGCTCCAAGAACTCCTGAGCCAACCTCTCCCTCTCGACCTGCGGAACATAACGAGTGCTGAACATCTCTCTGAACCGATCCCATGAAATCGCAGCCCTCTACGCATCCGAGTACGACCACGTGGTCAATCTCCACCAATCCTTTGCCCCGAGCCTTAACAGGTTCAGAGCACACCTCACCCTCTGATCAGCAGGGCATGAACACGTGAAGAAACATCCCTCCACATCTGATAACCATCTCATAGCAACGATCGGATCCTGAACTCCATCAAAAGTGGGAGGCTTCGTATTATCGAAGTCCCGATACTGAAAACCTCTACTAGCTCCTCCCCCTGCCGCTGCTACAGCTGCTGTAGCCACCGCGGCAGCCGTCTCCGTGAGAGCCGCATAGCGCTCATCAAAATACTCCACCATAGCGGTCTTGATCGACCCAAACAACTCCGGCAGCTCAGCCCGAAACAATGCAGCAACCTCATCATGCATGATCTCACG
Source organism: Lactuca saligna (assembly GCF_052625555.1). Lineage (NCBI taxonomy): Eukaryota > Viridiplantae > Streptophyta > Magnoliopsida > Asterales > Asteraceae > Lactuca > Lactuca saligna. The sequence continues at coordinate 27,990,346 of NC_136424.1, forward strand.
AATCCTCGCATCCAACTCATGCGTACTCATCTGGCCGACAACCTCGGGTTGTACAGACCCACCCGGAACTCCCTCTCATGCTCCTGATCCTGACCCAGATCCACTCCCAGCGTCCCCTGAAATCTCCATACTGAAAATAAAACACCAAATCTCAGACATATTCCACTATCCCGGGAACCAGCTCTCATCCCAACCCTAGAGGTCATGGTTTCCCTGATACGCGTATGAGTCCGTGCTTTCAGTAGTACGGGCCCATACTACCTTCCACACCTACCCATATTTGTATGAAGTACTCCCACAACACCCTAGCGACATACATAACAACGCTCTATCCTCACAACTAGAGGAACACTAGAAATCTCTCACAAGGAACCCTAGGCTAGCAGGCATCATAAATCAGGAAACTCATCAAGAAATCCTGAAGATTCCTAGCCTAACTCTAGCATGCTGTTCTATCAAAGCTCAAATAAACAATTGTCATGTATGGTATTTTGGGGCTACTTACTGGCTCCGGCTGATCGTACCTCCGCGTCCTCCTTTACTTATTTTGAAAACCATTTTAAATTCTGGAGTCACACAAGTGTTCCTCCAATTCACTCAAACCAAGGCTCTGATACCAACTTGTAACATCCGAAAAATACAACCAATTTAATTTGTTTCAAAACAACCCGATTTTCATTAAAATGTTTACAAAAAGGTTTTCAATACAAATCATTAGAGTATTCCCAGAATCACATTGCTACAAAATCATGAGGAGCGGTACGATCGCGCCTTCGCCTTGCCACGGTCTCCTGAAGAACCTGAAAAACATTAAACCACAACTGTAAGCCCGAAAGCTTAGTGAGATACCCCCAAAATACCAACCACGTATACGCCCTTCCAGGCTGCGACCTTCCGGTCCAAAACATATAAAACATACATAACATAACATAACACAACATAGAACAACCATGCATATCGGGTCTACTGTGTGACTGGTCCGCCGTATCGGGCCTTCAATCCACTGGATCCATCCTCTAGGTCTAGTCATGTCTTTCGAGTCTACAGTGGGGTTGGTCTGCCCGCATCAGGCCTTCAACCCACCTGGTCCACTCTTTGAGTCTACAGTGTGACTGGTCCGCCCGCATCGGGCCTTCAGTCGGCCTGGTCCACTCTCCGAGCCTCGGCACGTTTGGTCCGCCCTCGTGGGGCCTACAGCCTATCCGGACCGCTCGCTGGGCCTTCAGAACAACCGGTCCGCCCTGGGTATCTTGGCCTACAGCACAAAGCAGAACCCGCCTCAACCCATCTCCAGTCCAAACAACCATGTGCACAAAACATACATTCATATAACAGTCATAGTCAACAAACTGAGCAAGCAAATCACATAGCATATCATTACCCTAACCGGGTTACCGACCTAACCGGTCACTAGCATAGCATCACTCTGTATATCGGGAAACTGACCTTAACAAGGCCTCCTAGCATGTACCATCCTAGCTACCAGGATGCAGACACATCAAACAATAACATAATAACCATATCCGCATCTCAATCCAATAAAGGGCTGGCCTTGGTGCCTTAGACCCTGTTGATATAGTGAGGATAACTCACCTCGAAACTGTCGGCTGAAAGGATAAGATCCCGCTGCTCCGAACTCTGACACGAACTCCTCCACTGAACATCAAAATGTACAACTCAATAAATACCCTTAATTACCAAAATACCCCTGGAAGACAACTGGTCAACCTTGGACAAGTCAAAGTCAACCCCTGACTGACCCTACTCGCCGAGTCAACCCGATGACTCGCCGAGTCCTTATGCTCAGAACTTCCCTCAATTAGCGACCCAACTCGCCGAGTCACCCCAAGACTCGTCGAGTCCAACAACTCTGAGTCCACTCGCACCCAACTCACCGAGTCATCCCTTGACTCACCGATTCATCGACTCAACCAGAAATATTGGGACTTCCTCGACAAGACTCACCGAGTCCAAATGGACTCGTCGGGTCCAAGGCTATCTTCAACCTACTCGCCGAGTTGTTCTTCCAACTCGTCGAGTTCCAGGCCATCTTCAAGCAACTCGTCGAGTCCACCCATGTGACTCGTCGAGTACCACAGGTCTGAATCCGTACAGAAGCATCTCAGGCCATGCAATTGATCCAAAACATAGATCCAACCTCCTACAATCCATCCATCACGTAAAGTGGCAAACTTTACGTGAATCTAAAGACATCTAGGCCTTATTCACCTTAGAACCAAGGTTTGGGACATGGTAGCTCCATCAACAACACAAGAACAACACAAGAACAGGGGCTTTAATGCTCCTAAGATCTTCTCCACTCCAGATCTGAGGTAGCAACCTCATATCCATACCCCAAACATCAAGATACCACACAACCAAGCACCCCACATAACCCCAAAATGAGAAACTAGGAAGATACAGCCCAAGAACGAAAGTTTTACCTCCAAAAGATGCCTCAATAGCAACCAAACTCGAATCCAAACAAAGCCCTTTGATCCAAGCCACTTCTCCTTCAAGATTTCTTCAACCAACACCTTTCCAAGCTCTAATTTGCTCCACAAATGAACTCTCCACGAATTTAGGGTTTCTGGAACTCAAGGGGGGAATAAGGGAGGCTGCTCTTTATATAGGGCTCAACCCCGAAAATTAGGGTTTTCTCCATACAGCACCTACTCGCCGAGTCCATCTTTGGACTCGCCGAGTAGGCCACTTGACACGCGACCATAGTCGTGACCTGACTCGCCGAGTCTATCCATGGACTCGCCGAGTCACCCTCTGAAACTTACACTTTTAGCCCTTCAACTCTAGTCTTGCGATTCCGGGATGTTACACTCCTCGATACTTCAAAAGTCGTGAAATCTTGCCCGTATCTTCTAATCACCTCCCTAAGTGAGACCCCACCTCTAAAAGTCTCTGAAACATCATAGAATTGTGCAAGAGAAATAATATCATGAAATATCCTGAAAACATGTAAAATGCATAGAGTTAAGCCTAAATGCAATGCGATGTTGTGTAATAAATGTGCAAAATAGGTTCATAAAATGCACATAACACCCGACTTCACGGTTTCCCTGTAAAGGAGGATTTTTAAGTTTCGGTTGCGAACTTTCAACTTCATTTTCTTGTAGATACGTTAGTGTTGTTCGCATAACGTCTCCGATAAACCCAACTTCCCTCAACGCCAATGTATCCGATGAAGTGGATGATGACGTTGAAAACATTTTTAATCAAAAAAGAAGTTGTGTATAGAGTGTTTGGTGTTTTTTTAGTTGTAAAATGAGAAGTGAATGGTAATATTTATAGTGATGAAGTGTTGTTGTTGTTATTTATTTATTTATTTATTTTAATTTAAAGAAAGAAAGAAAGGAGAAATATTCGGTGAAGGCTCAACAGTAAAAAAGAGAGGGCAAAGGTGTGGTATACTTTCTTCCTGTGGTATCCTCATCGCAGTCTTGGTGGGGATCAGAGCTGTGCTCGCCGCACACCACGGTGCCAAAATCAACAATCGCAATGTGCGGTAGAGGGTGCACCGAGTAGCCTTAAGAAGGAATGGTTTCATACTTGATGTAGTCCATCTACATGCCATCTAGGCTTTGTAACCTTAAACTTTTGTCATTTACAATGTGTGGGTTGTCATGCTTGCCACATTCATTTTTTTTTCTAAAATTAATTAATATTGAATTTTAACATTTCAAATATTTTATTTTTATAAAACCTAAATATTCATTAAACTATAAAATAAAATTAAAACAACCTATATAAAATCACAACACACATAAAAACATATAATTTGAAATTACAAAACCTAGAAATTTATAACACGAAACATAGAAGTTTAAATAATGAAATCTAGATATTATATATATATATATATATATATATATATATATATATATATATATATATATATATATATATATATATATATATATATATATATAATATCTAGATTTCATTATTTAAACTTCTATGTTTCGTGTTATTTGCAATCTTCTCTTTAGCCTTCATCGTCAATTCTTTTTCGTGTCTGGTAAGATTGCTAGTGTTCATTGTTAAGATCGTCATGACACAATATTTTTCCTTTTCTTGTGCGACCACCAAGCATTGCTCCAAGGTTGACTTCAAATTGCCCATTTTGGTTGTTAGATGATCGATCTCACCCGAATCACTTTTCGTCGCTTTTCCCTTTCGTTTCACTTGTTCTATTCTCATAGGACGAGTGACTTTTGGAACCTCAAAAAGATCCTCTTCATTGAGGTCAATCCTGATGTGCACATCAGATGATTGACTATGCGTTGTTTCAGAAGTTTTGGTTATTTTAGTAGAACCACACGTGGATGTTTCAGAAGTTTTGGTTATTTTAGTAGAACCTAATGGTCTCATCCACTTAACTTGTATCCATACTGGTTCGCGATACATCGTGACACCATCCAATCATTGGATTGAGAAGTTCACGGCTCTACACTGCTCTTACCATCATCCAACCACGATACTGAAGAATCACGACAAGTAGCATGTTTTCGAACCACGTGCGTCAGGCCTCCGAATTCCGATATCCCATGAATTTTCCAAAAAACACTATTTTGATGTCTACGAGATTAAAGTTCATAATATGTAAAAAGATATTTCAAACGTGACCCGTAACTAGGTGAACAAAGAGTTTGAAGTGAGTTAACAGCGGGTTCTAGTCTACGACGATTCGAATGTTTTCACGAAAGTATCAAAACTTCATAAGAACGAAATTCTGTAAATTGAATCAAATATTACATAATATCCTGATTCCTAAAATGTTAACGTGTTCATCAAATGAGTCCTGCAGCTAAGCTAACGGAATCGTTTGAAGACTTGTAAGTGGAAAAGCTTGAGTTGTGTTGTTTCTTTCTTATCCAGAATGGTGTTGGGTTTTTTTTTTTTTGGGTAAAATGAGTTAGCTTTAAAATCAAATACTAGATTGATTGGTGTTTATGGGAAAATTGTTTAGGATTCAAAATCCATATTTTAAAGTAGCCCACGAAACATTTGAAGTTTTGTTTTTGGTCGTTACAAGTTGCAGACTATCATTTGACTGTTCGTTTTATTTAAATGATCATAACTTTTGCATACAAACTCCGTTATCGATGTTCTTTATATTTATGGATTCATATTTTTATATACCATATGTTTAATGTGTCATCTATGCATAATAATACATAATAGATAAATCTATTTCAATTTTATGTAAAATGAATAACTTTTGTTTGTTAAGGATTTATATCCATCGAAGACTTGAATGCTATTATGCATGTATTTTAAAGTACAAAAACTCGAATTAAATTAAAATGAATGGAATATATTACATTGGGTGTAGTACACTGTGTGTTCATGGTGATTGTGATCGACGAACATTGAGCTCATTTTCCTGATTGTCACATTCTCCCACTGTTAAAGAGATTTCGTCCCGTAAATTAGCTTATAGTTAATGTATCATTGTATATAATTTTTTTTACTAGGAACGTATCAATTACCACTAGTACGAGCATTTCCTCCCTAATCTTTGAGTTTTGTGCAATCCCTCTTGATATGCTCTTGTTCGCCACATTCATAATATCCACTTTTTTTTCGCACCAATACTCACTACAGGGTTTGTGTTTCGATAATACTTGTCTTTGTTCCCTTTCTTGTTGCAATGATGACATAATAATTCCTAGCATGTAATCTTATGGTGGCAATTTCACTTGTCGCACCTAGGGCTACTTCTAATGTACTGGGGAAATTGTTGTTGTAATATAAACTCTTCCATCATCATGTTTCTTTTCCGAGGATTGGTCCGAGTTGTTCCCAGAATCCCCATCAAGCTTCATCTTGTTATTTATACTCCTAGATGTATCAACCTTCTGAACCATGGTTCCTTTACAGATCCCCTGGTTAGTTGAAGGCCAAACGCTTAGCACTATCGAAGGTAGTAAACCTTGATGCAGTAACCAACCATTAAATTTGTGGGGCTATACCCCACATACACCTCTCGGTCTTCTTGTATTCTGGGATTATAAGACCCAGACATAGAGTTGAGATTTCATTGAAGCGGCAGGTGTAAGTCGCTATCTCTGCTCCTTTCATGGTGATGTTCTAGACCTCTTTCTCGAGCTTATTCATTTCTTCTTTAGGGAAGTATTCTTCGATGAGGATTTTTTCAGGTATTGCTAGGAGATAACATAAGCTGAGCCAAAACCCATGGTTTTGCAATGATCATTCCACCAAGTTAGGGCTGCAGCGATGAACATGCAAGTGAAAATTTTCACATTGCAGTCTTCAACACATAAGATGATATGGAATACAGATTCCATCCTCTTGATCCATCAGGTTAAACCAACCACTCGTTCATCATCGTAGAAGGACCTAGGTTTCCATTTCATGAATTCTTTATAGGTACACGCCCTTTGACTACCCTGTTGTTGCTATATATGCCACTTCCATATCCACTTTTCATAGAGGCGTTGTTCAGGTTGGCTTCGTATATGGATAATGCATCAGCAACTCATTGTGTGATCATTGCTTCTATCAATGTTGAGTCCATTGTGGGTGTTGGATCCAATGTAGGTGTCAATCCTGGTGTCGGTGTTGGTCCTGGTTTCGGTTCGAAACGAAGTTTGGTTGATCTTCTTGGAGGCATGATTTCGTCCTATTGTAACACTCTCATTAGTTTTTCCAAATTCATAACGATTTCTAAGTTGAAATAATCCTCATATACATCTTTCCTTAATCAAGTCAATAATAAGTCGTATGCAACCATAATTCGTAAGGATCCGCGAGGACGCACATTTCCTAAGGTACTCATACGAACATATGTTGTGAATTTTAATTTGTGTCTTGAACTATAAAACCAGTCCTTTAAATCTTTAGAATTCTTAAGCGTTTAGTTTATTAACTACTGTATCCAAGTTTAGTAGTGCATCAGTCTGACCATAATTAAACATAAATGAACAATGTACATTTAGTTTTGGTTCGACGCATATATTGTACTAATTTTAGGTAATGTATTTGACATAAATTCTTGAGTTATATTATTAATTTTCTTTCAGTACTTCATGAGTATCAAGTATGGATTCTCCAGTGAAGACAATCGAATGGCAGGACCATTTTGGCATATAGTCGTTTTAAAATCCAACAACCAAAACAACGTGTCCATCTTTGCCACATCTCCTATAAGTAGTCAATCCGTAATAAAATTAATAATACTTTTATTCTTAGTCTTAAGGGATAAACCTAATCTAAGTTGTGAACCCTAGGCTATAGTTGTATTCTTTAAGTAAGACGCTAGTTCTCAATAGCCATTGGCTCTGATACCAATCGGTTACACCCTCAGATGGTGGTGGAAACATCAGGCGATGAGACGAAATGGTTATATGGTTGTTTCTCATCTACACCGACGTTAAGCAGCATTTCCATCTCCATGAGAATCAATGAGGCGTTATAGTGGGGCATTGTTCTAATGATCTCAACAACGTATAGGAGTACTAACCCAGCCTCCTCCACGATGTTAAGCACTCATACCTAGCATCCTAAGGCCATGTATATACTTACCACATCACAACATTAAAAGTGGTGCCTCACAACATCATACTATCACAATATTTAAACCACGCAATTCTAAAATATTGACCATTCTATATCATTATTTTTGGAATAAGTGTCAAAGGTCATAACTAAATTGGTCAAAACCAAAACTAAATTGGTATAACTTTATGGAATAAAAGTAAAATCCTTTTTGAGTTGCCTTTATAACTAGAAATAGCTAGGAAGAATGTTAGGAGAGAAAGGAAATGGTTTATTAATTTATTATTCTAATTAATAAATTAATTAGAAATTGATTATAATTAATTTATAACTAATCAAAAATTAATTGTAAATTAATTTTGGATTAACTGGAATTAGTTAAAGGTACAAATGTTGAATTGTAATTGTTCAATAGAAGAAAAAAACGGGATGATTCTAGATTGTTCCTAGGGATGGATGGTTTTATGGAGACCTTTAGAGTTTCTGGAAGCCTCTTATAGCTGATAAGGAAAACTGTCTTGAATATATAAAATTTTATTATTTTAGTATTCAAATTTGAGTTTATCCTGGAGATTCACTAACTATAAATAAGACCCTCAGGGCATTAAATTTCGTTTACTCCTCTTTCCTTAATTTGTTCCATTTAGATTTTAGGGTTTTGAATGTGAACCATTAGAGGCGTCCATAATTTTGGTGCTAGCTTTATGAAGCAAATCTGAGGATTCTTGAGTGTTATATACGATTATAACACAAATGCATGTATTCATTCTATTAATTTCAATCATACATAGGGTTTGTAGTAGTTTCAAAAATATGTTGGTATAATGTGTAAAAATATAGATTGTTAGGTTATATATGCTCATAATTAATTTATGTGTTAATTTTGTTGTGCAAATATGTTTAATGTAGTCTATAAAACCCATAAATATGACATTCTTATTTATTTTAATTATTTAACAAAAATATATATTTATAATTAGTTAAAAAGTAAATAAAAATAAATTGATTTAGAAAAATAAGATTATTGGGTATATGGTATGTGGTGTATACCAAAAATCCACTGCGATGTGGAGCTAAGGCTAGAGGGAGTGGTGTCATCGAAACCGCACTCTTTTCATTGCCACATAAGTATCACATCATTTTTTTACCACAAAAGTGTTCCTTGCCACACTTGCTTTTTTTTAATAAATAAGGTTGATGGGAGTAGGCTGCGGTTTGGAACCGCATTCATGCCACCTGGACCGCAAACACCGCCCCCTGGGTGCGATTTCCTGCGGTTTTGGTCGTAGTGTGGCTAGAAAATACCGTGTGTTGTGATTGGCTGTTGCATATTTGACCGTTAAACGGTCCTTGCGTCTGAATTTATTATTATTATTATTATTTTTACTTTACTTTATATATATATATATATATATATATATATATATATATATATATATATATATATATATATATATATATATATATATATATATATATACTTACAATTTTTTACATAACATTCAACCAAAATCTTTACACTTTTAATCTCTTTTCCTCCAATTTTTTTTTTTTAAAATGTCTTCTTCCAAAATGCTCAGCAAAGGAAAAATACCCGTTAGAAACACCACAACCCCAATACTTTCATTTGATCAACCGATTTTTTCACCTCCATAATACCACTATGGCAGTATGCTTCCGTATTTTTTCACCTCCAATTTTTTTGGTGTGTGTTTTTTTTAATAAGTTGTAGGCTTTATGTTTCTAATATGCTTTTCTAAATTTTTAGGTTTTTTAAAAGTTAAGCAATGTATGGTATTTGTATTTTTAATTAATGAAATATTATCTTTTTAAAATTATGTATTTTTATTTTAAAAAAGAAGTTTTTATTAAATTAAAATAGTTAAAAAAAATAAAAAAAATAAAAGTGTGGCACCACTCTCTTGGTGTGACAATAAACCACATTTGTGTGGTAAAATATCACATGATGCTTATGTGGCGGTGAAGGGAATGCGGTTTCGGTGACCCCACTCCCTCCAGCCTAAAAACTTTAGTTTTAATTAAAAACATATTATTTCATTAATAAAAAATCAAACTCATTAATTAAAAATAAAACTTACACTAAAAAAATTCCTAAAAATTAAAAAATAAAAAATCCTACAACTCATTTGTTTCATCACTTGAACAAATATAAGTATATCTTTTGTTCAATATGCTAGGAATAATATAAATTAAAAAAAATTAAAACAACAAAATAAATATTCCTTGGTTTGTCTCATTTATGGGTTTTGTAACCCAAAAAAATGTTTAAACGAGCCCAAGTATGAGAAATAATCTAGCAAGAGAGATTATAAAGAGAGAATATTGTTGGGAATATTAGGGTTTGCGGTGGAAATCTGGATACCAGCTTGGATCGTGATATCACTTTCCGAACTGATATTTCTACTCTATGCCTGGGTTACAAGAAATTCATCCTAGGATAATCCAAGCGGACACTTACGTTTCTGTGAATGTGTAAGCTAATATGCTAAAGGGTTCTGTGAATGTGTGATGAAAACCGAGAGCTAAAGAACCTCCCACTTCTGGAAAGAAAGAGTTGATTATATACTAAACACGATTAGGGTTTCATTAGGGTTGGGTTGTCATTAGTTGCTTTGGAAGCAAGTAATATTAATCCGGATTAGGGTTACCAAAAACTAACGAGTTTCGTTAGTTTTACCATAATTACCCTTAAGAAATTGAGTTTTCCATTATGTTCCCACATGCAAAATTCGGTGAGGTTTAGGGGCGCTACCCCAAACCCCGCAGGGGCTCTGCCCCTCAACCCCGCCTGCTGACCTGGCAGCGGGACCCCAACTAGGGACTCTGCCCCTTGGATCCCGCTAGATTCGCTACCCCTAGACCCCGCCAAAGGAGCGCTGCCCCTTTGGAAACCCCGGACCCGCAGGGGCTGCCCCCGGACCCCCGACTAGTCGTCGAATCGGCTTCTGACTCGATCTTATACATGTGTGCACTCCGCACACCCCTCATACATGTATTAGAGTACAAATCATGAAGCCCCTTAGCTCACATGTTAGTTCCAGTTACTTTAAACGACCTGGTGACACTAAAATCACCAACAAAATGTGCGGTAGTAAGGAGTCGTAGAAATGGGGAGCACAATTCAAACCATACAAATGATGGTGTGTTGCAAGCTGAGGTGGCAAACCGTGGGTACTACCTACCCACTCCCTCCGGTCTAAGGATGATGTTCACATCAACACCACCACATTGCAACATAAGCTACAAATTATAAAATGACAAAGTATACCTCTAGGCCTAAGTGGGAAGTACATCTCTCGGTAACTTCTGATTGAGATATTAGAAGGTCTCTCGAAAATAATTACTACTCCATTAAACCGACCGAACCATTTTAAATTCGGGTAATGTCCGATAAATAGGATTTAGGGTTTGAAAAATTGGGTATTCGATTAATGTGATAGTTAATTGAATATGTGATTTTTTTATTTAAATAATACACATTAGGTAATACCCTCTATTTCTTCTATGTTGGGTAATCACGTATGTGAAGGAAAAAAATGGGAATAAGACTTGTTAATGTAATTAACTTTTCGGGTTGTTCACATATAGGTAACTATCTTTTTTTTGTACACATCTAGGTAATAAACTTTTTGGAACTGTTCACATTTGATCATTATGACCTGCTGTAGCAGGTTACATCCAGCTACAGCAGGTCATAATGGTTATATATGAACAGTTTCATCAAGTTCATTACCTACATGTGTACAAAAAAAAAAATAGTTACCTAAATATGAACAAAACCAAAAGTAAGAGTAAATTACATGAATGATATGGTTTGGGGGAATTTGTGCATTTGGTCCCTAACTTTTTTTTTTTTTTTAACTCGGATGGTCCTTATTGTTTATTTTTGTTGCGCGCTTAGTCTCTATCTTACCTAAAAAGACTATTATGCCCTTATTAATTTATTTTTTAATTAATTTTCTTATTTATGTTTTTTAATATGTTTAAAAAAATTAATAGACCATACATATCTATATCTCCTCACTATAAACCTGAAACCACATTTGAAAATTTTAATTTGGGTCCCACCGGTCACCATCTCATCTCGCATCCTCTTCAACCTCTATTTTCTTTCAATCTTTAGTGACATGAAAGTATTCACCATTCTTTTTTTTGGCCCTTCAACTCTGGCGAACAAACACCATGATCCACTGTCTCTTCACTTTATTGGGTTGTGGTGTTGGTTCGCTGGAGTTAAGGACCGAAAAAGAATAGATGGTGAAGACTTCGTTGTCATTAAAGATGAAAAAGAAATAGAAGTTGAAGATGATGAAAGATGGGATGGTGAGGAGATACAGATATGTGAGGTCTATTAGTTTTTTTAAACATATAAAAAATACATAAATAAAAAATTAATTAAAAAAAATTAAATTAATAAGGACACACTAGTCTTTTTAGGTAATACATGGACCAAACGCAACAAAACAAAACAGTAAATACCATCCGAATTAAAAAAATAAGTTAGGGACCAAACGCATAAATTCCCCCAAACCACAGGGATCATTCGTGTAATTTACTCTTACTTTTGGTTTTGTTCATATTTCGGTAACTATTTTTTTTTGTACACATCTAGGTAACGAACTTGTTGAAAGTGTTCACATGTAACCATTATGACCTACTGTAGCCGGATGTAACTTGCTACAGCAGGTCATAATGATCATATGTGAACAGTTTCAAAAAGTTTGTTATCTAGATGTCTACAAAAAAAAAAAAAAACAAAATTACCTACATATAAACAAAACCGAAAAATTAATTACCTTAATTAGTCTTATTCCTAAAAAATAAAATAAACAATCCTTCGTTCCTACAAGAGGATGTGAATTGTGAGATTTGAGAGTTGAATGTCGTGTATTTATACTTGACCTTGACAACTCGTGCAACTTTTCCTTTTGTATACAGCTTTTTCATTTTGATAGTACACCTTATGCATGCATCTACGCTAGATTGTTAGCTGTTTATTCTCCTTTTAATTATCTTTTTTCTTTTAAATGCAACATTGACATGATAATATAAAGAGTTACTTTTAACTTTCGTTTCGATTATAATGCATGTCACGGAGGGTTGAACATGGTACTGTATCAGTTGATTTTTACTCAAATCGTGTACCATACCAACTATAGTTGGTATAAACTTTTTGCTACCAGTATCGTACCAACTATACTTGGTACCAACTTGTTTGGCTACCAACAAGTTTGGTTGGTACAAATTGGTAATGGTATATTACCAACTTTGTTCTAACTTTCAATTGTATAAGTTAAAGACTAGTAACGTTACGGGACACTTTTCTGTTCTAGTAATATAAATTAGTAAATTAACTATTCTAGTTATTAAAAAAAAATTAATAAGTAACTTTTCAGTTTTTTAATCTAATGTGGTAATAACTATTGACTAAATCTAATGTTTAATATCATACTTTTCAAAATCATAAACAGTAAACACTTGATATTTAAAAATACGATATATATATATATATATATATATATATATATATATATATATATATATATATATATATATATATATATATATATATATATATATATATATATATATATATATATGAAGTGGTTAGTACGGTAATACCGCGGTATTTAAAATTTAATACCATTACCGTACCAAGTTTACTGAATTGGTACGGTACTACCAACCAAACATATTGGCTACCAAATATATTGGTAACCAACTTTTTTGGTTCGGTTGGTAACATATTGGTTGGTTCTTCATGGTACATATTTGATAGTCCTAAATTGTCACGTACCTTCATGTGGTTTGAACTTTGCTTTGACTTTTGCCACACAAGCATGGTTTTTTACTCACAGGTGCTCTAATAATAAGAATCCCTAAACACTTATTTTATAGAAATGCAATCTATAATTAACTATTTATAATAAGTTTTTTCGAAAAATAATGCAATTTAAAATAATAAAAATATTTCAAAATTCAATTAGGGTGTCTATATGGTAAAACCGAGTGTGTTTTTAGTCAATCCCTTGACTCACATGTAAGAATTATCATAACCGTTAGAGGATTTGGACAATTCAAATCCTGAGATCAATCTGTGGATTTTTCCCCCTTCGGCAACACACCTGCTTCAAACCGATTTAAGGCCCGTGACCAAAAATAAATAAATAACTAGATAAAATGAAGTCTTTACAGTAATTTTTTTCCGTAAATGAGAGTGATTTTTTTAAATGAGATAAATTTATCCTTAAATCATTTTAAAGATAGTATTAACTGTTTGTTTTAAAGACATATTAACTGTTCGTTGTTTTTTTTTTCACTATCATATAACTGTTTTTTAAGCAACATGTTAATATTTTAAACTTATAAAATATTGCTAATGAGAAAGAACAATTAAAGAAAACAAGAATATCTAGATGTTAATTTGTGATATTGAATCATTAATTTTTGAATCATTTTTTAGACTTCAACAACAAGGATTTTATATTAAATTTATAATGTCGAAGTTTCACGTTATCTATCGAAAATCAGAAAGAAAACATAGAATTTAGCTTCTTTTTTTTTTATCAGAAAACTAACATAAAAGAAATGAAGAACAATAACGAAATCTCATAATTTACACAAAGCTGAAATTAGATTAACACTAAGCAGAAATCAGAAACCATAATAATTGAGATTGCCTCAGATTAACACGAATACAAGATCAATTTCTTTTGAAGGATGCATGAAATCAAATTATCGAAATCGATGTATTAAGAAAGATTGAAATAAAAAATCTGAGAAGAGAAATCATAAGGCTATATGAAAAAATCACAATCGATTTATTATGAGTGGATTATTTTGTTGTCGTTGATAAAATCGTAATTGATTAATCGAGCATTTCGATTGATTGTAGTAAGGGACCCAATGTGATGATTATTCCGGAAGAATTGAATGTCCTTTAGTCTTCTCTCTTGATTTTGTTTTGGCTCAAAATTCTTTTTGTTTTGGCTCAAAATTCTTTCTGTTTTGGCTCAAAATCGATTTATCATATTTTTTTTTGTTCTAACATAATAAGAAATTTAAAGTTGGGTCTTTAAAAGTTTAAAGGCCTGCGCCGTCACCCAAACTGCCCATCCTATTGGTACGACCCTAGACGATAGTGGGTTTTTTTAGCTCATTATTGATTAGTGATCATGGTTGTTTCTTTTAGCAAATGAGTTTCTCTGGAATCCATTTGCACCTTATATGGGGTCAAATTAATATAAAAAACATGTTCTTCTAAAAAAACTAAATTAAATTTATAGGTAAAACATATCAAAACATTTGTTGGTAATTTTGGGTATACACGAATATATCCAACCTGATTTATCTGATCCAAATACCTGAAATGCATTAAAGGTTGGATAGTGGTTATTATTATTAAAAAGAAAACTCGAACTAGTTGAAATCCAAAAATTATAAGTGATCAAGACCCCTAATTTAAAGTACAAATAAGAGAAATGAAAGAAAGTGGGAGCAGAGATATACAACGGCAATAGATGGAGCTGTGGATGGAGAGGAGGGTCAAAGATGGTAAATAGAGATTTTAGGAGATGAAAAAGAAAATTAGATCAAATTTGCTTTAATACCATGATATAATTAATGTCTATATTCCTATTATTTCAAAAATGAACATATACAACACATATATACATATCGAGATGGGCATGGTCGAAAACTAAGGTGTTGTTTGTTTTTTTGAAGCCAAAATGTCTGCAATCTGCAGACCATATCTGCAAGTCTCTGCAGCAGAAGAGGTGGACCAAATGTCTGCAGCATGCAATAAGAACACTGTTTGTTTTTAACGTCTGTAGCTGTTGAAATAAATTAATTTTTTAAACTTAATTTCATGTCATAAAAATTAAAAATGCATTTTCAGCAAAAAGAGAAAGAAAAAAAAAACGGATGGTCTTTTTTTTTTTGGGTTAAAATGAGGTCTGAAGACCTTTGAAGACAGCACTCATGTCTGCGCCAGAAAGACCTCGCGCAGACCTTTTTTGATTTGCGCACTTTCAAAAAATAAACACTCTGCGAGGGCATATATCTGCGCGTTGTCTGCGCAACGCAGACAAAAGTGGTTACACAGCTCTTCACAAAAAAAACAAACAAACCCTAATACAATGCGCTAACGTAATATACAAGCTAACAACTTGTTCAATCTTTCTTTTTTTTTTTTTTTTTTAATAATATGTATTTTGTACAAGTTTTTTCAATAATAATGGTGGGCCTCTTAATTTTTTATTAATAAAGCAGACAAATTATACAAACAATAATAGAATAATATAAATAAAATTGTAGATCCCCATAAATAAGTTGGAAAAGTTCGAGTTTTTAAGTTTTTAAATTGATGAATTAAAATTAGTTTTAGTGAAAAAGCTAATCTAATTTATTTGTCTATTTTTCATATGGAGAAACTTGTTTTCCTAAAACGGGGCATTTGTACGTACAACCTATAGGATACCCGATACCCTTTATATACCACGATTTGGCTAAAACCTCTTCTCTTCAAACATAGATCCTTCCTCTCGTTTCTTTCCATGGGCTTCCTTGTATACCTGTTTATTCTCTTTCTTTTATCCATTTTTATTTCCTTCCTTATAGTTCTACATATATCTCGACAAAAGAATTCTGTCATCCCTATTAATTGGCCACTTCTTGGTTCATTACCGGCTACCATTGTTAATGCCCACCGACTCCATGATTACGCCACCGATATTATGGCATGTAATGATGGTACGTTCGTGTTCAAAAGCCCATTGACAACCAACACGAATAAGCTCTGCACCACAAATCCTTCAGACGTTCATCACATATTGAGCAAGAACTTCTCTAACTATCCACGAGGCCATAGATTTCGTAAGATCTTTGATATCCTTGGAGATGGATTCTCTAATACTGATGGAGACTTATGGCATTTCCATCGTCGAACAATCATGCTTCTCCTGAAGTCCCCTTGTTTTGGTAGTCTCTTAGAAGATGTAATATGGAACAAGGTGGAAAGTGGGTTATTGCCTGTACTAGAATATCTTTCCATGCAAGAGGTGGAGATTGATTTACAGGATGTATTTGAGAGGTTCTCTTTTGATACCATATGCAAATTGCTTTTCGATCACGACCCTAAAAGCATGTCTCTCGATTTTGCTTACATTCCATGCGAGAAGGCTTTATCAGAAATGGCAGAAGTGATGTTTTGGAGGTATATCATGCCTCGAAACGTACGGAAGTTGCAACAACTACTTAGAATAGGGAATGAGAAGAAGTTGAGTGATGCATGGAAAATCCTTGATGAATTTATATACACAATCGTAGCCCAAAAACAAGACGAGTTAAATAAACTGAAATGTGAATTCAAAGATGAAAATTTCAAATTATCTACAGCTCTCCTGAGAGAGTATAAAGATCAAGGTGGAAGTACTGGGAACCCTAACAAGTTTTTGAGGGACGCCTTACTGAATCTGTTGGTTGCAGGAAGAGATACCACCAGCAGCGCCCTCTCTTGGTTCTTTTATCTTCTTGCCAAAAATCCTATGGTGGAAGATAAGATCCAGGAAGAGCTTCACAGAGAACTAGAGAAGGAGATGGGTGAGAAAGATTTTCGTGCAATCGAGTTTGACAAACTAATTTATCTTCATGGTGCATTATCGGAAGCCTTAAGGTTATTCCCTCCTGTTCCTTATCAACACAAAACTCCATTACAACCGGATATCCTTCCAAGCGGCCATCAAGTTGATCGGAAAACCATAATTATCCTATCTTATTATAGCATGGGAAGGATGAAATCCATATGGGGGAGCGATTGCATGGAATTTAAGCCCGAAAGGTGGATTTCAGTGGATGGAAGAATTATACGTCAACCATCTTACATGTTTCCTGCATTTAATGCTGGGCCAAGAAGCTGCTTAGGTAAGAACATGAGTTTCACTCAGCTGAAGATAGTCGCAGCCACAATCATATACCATTACCATGTCGATCTTGTGGAAGGACACCTCGTGGTTCCAAGTAACTCCATTATACTGAAGATGAAGAACGGTTTGAAAGTTACGTTAACTAAAAGAAGTGAAGTAAAAAAGTGAGTGATCAATTGGTTTGTTGTTTGTCGTTTGTGTGTGTAAGTTTATGGTTCTACTCTCTAAATAATAGCTTTGGGACATGTATGTACCAGCGGTTTGCATAAATAGATGGGGATCTCACAGTTGCAATTAACATGGTTTCATTAATTAGGGAATACTATTTAAGCATTGCACTTATGCATTTGTAAATGGTAAGAGAGGGAAAGAAACTCAGACAAGAGGCTTGGTCTAAATTTTTTTTTTACGCCTAGGGCGATAACAAAAAAAAAGCCCTGCAAGAAAAAGATTTATATTAGGTTAACAGAAATGAACTTATTGCCAAAATTTAAACTTAAGTTTCTTATACAAAAATCAAACATGCTAACCAAGTAAACTTACAAATGATTACATTGATCAGACTTGACATTTGAGCAATCAATACAACAAATTATTTTTAGGATGTTTTTGACATGAAGTTTTTAGAGATTTTTGGGATCTATTAACTTTTAGCTTATTTGAAAAAGAGTAAATTAGAAGAATGATCCCTATGGTTTAAGTAATGTGCGTGTTGGGTTAATTCCTAACTTATTTTTTTAATTCGGAAGATCTCTACTGTTTGTTTTGGTTACATGTTTGGTCCCTGTCTTACCTAAAAAAAAAACTATTTTTCTATTAATTTTTTAATTTATTTAAATAAACACTAAGACACATCCCCAACCCCACCCCTCACCTTAACTTACATACCCCATAATTTTTTACTATTTAAATAATAGTCTTTTTAATTAAGACGTGGACCCAACGTCCAGTAGAGACGAAACGCATAACAAAAACAAACAATATAAGACTTTCCAAATTGGAAAAAAAAGTTAAAGACCAAACATACAAATTATCCCAAACCATAGAGACCATTCAAGTAGTAGCTTTTAGCGGTTTTTTTTCTTTTTTTTTTTCTTTTTTTTTTCTTTTTTTCTTTTTTGTTTTTTTTAGCTTTTTAATTAATGGAAAACCTTATTCATAAGTTCTTTTCGTCTATTTTTTTTCTTTCTTTTTTTAGGGAAAAAAAAAATTGACAATTTTACCCTTAACCTTCTTCTTATGTTAGTTTTCGTTTTTTTCTAAATAAAAGGTTTGTGTTTTTTCTTCTTATCATAAATGATATAGAGTTTCCCTGAGTATTAGAAGCTAACAGAAAATTAGGAAATAATGAGATTAACTTCAATCTGATTATAAGAATTTATGTTAGAAATACAATTAATGTTTAATGCTTAATGACTAGGGATGAGCAAAAGGATCGAACCGGTTGGAACTGGGAACCGGCTTCGGCCAAAATCAAGAACCGAACCGGCCCGACGATTCTACCGGTTCCCGGATCCTACTGGTTCTTGTCGTGTCTTCAAATGTTGGAACCGGTCCTCGAAAAATAGCATCATACGGTTCGGGTTTTTGCCGGTTCTACCGGTTTTTGACGGTTCTACCGGTTCCGGTTATATCGGTTCCGGTTCCTACCGGTTCCCGGTTCCAAAAAACCATAAAAGAACGTCTCGGTCCCGGCCCGACCGGTTCTATCAGGTTTCGGTTCCGGTTCCGGTACCGGTTCCGACCGATTCCCCGGTCCATATGCTCATCCCTATTAATGACTGATTTCCTTGTGTACTTTGGTTAAAAATCAAGTGCTTGATTCGTTAACTCTTTAGTTGTTAATGGGGTTGAAGTACTAATATTATAGGAAATTTAGTAATCTAACTCTTATAAACAACCATTTTAATAAAAATAATCAAAAATTCTTTTTTGGAAAAATGACCACATAGTCTGGAATACCATAATCCGGAGTATATAGTTTTGTTTCGGAGTTGCGACTTGGAATACGATATTTTGGAGTATTTATGATTTTGTTCTGGAGTGGGTGCCGGTTGGTAAGGATGAGGTCTGGAACACTCCGTACCTTCCGGACGTAACGACCGTATACTCTAGAGAGCTAGAATTAGGTTTTTTTTTTTTTAAAAAAAATTAATTTTATTTATTTATTATTATTTTTTAAAATATCTTTGTTCCAAATGTGCAATAAATTTTTGTTTTTAATATATTTGAGTGTTCGGTACTTTCCATAAACGTTCCAGAATGATTACGTATACGGGTTTTTGTTTTTCAAGTTTCAGTTTCTAGTGGAGGGCAATGATAACATATCGACGAATGTATGTAGTAACTTGCTT
Organism: Lactuca saligna; assembly: GCF_052625555.1. NCBI lineage: Eukaryota > Viridiplantae > Streptophyta > Magnoliopsida > Asterales > Asteraceae > Lactuca > Lactuca saligna. The sequence continues at coordinate 28,010,183 of NC_136424.1, forward strand.
CGGATTACACATGTTTTGGTGTATATATAAGCAATGATATCAACTTCATTGGGTTAGTTACATGGGTTACTTCCAAATCCAAGTTACACACTAGTCAAATCCATTTATCTTTTCAATATCCTGGATCAAATATAGTTATGCAGACTCTTGACAATAGTGATGTTAGATATTTTCTTAGTTTTCTTACTACTATGCATCCAAACATAGTGTTAAAAATGTTATGGAAAGTGGTACTAATCGATTTCCTAGGGAAAATCATTCTGGAAAATGATTCTTCCAGTGTTGAAGTAACCAAATTTATAATTTATTACCTATGGCAACCAAACATGTTCCTTCTTACAATGACCCTATACATGGGGTGATTATAGGTCTAAAGGTAAGGTTGTTATTCATGCTGACCTTAGTGTTGATATTAATGAATATGCGAATGATGAGACAAAACTAATGATGATGCTTGATGATGATAATATAATTCCACATGTAGAGCAAGTTGAACATTTTTAGAGACACTGAATTTGATGGAGATGATTATGAAGATGGAGAAGAGGAAAATGATCCCTTACAACTTCGAAAAGCACAGTAGGAAAGTTTCCTTTTTATTTTTTCAATTATGAAGAAGCACAACTCATTCATTGAGGTATGCCTGAACCTTTACCACTTCCCGAATTAGCTCAACAAAATCGTAAAAGCGCCAAAACTATAATTCCTATATGACGTTATACCAACTCTTCAAAAACAAAGAAGCACTTAAGCTTAATTTATGATTGAAAAGTGTTAGTGAATGCTTCCAATATAAAGTGAAAAAAATCTACAAAAGACAGGTTTGAAGCTATTTGCTATATGGATAACTGTGACTGGAAGATTAGGGAAACAAAACATAACACTACAGATACATTTCAAATGGTTAAACTATCGGAGAAACACAGTTGCTCAAACACACAACTACATCCCCATTACTGACAAGCCAACAAAAATGTATTGGGTCACTTCTTGAAGGGCATATTAGCTGATAGTACAAAAAATATGTTGCAGGGGAAACAGATACAACGAACTTTAAATGACCACCTTTGTATACATATTTCATACTGTCATGCATGTAATGCTAAAATGTATGCTCTAAATCTATTGAGAGGGACCTCTGCATAAAGCTTTCTAATACTACCGTTGTATTGTTACAACTTGGAGTAGAAAAATCCATTAAAGGTTACACATATAAAGACCAGTGATGGAAACAAATTTAAATACTTTTTCATGGCTATTAGTTGCGCGGTAATATATTTTCCGTATATTTTATATACATACTTCTTTATATTTAACGTCCATACACATGCATTCATTTTAATTAGATTATTAATTACTTTTTAGGTTCGACCGTTTCAAAGATGTTTGTGTCCTATTATTGTTATTGATGGCACACACCTTAAAAGGGAAATACTTGGGCACCATGTTCCGAGCAATATACAGGGATGGTAATAACCAAGTCCTCCCTATTTCGTTTCGTGTTGGGAAAATTGAAAATGGAGAGTCATGGATTTGGTTTTCATCAGGACTCAAAGAATGTATTAGGACATGCCATCTTTGGGTATCATACCAGATAAAGCCAATTTAATTGAAATGGCCATTCAAGTTGTGTTCCCGAATGCATATCATGGACTTTGTTGTCGCCATTTGTTGATGAATATAAGAGCGAAGATCGGCAAGCAAGAGAGAACATAGATTTTGTTTTCGTAGGCTGCAAAGGCTTACCGAGAATCCGATTTCAAAGAATGCTTGGGTAGGCTATGTCGTACACTAAACGATGATTGTTAGACACGGCTAGACAAAAACAATAATGAGAGATGGGAAAGGTTGTGTTTCCTTGTGGTTCGGTATAATATTATGACATCAAAGAATGTCGAGTCTGTCAATGCATTATCAAGAGATGCACTGGAACTACCCATAACAATGTGATCGATTTATTTCAAGTAATTATGCAACACTGGTGGTGTAAGCGACATAATGCTGAAGGTAAGTGTTTTCCTTATTGGATTAGTGTCTAAGTCCACAACTATAACTGATATATACTTGACCCAACCCGACATGGTCCATTTAGGTTGCATGGCATCAGAACAATTGGGTAGACCTTTTGTAAGAAGAGGATATTTGTGACATATTAATATATTATAAGTTCTAATATATTAATATGAAATCATATTATTTAATTAATATTGATCAAGAATTAATTTGGAATTAATTTAGTGATCAAAAGAGACTAATTTAATATATCAGGATTGATTGTGTAAATCATTCATTCTTATATATGTGGGCTTATGATCCATGATTCCTTATGTTGGGTTTAACCCATGTGGTGACCCATGGATACTCCATGGAGGTTAAAACCCATGGAGCATAAGGAATGGGTAAAGTCATGAGTTACATGGTGTAACCCTAATAGCCACACTATATAAAGACCCCATTGGTTGGTGAAATTGACACTAGTGTATACACAAGAGGGCATGCCGATTTCTAGAGTCCATGTATCTTTTCTCATGGTTATTCCAAATGTTGGTAATGTTGTGTGAACCATTTGAGGTGTCACACTTAGAGCACTAGGCTCTTGAGCTCCATGGAATCAAGCTACATCAAAAAGGTATGTATTCTATCTAGTTTTGTTATACTAGTACTTATGATTGTATGTGTACCACCTGGTTCCTGGTACGTAAAATTTATCTAAGTATTTGTCATTTTAGCCTTGGACTCGGCGAGTTGTAGGTCCGACTCGCCGTGTAGGGACGCGGTCCAGGGGTACGTTTAAGTTGGCGACTCGGCGAGTCCATATTCTGGACTCGGCGAGTCACCGTTGTTTGATGAAACCCTAAATTTCAAGGGTTTGCACCCTATTTAAACCCTCATTTCCGCCCCAAGCTCGCCCCAATTCACCCGCAGAGCTCCCAACATCGTTTTTGCCCTTTTTCCTTGTGAGATTGAAGTGTTTTGGTGTGTTCATGAAGTTTTTGAGGAGAAAGAAGAGTAGATCAAGAAGAGGAGAAGGAGGCCAAGCATCTTTGTGACATCTCAACGTTTTCCTTGAGGTATAGCTCATTTCCCCTCTGTTTTCAAGCTTGTAGTCCCTAATAGCTTCATGAAAGTCCTTCTTGAGCCATTCCCCAAGCTTGTTTGTGCTTTGTGGGTTGTAATAAGTTGTTAGCCTTTAGATCTAGGCATGATTTATTCCCTGGAGCTTGGATCTACTGCCTTTATGGAGTCATATTGCATGAGAGTCCTAGATCTACCCCTTTTGGTGCACTTTGAGCCCAAAAACCTTCATTGGTGATTATCTACACGTAAAGTTGGAAACTTTACGTGTAAACCAGGCCCTAGGAACCTAGATCTATGAATTGAATGGACTGGATTCAAGCAAAATCACGTGTATAGTTTTTGTATGAGGCAGACTCGGCGAGTCGTCATCTGACTCGGCGAGTTGGGTCGTGAGTCCCCGGGTTGTTCCCCTTTTCGTGGTTGCGAGTTGGAGTAGTGAGTCATAGGGTATGACTCAGTGGGTTGGAAGCCAGACTCACTCATGAAGTCACTCGGCGAGTCATGGCAATCTTCTTGTCTCAAGAACAACTCGACGAGTTGTTCATACAACTCGGCTAGTCACAACTTAGAGTGTTCTTCGGATGAAGGCGAACTCGACGAGTAGGATGAAGGACTAGTGGACTTGGGTATAGAGAAAGGGACTCGGTGAGTTGGCAAGCCAACTCGACGAGTCTGGTCAACTGGCAGTTGACTATGACTTAATTCATGACTTGTTAAGGGTAAATGGACAATTTACCCTGAGGGCGGTTAGCAGTATTTGACTAAGTGTTTGGTGGGAATTACAACCGGAGGATTTCCGGAGCAGTAACAGCAGACAGACCATTCCCACACAGATCATCAGCTACTACGAGGTGAGCTACCTTCCAGTAGCGGTGGGTCTAAGGCCACAATGTCGGCCCACCAGTAGGAGATGTATGATAGATGATTGTCTTTGTGATATCATCTAGGTTTACTACTACCTGATATGTTATATGCTAGCATGATATGTTGTATGTGATAGTAGTAGAGTTCGGTTGTTAGGACCGAAGGGTAGTCAGACACCCCAGATATGTCTGACAGTATATGATGATATGTTTGCATGCTGGCTTTTTACATTATATGCGATAGAGGTAGTAGGAGGGGACTAGTCCCCGAGTTCGGTTGCTAGGACCGAAGGGTAGTTCAGGTACCCCAGATATGTCTGATAATATGTTATGTTATGATATATGTGATAGTAGTAGTAGGGGGTGAAATCGTCCCCGAGGTTCGGTCGTTAGGACCGAAGGGTAGTCAGCAGCCCAGAATGGCTTGACATGGGTAGTCAGCACCCTAGAATGGCTTGACACGGGTAGGTCGGCACCCAAGAATGGTCGTACCGGGTAGGTCGGGCACCCCAGAAATGCCTGGAAATATGTATGATATGTGATTGTATGGTAAGCGGTATGATGGGGGAACTTACTAAGCTTCGTGCTTACAGTTTTCAGTTTTGGTTTCAGGTACCTCTTCTTCGAAGGGGAAAGAGTTGGCGCGGTAGCGGCCCATCACACATGCTCCGTATTCCGCATCATGAGATCTTCCTGGGGATTTGTACTCTGACATTATTATGTTTTATGAAATGTTTTCCAGACATGCGATATATGATTAAAATGTTATGATCAGTAAACGTTTTAAATCGAATGTTTTGCTAAATATATGTTTTCAAAAATGAAATTTTTGGCTCGTATTTTTGGGGTATTACAAGTTGTTATCAGAGCCCTGGTTTGAGGGATTCGGACACACCTTCGGGGTTGTTTGAACTTAAATCAAGGGATTAAAAGATTTTGGATAAAGAAAGTGTTTTCTAAAAAGGCTAGTAAAGGTTTCTAAGGAAGAACGAAGTGTGTAATGCGCGACCCCGAGCTCAAGTAAGTATTCCCCAGTGTACCCATACAAGTTTATATATGTTTATCAGTTTCTATAGAACAGCATGCTATAATAGGACTAAGGATCTAGGAGTGATGCCTTATGTGCTTGCTTTATGTGCTTCAGTATATGAAAAAGTTGCATGCCAGAATTGAGTAGATAGCAGTAGGGTAGCCTGTTTAGGTTATTCCTGATAGTATGAGTTTATCGTTGTATGCTAGATCAGTTTTTTCTACAAGGATAGAGTTGCTTGAGATTGTTTTCTTTATGTCCAAATGCTGTTTGCTTTGTGCTATGTGGGCTTTGAGTGATGGGAGTTAGCTGTTAGGTGGATACGTTAAAGTCACATGTGATCAGGGTTGAATAATCTCAGAGTGTTGGATTTGACCTTATTGCGTAGCTCTTGTTTGAGTCCTAACCGTTGTAGGGATGAGTCCCTTACTGAAGGATTATCCGAGCCTCGTCGCATATGATTGTATTCAGGTAATTGCTAATTGGCATCACAAAGAGACCATCAACAGCTGAGGAATGGGATGGGTGGGTCAGAGGTTTCATAGGGAAAGCCTAGGATAAGATTAGCAGTGATCAGCGGTTGTGGAAGGGACTTGGTTGAGTCGAGGCGATCTTTGGGGAAGGTACGGATAGATGTGGAAGGTAGTATGGGCCCGTACTACTGAAAGCAGAGGATCCGTACCCGAACCGAGGAAGGCTAAGATAAGACCAGGAAACTTGTAGTGGGTGTGATCCCTCCAAGGGTATCAGTATCACTAACATTTGTTATTTCTTTGTATTTCAGAATGGTGGTACTGCGCCCGAGGCCAGCAGTTGGCAGTACAAGAGAGGGATCGGGTTCGGGACCAGGTTCTGAGCCAGTAGATGAGGGGCTACGCGAGTTCATCGCGTCAGAGATCACCAGAGGCATCCTTGAGTCGACCCCCATTATCTTCGGGTCGATCAAGGAAGGGGTATTGGAGATGATGGAGGATCGCCTCCGGGAATTTAGGAGCGACATGGCATCTGGCCAGTCAGGACCCCGCACACTATCCTTCAAGGACTTTCGGGGCAGTGGTGCGCCGGATTTTCATGGGGCGAAGGACCCCATAGATGCCAGACGATGGATTGCAGACATTGAGTCTGCACAGACGATTAGCTTCTGCCCTGAGGGGTCGAAGGTGAAATATGCAGCAAGGTGTTTACGAGATTGAGCCAGGGATTGGTGGGAGTCTGTGAGCGACTCGTTGGGAGCCTCGGTTGTCGAGGCTATGACATGGTCGGACTTTGCGACCAGGTTCGGGGAAAAGTTTGCGTCGGCTGTCAAGCTTCAGCAGCTGGCCAGGGAGTTTTTGTATATGAGACAGACGACAGAGACTGTGGCGGAGATCACCGCCAAGTTCCGGGAGAGGGCATTATTAGTGCCCCAGTATGCGGGTGATAAGGACATGAGGAGGACCTGCTACCATGACATGCTCCGAGCTGATATTCGAGAGCATGTCAGTTTTTCAGCTTGCCCTACCTTGGACTCTATGATTGCTAGGGCGAGGGAGAGAGAGATAGATCTGGAGCACGTCCAGAAGAGGAAGACAGAGGAGGGACAGACAGGAGGGGCTTCGGGGAAGAAGCCCAAGGGATCAGATAGTAGGCCAAAAGGCTAGTCAGGACCGAGCCGCTGCAGGAAATGCGGCAGGCCTCATGAGGGGGCATGTAGACTGGGATCGTCGGGCTGCTATAAGTGCAGCAAGATGGGGAATTTCAGCAGGGATTGTACCGCCCCTGCACCTGTGATACAGACGTCTGAGTTGTTGTGTTTCCACTGAAACCAGAGGGGCCACAAGAAGGCCAATTGCCCCCAGTTGAGATCACCAGCGCCGGTTAAGGCACCAGCTCCAGCTACCTTGCGGATTACAGATGGCTGGCAGGGCAAGGCAGAGGCTCCAGTGGTGAGGAGTCGGGCGTTTCAGCAGACTGCAGAAGAGGCACGCACCGCACCCGATGTGGTGACGGGTATGATTCTTTCCCTCTACTTTATTTTATGATGTTATGTTATTGATATGTGCTCCATTTATATGCATTAGGATCGTTCCATGTGAACGGTATTCCGGTTCAGGTGTTGTTCGACTCGGGTGCCACCCGATCATTTGTTTCCCTTGCGCTTAGTAAGAGGTGTACTAAGTCCTCGGGCATGTTGGATTTCCCTTTAGAGGTAGAGATTACTGATGATCGATCGGTGCGAGCGTCCGCAGTATTCAAGGATTGTGTCCTAAGGTTAATTGAGGAGCGCTATTTGGTGGGCTTGGTTCCCATACCGTTGCGGGGGAACAAGGTGATTATAGGCATGGATTGGTTGAGCCCTAATGGGGCGGTGATAGATTGCGCACAACAGCTAGTGCGGGTCAGGACCCCAAGTGGGGGAGAGTTGGAGATCCACGGCGAGAGGCTACAGCGTGGACCTATAGTATGTTCAGCAGCGAGAGCTAGGCGCTACCTTCAGCAGGGATGCGTGGGGTATGTCGCATATGTTATGGATACCCGGGAGACGGGTAAGGCGACGGTGAGCGAGGTTCCAGTGGTGTGAGGCTACGCTGATGTGTTCCCGGAGGAGCTTCCTGGAATACCTCAGGAGCGTTAGGTAGAGTTCAGAATCGATCTAGTTCCTGGTGCGGCTCCGATAGCCAAGGCACCCTATCGGTTGGCTCCTCCCGAGATGCAGGAGTTGTCTACACAACTGTAGGAGCTGCTAGACAAGGGATTTATTCCTCCGAGCAGTTCACTCTGGGGAGCCTCGATCCTGTTTGTGAAGAAGAAGGATGGGTCGCACCGGATGTGTATAGATTACCGGGAGATGAATAAGGTAACGGTGAAGAACCGTTACCCACTCCCGAGGATGATGACCTCTTTGATCAGTTGCAGGGAGCATCTTGGTTCTCCAAGATCGATTTGCGTTCAGGCTATCATCAGATGAGGGTTAGAGAGGAGGATATACAGAAGACCGCGTTTCGGATGCGTTATGGCCATTATGAGTTCGTGGTGATGCCGTTTGGGCTTACCAATGCTCCTGCCGCGTTCATGGACCTCATGAACCGCGTGTGTAGACCGATGTTGGATCGGTCTATGATAGTTTTCATTGATGACATCTTGGTTTATTCCAAGACACAGGAGTAGCACGAGGAGCATCTGAGAGAGGTTTTGGAGACCCTGAGGAGGGAGAGCTTGTACGCCAAGTTCTCCAAATGTGAGTTTTGGTTGCGCGAGGTGCAGTTCCTTGGGCACCTCGTCAACCAGAACGGGATTTCAATAGACCCGGCCAAGGTGGAGGCCGTGATGAGGTGGGAGGTTCTGAAGTCTCCATCTGAGATTCGGAGTTTCCTAGGATTAGCAGGCTACTATCGGAGGTTCATTCAGGATTTCTCCAAGATAGTTGTACCCCTGACACGATTGACTAGGAAAGCCATGGTCTTTCGATGGGGGCCTGAGCAGCAGGCAGAATTCGAGAATCTGAGGCGGAGTTTGTGCGAGGCGCCGATCTTAGCCCTGCCCGAGGACGTGGAGGATTTTGTGGTATATTGCAATGCATCAATCTCAGGCTTAGGCGTAGTATTGATGCAGAGGGGGCATGTCATTACTTATGCCTCGAGGCAGCTGAAGCCTCACGAGGCAAACTATCCGACGCACGATTTAGAGTTGGGGGCGGTGGTCTTTGCCCTCAAGATATGGTGGCATTACCTTTACGGGGTTTGTTGTACCATTTACACAGACCACAAGAGTTTGAGGTACCTCATGGGATCATCTGAATCTGAACATGAGGCAGCGTCGGTGGTTAGACGTGGTGAAGGATTATGATTGCGAGATCCTTTACCACCTGGGGAAGGCCAATGTGGTAGATGATGCGCTTAGCTGCAAGGCGGCGCCAATCAGGGATGTTTGCATGAGGATGACTGTAGTGACTCCCCTGTTGGAGCAGATTCAGGAGGCTCAACAGGAGGCGATGAAGGAGGAGCATCGGAAGAGTGAGCGAATAGTGGGACAAGTCACCTCCTTCGATTATGATAGTCGGGTGTTATTGACACTACACCGTAGGGTGTGGGTGCCGTATCATGGAGGCGTGCGCCAGATCTTGATGGAGGAGGCGCACAAATCCCGATTCTCTATTCATCCAGGGGCGACGAAGATGTATCGGGATCTTCGCCTAGACTATTGGTGGCCCTGCATGAAGCGGGATGTGGCGTGGTACATCGAGCGATGTTTGACCTACAGGTTGGTCAAGGCCAAGCATCAGAGACCGCACGGCAAGATGCAGCCATTGGATATTCCGTTGTGGAAATGGGAGGATATTACGATGGAATTTATCACTAAGCTCCCACGAACGGCGCGAGGAGTAGATTCGATTTGGGTTATCATGGATCGGTTGACCAAGAGTGCCCATTTTGTTCCGATTCAGGAGAGTATCTCGGCCGAAAGGTTGGCCGATATCTATATCAGGGAGATAGTGACGTGGCACGGGGTGCCAGTGTCAGTGATATCAGATTGAGATGTGCGGTTCACTTCCAGGTTTTGGAAGAGGTTTCATGATGAGTTGGGCACTTGTCTGCATTTTAGCACCGCCTTTCACCCGCAGACGGATGGTCAGAGTGAGCGGAACATCCAGACTTTGGAAGATATGTTGCGGGCATGCGTGTTAGATTTTGGTGGTAGCTGGGATACCTATCTTCCTTTAGCTGAGTTCTCGTACAACAACAGCTACCACACGAGTATTGATCGTCCCCCATTCGAGATGTTGTACGGTCGGAGGTGCAGGACCCCGATATGCTGGGGTGAAGTTGGCCAGAGGGTCATGGGGAGCATCGAGGTGGTGCTCAAGACGACCGAGAGAATCCAGCAGGTTCAGAGCAGGCTTCAGACTGCGTAGAGTCGGCAGAAGAGTTATGCCGACAAGCGTCGATCAGACCTGGAGTTCCAGGTCGGGGATATGGTTCTCCTGAAGGTGTCGCCTTGGAAAGGCGCCTTTCGATTCAGGAAGCGGGGCAACTTGGGCCCGAGATTCATTGGACCGTTCAGGGTTGTAGCCCGGGTGGGCAAGGTGGCATATAGGCTGGATCTGCTAGCCGAGCTCAGCCAGATCCACAACACCTTCCATGTCTCCCAACTGCGGAAGTGTCTCGTGGATGATTCAGCGGTGGTGCCATTAGAGGATATACAGGTTGATGACAACCTGAATTACATTGAGCACCCAGTCGCAATCCTCGACCGGAAGTCGAAGGATCTAAGGAACAAGAGGGTGGAGCTAGTGAAAGTGCAATGGCAGCACCGCAAGGGTTCGGAATGGACTTGGGAGCCAGTGGAAAAAATGATGGAGCATTACCCCGAGCTGTTTCAGGATCGAGCGGCAGACTTCGAGGACGAAGTCTAAAATAAGTGGGGGAGATTTGGAGCACCTGGTTCCTGGTACGTAAAATTTATCTAAGTATTTGTCATTTTAGCCTTGGACTCGGCGAGTTGTAGGTCCGACTCGCCGAGTAGGGACGCGGTCTGGGGGTACGTTTAAGTTGGCGACTCGGCGAGTCCATATTCTGGACTAAGCGAGTCACCGCTGTTTGATGAAACCCTAAATTTCAAGGGTTTGCACCCTATTTAAACCCTCATTTCCACCCCAAGCTCGCCCCCATTCACCCTCAGAGCTCCCAACATCGTTTTTGACCTTTTTCCTTGTGAGATTGAAGTGTTTTGGTGTGTTCTTGAAGTTTTTGAGGAGAAAGAAGAGTAGATCAAGAACAGGAGAAGGAGGCCAAGCATCTTTGTGACATCTCAACGTTTTCCTTGAGGTATTGCTCGTTTCCCCTCTGTTTTCAAGCTTGTAGTCCCTAATAGCTTCATGAAAGTCCTTCTTGAGCCATTCCCCAAGCTTGTTTGTTCTTTGTGGGTTGTAATAAGTTGTTAGCCTTTAGATCTAGGCATGATTTAGTACCTGGAGCTTGGATCTACTGCCTTTATGGAGTCATATTGCATGGGAGTCCTAGATCTACCCCTTTTGGTGCACTTTGAGCCCAAAAACCTTCATTGGTGATTATCTACACGTAAAGTTGGAAACTTTACGTTTAAACCAGGCCCTAGGAACCTAGATCTATGAATGGAATGGACTGGATTCAAGCAAAATCGCGTGAATAGTTTTTGCATGAGGCAGACTCGGCGAGTCGTCATCAAACTCGGCGAGTCGGGTCGCGAGTCCCTGGGTTGTTCCCCTTTTCGTGTTTGTGAGTTGGAGTAGTGAGTCATAGGGTATGACTCAGTGGGTTGGAAGCCAGACTCACTCATGAAGTCACTCGGCGAGTCAATGCCATGACTCGGCGAGTTCATGGCAATCTTCTTGTCTCAAGAACAACTCGGGGAGTTATTCATACAACTCGGCGAGTCACAGCTTAGAGTGTTCTTCGGATGAAGGTGAGCTCGGCGAGTTTTTCATACAACTCGGCGAGTAGGATGAAGGACTAGTGGACTTGGGTATAGAGAAAGGGACTCGGCGAGTCTGGTCAACCGGCAGTTGACTGTGACTTGATTCATGACTTGTTAAGGGTAAATGGACAATTTACCTTGAGGGCGGTTAGCAGCATTTGACTAAGTGTTTGGTGGGAATTACAGCCACAGGATTTCCGGAGCAGCAGCAACAGACACACCATTCCCACACAGATCAACAGCTACTACGAGGTGAGTTACCTTCTAGTAGCGGTGGGTCTAAGGCCACAATGCCGGCCCACCAGTAGGAGATGTATGATAGATGATTATCTTTGTGATATCGTCTAGGTTTGCTACTACCTGATATGTTATATGTTAGCATGATATGTTGTATGTGATAGTAGTAGAGTTCGGTTGTTAGGACCGAAGGGTAGTCAGACACCCCAGATATGTCTGACAGTATATGATGATATGTTTGCATGTTGGCTTTTTACGTTATATGCGATAGAGGTAGTAGGAGGGGACTAGTCCCCGAGTTCGGTTCCTAGGACCGAAGGGTAGTTCAGGCACCCCAGATATGTCTGATAATATGTTATGTTATGTTATATGTGATAGTAGCAGTAGGGGGTGAAATAGTCCCCGAGGCTCGGTCGTCAGGACCGAAGGGTAGTCAGCACCCTAGAATGGCTTGACATGGGTAGTCAGCACCCCAGAATTGCTTGACATGGGTAGGTCGGCACCCCAGAATGGCCGTACCGGGTAGGTCGAGCACCCCAAAAATGCCTGGCAATATGTATGATATGTGATTGTATGGTATGCAGTATGATGGGGGAACTTACTAAGCTTCGTGCTTACAGTTTTCAGTTTTGGTTTCAGGTACCTCTTCTTCGAAGGGGAAAGAGCTGGCGCAGTAGCGGCCCATCACACACATGCTCCATATTTCGTATCATGAGATCTTCCTGGGGATTTGTACTCTGACATTATTATGTTTTATGAAATGTTTTCCAGACATGCGATATCTTATTAAAATGTTATGATCAGTAAACGTTTTAATTCGAATGTTTTGCTGAATATATGTTTTCAAAAATGAAATTTTTGGCTCGTATTTTTGTGGTGTTACAGTATGCTAGTTAGGGTAATACCTTGGAAACTTCATGTTTGCATTTATAATAGAGAAAACATAGATCCATGGTATTTATGGTTGCATGTACACCATAGGAGTGTTAGAATGCTCAAAACCCTTCATTCCTATATTGTAATAGTTCAATGATAAATGTAGTGTAATTTACTATACATGACAACGTATACGTAAATGTTTGTTATAGCTGAAAGCAAAAAAAAATGTTACTGAGTATGCTGAGAAGGTCATCAACAAGAGGATCAACAAATCCTCTGCTTTCCGGGTACTAGACTGATCAAAGCAAATATGACGTGATTGACCAAATGAAAAATGGTATAATAAACTTGGAATGTCGTTACTCCACGTGTGGAAAATGACAATTGTTAGGTATACCTTGTACTCATGCTATGGAGGTATTTAAGGAAGTAGGATATCAACACTACAGGTCATGGGTGTCATTGTACTTCACAATGGAAACATATCGATCAACATATGTAGAGGTTGTGTTTCCTGCACCAGTTCCAACTGAATACAAAGAACCGAATGAAGTCATGGTTGTTTTACCACCATTGATGGACAAACGACAAATTGAACGACCTAAAAACCATAACCTTATATGATACCAAGGTGAAGGTCTGATTCATAAAAATTGTAGCAATTGTCAAAGGATTGGTCACACAAGCAGAAACTGTGACCATCCGTTTCCCGCAAAATCAACAAAAAATGAATCTTCAAGTAGGTACAAGCCCAGTGGAAAAAGTAATGTTAAGTCTAAGAGTAGACACACTATTAAAAAAGGTAGCCAATAGTATAACACTGTTGATTTAAAAAAACCCATATTGATGTTTGTATGATATCATAATATTCTACAAAATGTTGTTTGGAAGGATAAACTTGTTTTTGCTACATCTTCAAAAGGAAATTGTTTTAAAATTTTGACAAATAAAACCATAACTCAAACATTAGCATAATATGCAACATATATCCACTTGACACTCTCAATCCACCACCTAACAACATGCTTCTGTGCAGTAGGCTGCAATAACTCGTTGGGGGATGTTGTATAAAAAACAATATATAAAGGTTAATATTAAGTTATTTATGTCATATTAGATTATAAATTATAAGGTGGACTAAACTACATATATTAGTAAGATTGAGAATATGTTGACAATCAGGTGTATGCAAATGCCTCATCCTAAGGTATGCAACAGCCTGAGGGATAACACCCGATATAGGGGAACCAACAATACTACTGTTGGGAAATGTCTCCAAGATCCAAATCTACAAAATTAAGATGGAAAACAACTTACCAAGTAAACAAAGTTACAATACTTGTTGTTTAAAAACTCTTATTAAACATAGTGCACATACCTTAACTACATATACAAATCCCTATAGAGTATATGTGTGTCTACTGCCGATTCTTGGTGCATTTGGGTTCAAATGGTCATCAATCTTATCAAACACATTACACATCTGTTTGTAAGTGAAATTCCATATCAATCTGACCCATGGGTACCTTTGTTAAAGAAATACACTTAATAAGGGTTAGATTACTAAATTTCCCTAATAAGCATCATTTTGATATAATGTGGGTAAAAAATTATATACTTGTTAAACTCATGTAAATTAAAGATGAGTGCCATATGTTCATTAGTAACTAGCTATCATAGGAATTTCCCCAAAAATCCGTGTTGTAGCATATACAACAGGGAGACTCTCACCATGTCTTTGTCACTTAATTGGTGAAGTAAGTTATTGAACACGTTCATAAGGTAATCCATACTCACCGAACGTGAAATTAACACGAATGGAAACATACATCCTATGAATTATGCAAAACCAGAATTGAGATGGAAATAATCCCCAAATCGCAAGCCGGTAACAAAGCATACTGCTTTCCTATCAAATCAAACCCGATAGTAGCCAACCAAAAATAGAAGCTCTTCTAAGTCAACTAGATCAAAAGTAGTAACTTACTTTCATATAAGATAGTGACATAGTAAAGGGTGACATTTGACACCCACAAACTAATTGATTTTGTGATTGCACCATGATTTCGTGCCCAAGTTCATGTCTGCAGGTTGCAGTAACAACTAGTTCATATGTTCTGTCATGCTACAATCAAAAGAATTATTAATTAAGAATTTTTTTATGTATGTTTCGGAGTGGAATTAGGGTTTTTGATTGTATTCTAGAATTAGGATTTTTGTATGTATGTTCCGGAATCTAAAAATCGGGTACAGTATTCCGGACCATAAATTCCGGACTTAGTTCATTGTATTCAGTACATGATTTTTGGATTCCAGAAATGTTCTAGACTAGTGAAAATTAGGGTTTTTGACAACAATGTATTACATAGTATAAATGTATTAGTCCATGTAATCCTATAATTGCCTCAACACAATTAACAATCACAGAACCCCTATAATACCTATATAATTGCGTAAACTCAACATTTTTTAACATATAATCTAAAGTAAATCCATTTAATTAGAAAAAAAATTGAAACTTACTAATAATATTTCTTCACTGTTATCAGAAGACATTTTCAGTTGTAGAAGTGTCCGGAATGGGATGTAGGGTAATCGGAAATAACAGATGTCGAAGTCTAGTCCAAAATACATTAAATGGTATTTACAAGAGAACCATATTATGGGTTCACAATTATTTACCCTGTTTAACCGAATTTAAAATCGGGTTCGGGACACCCCATTTTGGACCATGTGGTCCTTTTTGCAAACAAAAGGGCTATATTTTTGAAAAACAACCAAAAAAGGTTAGATTACTCAATTTCCCTAATATTATTCTATAATATACAACGTAGACTTGAAAGGGATGACAACCTATATCTTATAGCAAGATGTCAACACTTGGTTGCTATTCAACTAGTTTTTCTAGTCGTTGTCATTGTTGTACCACGTGCATTTAAAAAAAGAAAATGTATTAATATACTTACTTGAGCAGAGATGCAATATAGATGACAAGTACGAAAAGAATTGTTGCATGAACTTGCAACAAGTGGCAAGTGTCAAGAGAATATATGCATGAGTGAGAATGCCTGTAAATTATTACGTGAAAATTTAAAGAATGATGGTGGTCTTCTATTAAGATCAACCTAATATATAAGCATTCAAGAAAAAGTAGCTATATTTTTGCATATTGTTGGAAATGACTTTAGAAATTGTTTTGTGTAGTGGATTTATCGTCAATCTCGATTAGCCACAAGTAGGAAATTTCATAGAGTTTTGAATGCAATTCTATTATTAGAAGACCAATATATTGTTCAACCTACTTGTTATACTGTCCAACAAGAAATTCAAGAAAAAAAGAGATTTTAACCATTTTTTAAGGATTGTATGTTGAAAATAGTTTTCAAGGTCATTAACTGTGTGGTAATATTTCTAATAATAACAAGATCCTTTGAGCTGATATCATAACACAATTAGCAATAAGGAAATGGAGAAAAATTAGTTATTAATTTATTAATTATTTAATAAATTAACTTGAAATTATTTTGGAATTAATTAAATAGTTTTAATTAATTATAGAACTTGAGTATTAATTAATTCATAGAGATTAATTAAAATATTTTAGAAGCCTCTTAGAAGAAGGTAAGGGGCCAATCCCTGATAGGGATATTGCATGTTTTGAATATGGTAAGAATTATCCTTGAGAATTTGGTTTGCATTAAGATTTATCAACAGTCTATAAATAGACTATTAGGGATCAGACCCTGTCTTCTAATTCTATATCAAAAAATCATCCCTTCTCCCTCTCTCTCTCTCTTATTTTAAAAAATCATAAGCTCTCTCCTAGGGTTAGTGATTTTCAAATTAACTTTGTAGGGGTTATTCCTTATTTGCCTTTCAGAGATTTAGGTCCCACTACATTAGAGGGATTCTCCATTGCGTCCTTCATCCATTGTGTAACATCCAAAAAGTTTATGTCAATTTAAACTTTTTCAATCATAAATAAAACCAAATAGTATTTGTTTACAAAAATGTTTTCAAATCGTTATTCATCAGAGTGTCCCAATAACTAGATCAAAAGGATGAGGAGCGGTACGGTCATGCATTTGCCTTGCCATGATCTCCTGAAGTACCTGAAATAATAAACTAAAAACTGTAAGCTCAAGAGCTTAGTGAGCTACCCCCAAAATTCCAATAGCACGATGATAATATCATATCAGTAACAGACAATCAATAACATGCATATTGGGCCATCAGCCTGACTGGACTGCCTTGCTGGGCGTTCAGTCTATTTGATCTTATCCCGAGTCTTTGGCATGACTGGACCGCCACGTGGGACTACAGTCTCCCCGGACTGCTCATAGGGTATGTTGGCCTTCAGCACAAAACAGGACCGCCTCAACCCAACCGACAAGCAAATAACAACATGCACATAACTATCATATACTAGCATATACAAACATCAAACATATATATAACTCACTAATCATCAATCATAGAAATCTCTTGTAACTAGAGTACCGACCTATCAGGTCACTAACATACCAATCCCTACGGATCATAAGACCATAATATATTGTATATCCTGATTCCGATCTAACAAATCATAAACATATGTAGAACATTATAACAATAACAACTTAAGGGTCGGCCTTCGTGTCGTAGACCCTATGGATATAGTGAGGATAACTCACCTTGCAGATGTCGACTTGGTAGATGAACTCCAACTCTCGAATCACTATCAAAAGCTCCACCACCTATAACCCTAATATAATTCTACCCATAAGTTCCCAACCTTTCAAGGTATCCTAAGAACCAACTAACCAAACCCTGGTCCAAGTCAAAGTCCCCAGTCAAGGTCAATAGTCCATGTTGACCCTACTCGCCGACTCCCCTCGGCTACTCGCCGAGTTCCTTGAAGTACTTGTCCACTCGCCGAGTCACGGAGTGACTCGTCGAGTTCCTTTGGTTTGAGATTGAACTCTAAGGCTACTCATCGAGTTTTCCTTCTTGCAACTCGATGGTTACACACGCATACGAAATTTGGGGAAAACTTAACCGACTCGCCGAGTTGTTCATACACTCGTCGAGTCCTAAGTCAATCTTCATCGGAATCGCCGAGTTGTTCATCTAACTCGTCGAGTCCAGGCTTATCTTCATATAACTCGACAAGTCACCCTTGCGACTCGCCGAGTTCCTTCAATCCATAAGCCATACAGACTCTTTTTAAGCCATGCAGTGGCTCCAAATTACAGATCTAAGCTTCTAAGGCATGCATTTCACATAAAGTTGCAAACTTTATGTGCATGCATGGATACAAAGGCCCTAAATGTCAAATCTAAGCTTACAATGGGGTTTCATACTCAAAGAAGGTTTCATACATGGCCAAGTTCATAGCTTTCTGACTTTAGAACCCAAGAAAGGTCCAAATCTGAAGTTACAACTTTAGATCTAGCTCATAACCCACATTATTATCTCAATATGCCATAAAAGCCCTAATTCTCAACCAAATGAGGTCTAGGAGGAAAAGGAAGTAAAGATGGCGACTTGATGCCTTCAAGTGATGCCTATTGAGGTAGATTTCTGATTCCCACACCTTCCTTGCTCCTTAACTCTTGTCCTCTAAGCTCTTCCTTTCCAAAAACTCCTCTCTAAAGCTCAAGACACACAATGATGAACACCACACGAATTAGGGTTTATCAATGGACTGCAAAGAGGCTAAAGGGGCTTATGCTTCTTTAAATAGGGTGCAAAACCCTGGGATTTAGGGTTTCATCTGCCACTCCTACTCATCAAGTCCCTTTATGGACTCGACGAGTAGGCCACTAAATACGCGATCCCACATCGCTGCTACTCAACGAGTAGGACAACAGACTCGTCGAGTAGGTCTCAAAACCAAGTAACTTTCATTTGAACCCATAGCTGAGAATCGGGGCGTTACAATTCTCCCCCACTTTAATTAGACTTCGCCCTCGAAGTCTGCTGGAGCAAACAACGTCGGGTAATGCTTGCGCATCTCCGCCTCTGGCTCCCATGTCCACTCAGATCCCCTCCTATGTTCCCATTGCACCTTTACCAAAGGTATTTCTTTGTTCCGCAAGATCTTCTTCTTCCTCTCCACGATGGCCACAGGCCTCTCCACATAATTCAGGCGCTCATCGACTTGAACATCATCCAGTGATACTATCACCTCCTAGTCCATAACGCACTTTCACAATTGCGAAACATGGAACGTGCTGTGAATTCGGCTGAGCTCCTCTGGTACTCTAGCCTATAAGCGATTTTTCCAATTGTGAAAATGATCCTGAATGGCCCAATATAATGGGGACCCAATTTTCCCCTCTTCCTGAAACTAATAACACCCTTCCGGGGCGAGACCTTCAGAAGTACGATGTCACCCACTTGAAACTCCAAATTTGATCGACGTCTGTCAGCGTAACTCTTTTGCCGACGTTGAGCGGTTTGCAGCCGCTGTCTGATCTGCTGGATTTTTTCAGTAGTCTGGAAGACTACCTCCATACGACCCATCACTATGTGTCCAACCTCACCCCAACAAACTAGGGTTCTACATCTCCTACCAAACAATAGCTCAAAAGGCGGGGCGCCAATACTAGAATGATAACTGATGTTGTAGGCAAACTCTGCAAGTGGTAGGTGGGAATCCCAACTCCCACCGAAATCAATGATGCACGCCCTCAACATATCTTCGAGGGTCTGAATGGTTCGCTCACTCTGTCCATCGGTCTGCAGATTGAACGATGTACTAAAGTGCAACCGCATACCCAGTTCCTCATGGAACTTCTGCCAAAAACAGGAAGTAAACTTGACATCCTGATCGGAAACGATGGAGACCGGAACTCCATGGCGAGAGACAATCTCGCTAACATACATGTCGGTCAATTTCTCAGCCGGCGAACTCTCCCGTATGGCCAAGAAATGGGCACTCTTGGTCAACCGATCCACGATGACCTATATGGCATCGAACCCCTTCGCCGTCCTCGACAACTTCATAATAAATTCCATCAATATCTGCTCTCATTTCCACATGGGAATCTCGAGAGGCTGCAGCGCGCTTACCATGTGGCCTCTGATGTTCAGCCTTGACCATCCTATAGTTCAGGCACCTCTCAACAAACCAAGCAATTTCTCGCTTCAAACCGGGCCACCAGTAACTCAAACTCAGATTGGGGTACATCTTGGTGTCCCACGGGTGTATAGAAAAGTGAGACTTATGAAGCTCCTCCATCACTATCTGTCAGACCCGTCCAGCCATGGGAACCCAAACCCGACCATGTTGGGTTAATAACCCGTGGATATCTTGAACAAATCGGGCGCTCTTGCCCTTAATCCTCTCCAACTTCCAGCTATCTGGTCTCATACCCTCCACCTGAGTATCCCTAATCAAGCTCACAAGTGTGGAATCCACCGCTATCCTCATACACTTTGTCGGGGTAGAAGGCCTAGCTGAATTGCGAATCAGAGCGTCCGCAACCACATTCGCTTTACTGGGATGGTAAACGATCTCACAATCATAGTCCTTAACAACATCCAGCCACCTGCGCTCGCTCATGTTCAGGTTCGGCTAATCCATGATGCATCTCAAACTGTTGTGATCCGTGTAAATAGTGCAAAGGACCCCGTACATGTAATGCCTCCAATTCTTGAGAGCGAAAACCACCGCTCCCAACTCAAGATCGTGCGTAGGATATCTTGTCTCATGCGACTTCAACTGTTGTGATGCATATGCTATCACTCGTCCCCTCTGCATGAGGACTGCCCCCAAACCCATGATGGATGTGTCACAAAATACTACAAAATCTTCTACTCCATCAGGGAGTGTCAATACTGGCACCTCGCATAAACTCTGCTTGAGGATCTCAAATGCCCTCTGCTGCTAAGGTCCCCACCAAAAATCCACCACCTTTCTCGTTAGACGAGTGAGGGGTACTGCAATCTTGGAGAAATCTTGAATGAATCTCCGATAGTACCCTGCTAACCCCAAGAAACTTCTGATGTCTGAGGGAGATTTCCGAATCTCCCACTGCATAACCACCTCAACTTTGGCCGGGTCGACCAAAATCCCCTCCTAGTTAACGATATGTCCTAGGAACTGGACATCTCGTAATCAAAACTCACACTTTGAGAACTTGGCATTTAACCGTTCTTGCAACAGAACCTCCAGCAGCTCCCTGAGGTGCTCCTCGTGCTGCTCTCGAGTCTTGGAATATACCAAGATATCTTCTTTGAACACAATGACCAAGCGATCGAGCATCAGTCTGCAAACTCGTTTCATCAAATCCATGAACACCGTCGGTGCATTGGTGAGCCAAAACGACATCACCACGAACTCGTAATGACCATAACGAGTCCAAAACGCAGTCTTCTCCACGTCTTCCTCCCTCAACCTGACTTGGTGATATTCGGATCTCAAATCGATCTTGGAAAACCAAGATGCACCCTACAACTGATCAAAAAGATCATCTATCCTCGGAAGTGAATAACGGTTCTTCACCGTTAACTTATTCAACTCCCTATAGTCAATGCACATCTTGTGCGAACTGTCCTTCTTCCTGACGAAGTGGATTGGTGCTCCCCAAGGAGAACTACTCGGGCGAATGAACTGCTTGCCTAGCAGCTCCTGCAACTGAGATGCCAACTCCTACATCTCTGGCGGTTCCAAACGGTACGACGCCTTAGGGATAAGGGCCGCACCTGGCACTAAATCAATCCTGAACTCTACCTGCCTCTCTGGAGGCAATCTAGGTAGCTCCTCTGGAAACACATCAGCAAACTCTCTAACCACTGGAACCTCTGAAACTGAAACATGATCTCCAATCTGTGTATCTACCACATATGCTAGGTAACCAGCACACCCGTGTTGAATGAACTGTCAAGCCCTCGCAGCTGAACAAAACCCTGCTCCACTTTGGTTCCCTCACCATACACCACCAATTCTCCCTTACTTGGGGTTCAAACTACCACTCGGTGACCCTCACAGTCGATCATAGCGCCAAACCGACTGAGCCAATCCATCCCTATGATCACACATACTTCCCCCATGGGAATAGGAATCAAATCTATCGGGAAGGATACCCCGAAAATATCCAACTCGCATCCCCGATAGACCAAAGAAGTATAAAGCCCGTGTTCGTTGGTGATCGAAACTCGCAATGGACACTCAAGCCCATCTACCGACAAACTGAATTCTCTACTGAAAGTCTGAGATACAACGACCGACTCGCCCCCGAGTCGAATAGAACCAAAGTTGGCAAAGATTTTACTAGAAACGTACCTAATCATAGGTACAACTGATAAGCATACCACAGATATAATAACTGGAAAAGAAAATAGAAACATACCAGCAACCACATCCGGTGTTGCCTTGGCCTCCTCGACCGTAATCTGGAAGGCGCGCCCCTGAGCCTTCGGAGGCTCCACCTTGACTGGCCTCCCATCCCCAATCCTCAAAGTAGCTGATGCGGATCCCTGCACCGACTTGGCGGCGAGCTGCTGACAGTTGGTCTTCACGTGACCAACCTGATGACAATGGTAACAAATCCTCATATCTGCTGGAGGGGCGGACTGGCGACAGTCCCTGGCATAGTGCCACTCATTGCCACATTTGTGGCAGCCACCTCCTACTCTACAAATCCCAGAATGACCCCTGCCACACTTTCCACAAGTGCGGCTCTACTGACCCCCGGTCTGAGTATCAGCGATCTTGGACCACTTAGGTGCCGACTGAGACTGTGTCGGACCCTAACGCTGCTCCGTCAACTACAACTCTATCTCTAACTCACGCCGCCTCGCAGTTTCCTGAAGATCCAAAAGAGTCTCACAACGTTGCGTAGCAACAAACCGTCGAATATCAGTCTTGAGCATACTCAGATAACGAGTCATCTGATACTGCTCTGAAACAAACTCCAGGCAAAACATAGCCCATC
Organism: Lactuca saligna; assembly: GCF_052625555.1. Classification (NCBI taxonomy): domain Eukaryota; kingdom Viridiplantae; phylum Streptophyta; class Magnoliopsida; order Asterales; family Asteraceae; genus Lactuca; species Lactuca saligna. Next base: position 28,032,625 of record NC_136424.1, read on the forward strand.
ACTGACTCCCCATCCTGCCTCAATGTCAAAAACTCCTGACCAAGCCGCTCCCGCTCAACACGTGGAACGTAGCGGGTGCAGAACATATCCCGGAACTACTCCCAAGTAACAGCGGCTCGTTGATCATCAATGTACGAACCTATCGTCAATCTGCACTAATCCTTTGCCCCAAGCCTTAACGGGTTTAGGGCACACCTGACCTTCTGGTCAACAGGCAATGAACATGTAAAGAAATAACCCTCCACATCAGATAACCACCTCATAGCCCTGATTGCATCCTGCATACCATCAAACATCGAGGGCTTCGTGTTATCGAAGTCCCGATACTGGAAAGCCCTGACAGCTCCTCCTCCAACCCCTGCCTCAGTTACAGCTGATGTGGCTACTGCGATAGCTGTCTCTACTAGAGCTGCATACCACTCATCAAAGTACTCAACCATCGCGGTCTTAATCGACCCAAACATCTCTGGCAGTTGCGCTCGGAACGCCACAGCAATCTCATCGTGCAGAATCTCCCGGATCCTGGCATCCAACTAGAGTATCGACCTATCAGGTCACTAACATACCAATCCCTACGGATCATAAGAGCATAATATATTGTCTATCCTGATTCCGATCAAACAGATCATAACCACATGTAGCACATTATAACAATAACAACTTAAGGGTCGACCTTAGTGTCGTAGACCCTATAGATATAGTGAGGATAACTCACCTTGCAAATGTCGACTTGGTAGATGAACTCCAACTCTCGGATCACTGTCAAAAGCTCCACTGCCTATTACCATAATATAATTCTACCCATAAGTTCCCAACCTTTCAAGGTATCCCAAGAACCAACTAATCAGACCCTGGTCTAAGTCAAAGTCCCCAGTCAAGGTCAACAGTCCATGTTGAGCCTACTCGCCGAGTTCCTTAAAGTACTTGTCCACTCGCCGAGTCACAGAGTGAATCGTCGAGTTCCTTTGGTTTACGATCGAACTCTAAGGCTACTCGTCGAGTTTTCCTTCTTGCAACTCGACGGTTACACACGCATACGAAATTTGGGGAAAACTTAACCGACTCGTCGAGTTGTTCATACACTCGTCGAGTCCTAAGGCAATCTTCATCGGACTCGCCGAGTTGTTCATCCAACTCATCGAGTCTAGGCTTATCTTCATATGACTCGCCAAGTCACCCTTGCGACTCGCCAAGTTCCTTCAATTCATAAGCCATACAGACTCTTTTTAAGCCATGCAGTGGCTCCAAATTACAAATCCAAGCTTCTAAGGCATGCATTTCACGTAAAGTTGCAAACTTTACGTGCATGCATGGCTACAAAGGCCCTAAATGTCAAATCTAAGCTTACAATGGGGTTTCATACTCAAGGAAGGTTTCATACATGGCCAAGTTCATAGCTTTCTGACTTTAGAACCCAAGAAAGGTCTAGATCTGAAGTTACAACTTTAGATCTAGCTCATAACCCACATTGTTATCTCAGTATGTCATAAAAGCCCTAATTCTCAACCAAATGAGGTCTAGGAGGAAAATGAAGTAAAGATGGCGACTTGATACCTTCAAGTGATGCCTACTGAGGTAATCTCTTGTCCTCCAAGCTCTTCCTTTCCAAAAAAACCTCTCTAAAGCTCAAGACACACAAGGATGAACACCACACGAATTAGGGTTTCTCAATGGACTGCAATGAGGCTAAAAGGTCTTATGCTTCTTTAAATAGGGTGCAAAACCCCGGGATTTAGGGTTTCATCTACCAGCTCCTACTCGTCAAGTCCCTTTATGGGCTCGGCGAGTAGGCCACTAAATACACGATCCGACCTCGCTGCTACTCGACGAGTAGGGAAACAGACTGGTCGAGTAGGTCTCAAAACCATGTAACTTTCATTTAAACCCATACCTGAGAATCGGGGTGTTACACATTGCAAGATCTACATTTATAAGGTCTCAATCAAAGCAACAAGAGGTTACTATTTTATCCTTCTTTAGTTCGATTTTTAAAGTAGGTTGTTATAACTTGTAAAATATAGATCTAAGGGTGTCTGTACACCTATAAATAATTTTGTTTATTCTGTTGTGCTAATCCTTTGGGTATAGATGTAAAAAAACCAACATTGTATAAGGGAAATTAATGGAACAAAATGTGGCAAAGTAATAAGTAAAGATGCCTCAAAATATCGTAGCCTTAAAGGATATCTAACCATAAATGTGTTAGTTACATGTATGTTCGATTTGAGGTTCACATATCTTTTGAATAGACAGAAAGGCACAAAATCTGATTCAAGAGTACTAAAATATACACTAACTGGGGAAGATAAACTAATTACTCTAGATGGTAACATCTTTACAAAAGTTAGTTTTATTCAAATTAATTTGTTATGACACTAACATTTTTACACTTGTAGATAAATTTTATTTAGTTGACGTAGGTTAACTCCTTAAAAATACACTCAAAACTCCTTATACAGGTGTTAGGTATCATTTGAAGGAGTATTCAACCCGTGCACCTCAAAATTGTGATGAATTGTTTAACCTTCATCATGCATCATTATAGAACTCTATTGATTGCACTTTTGGGGTGTTGAAGAGACAGTTTCTTATAATTAGAAGTGTAACTGAGTTGTTTTAGTCTCGTGAAACTTAATCACAAATATTTTTGGCTTGTTTTAACCTTCATAATTTTTTGATTGGTGAAGATCGTGATATATAACTTGAAGAAGAGGTGACACGTGAGGTATTAAATGCTACACGAGGTCAGGAACATTATGTTTCAAGAGAGATGGACGATAAAGGGGAGCAAATTAGAGTGTCATTAGCAAATTAAATGTGGAGTGAATATTTGTAGTATACAAATAGTGAAATTAAAATGTCTATTAAGTTGATTAAACATTTACTCTACTATTTGAGCATTTAAGTTTGAGACTTGATACTTGATGCTTAATGTTTGATTAATGTTTAATGTTTGATCAACTAGTGTAATATAAAAAGTTTTTGATACATGTTTTTTTATCATATTTTTATAAATAAGTATTTTATTTTTATTATATTGATATTTTACGTGAAAGATTTCATAAAATTTTTGTATTTGCAAAAAAAATGTTAGCAATTTTATAGACACTATTTGATTTTTATATGTCAATAAATTAACCGTAAAAATGTAAAAAAGACATTATCTTTTTTTATCCTTTCAACTCAAGAACATAACTTTCATTTATTGTCCTTTAATTTGCTTCCAACTCAATAAAAAAACTTATCAAAAAAAAGTTCATTCCCTATGCTTTCTCTCTCTTTTTTTAATTTTAAAACTCAAGAACGATATGTAAATCTTTTTTTAGGCCTATAGTAATAAAAAAAGAACTTTACATGAAAAAGATTTGTATTATCTTAATCGAAAAGAACGTACTGCCAAAACTTGAACTTAGATTCTTATATAAAAATCAAACATGCTAACCAATTAATCTTACAAATAAACATTCAATTAGTGAGACTTGACATTTCAGAAAAAAGATGCATTTCAATTAATACAATAAATAAATTTTTGGGTGCTTTTGGCATGTAGTTGCTAGAGATTTAGGATCTATTAACTTTTAACTTATTTGAAAAAAAATGTTTCTTTTGTCAGCAATAGGTTTTAGCTTTTATTTATAAACAAAATTTTCAAATCTAAACGCTACTTCAAGTAGTTTTTACTAGTTTTTAGTTTGGAAAATGACATTGTATATCATCGAAAATTTGAATTTTAGTTTAAATGGTACCTAACTTTTAACCTACTTATTTGGTCTTCCTAACCTAGAATAACAAGTTTTATGTGCCACATAATTAGTTGAAGTTGATGTGGCTAGTCATGTTGTTAGTCATCAAGTCTAAATGTCATGTCATTTTTTAACCATATGTTTCCAGCTTCACTATCAAAACTTCTATTCCTAACCACTCTTTGTTTCCCTCTTTCTCCCTTATATACGGTTTGAGTGTAATTTAGAGCATGTTAGATTCCTTTTTCTGTTAATCATTAATTCACCTCCATATAATTAGTTTCGTCCTTTATAATTGATGCTTCTAATTTATGACAATCAAAATGTCTCAGTCTTTTCTCTACTCTTCCTTGACAAATCCCATGTTAGCTCGAAATTCACTTTTAATGGTATTTGGAAACGTGTCTGTTTGTGACATCCCCATTTTCACAGCCACTTCAAAACTTTTTATTTATGCTTTATTTATTTCAGAGTATAAAAATAATGTGGAATTTCACCCCAAAGCATGATATTACTATTATCAAAGCATGTCTGAGGGAATGTATTTCATTTATAATTAAAACTGTAGCATACTAAAAAAATACCAAGTAATTTTTTTTTTATTTTTAAGTCAACCAAAACTATTAATCATTCATTTTGAACAATTGAAGTATAATAATGTAGAAAAATAGTTATCAGAGTACAATCCCAAAATCATAAAATGCTAAACAATGGTGGATGCGATTCGATCATGTTAGGCCCTTCCCTTTCGAACTGAAGGTACTTGAAACATAAACTTAAACCCTAAGCACAAAGCTTAGCGAGTTTCTTTAAAATGCCACATATCATACAAGCAACGGGCCCTACCCAATGAGTATAACGAGCCTCACCCTAACACATATAACATGCCCCGCCCAACATAAAACATTCAAGTATCAAATAGACAACTTGTTGGATTAATGTCTAAGTCCATAACTATTTTGGTATGTACTTTACCCGATTATGAGCATGGTCCTTTTGGGTTGCCTTCACCATATCAATATGTAGGATGAATTAAGGAGATAAAAGGTTTAATTGTGATTTATTAATATATTATAACTTATAAGAATAATATATTAAAGGAGAAATCATACTGTTTAAATTAATATTGGTCAAGAATTAATTGATAGTTAATTTTGTGGCTAAAAGAGATTAATTAAACTTAGGGGATTGGAACTGTAATTATAAAATAATTGCATGGGCTATGGATCACCTTGGAATAATAGATTGGATGAATTCTATGGGGAAGCCAATTAGAAATCGTCCAAGGCATGTTCCAGAAGGGGTCCATGGGTTGCTTAGGGCTTAAGCAGTCAAATTAGGGTTTCCTTGTTTGATAACCCTAATTGCCTAAGTATATAAGGAACCCTTGGGCACCAAAAACGTGGCTAACACTTCCTTTAGGGTTTCCAGCTATTTTTGGTGCCTCCATTCTCTTCCCTCATCATCCAAGTTGCTTAGTGGTGTTTGTGGCTCCATTAGAGGTGCAGCACTTGAGGCATTAAGCTTTCTGAAGCCAAGGATTGATTGTTATTGCTATATAACAATCAAAGGTAAGATCTAAACCCTATTTTATGTTAATATGATTAATGGTATGCTAGATCTAGGGTTTATAGCTTTGGATATTCAATTGCATGTTCATTAGACAAACTAGATCCCAAAGCTATTAGAGTTTGAATGTACACCATATGATTGATGTATTGCTCAAAACCCATCACAACTTGCATCCTACAAACGTAATCTAATGGGATGACATTGGTGCCTTCGACCCACGAGTACTTTGAAGAGACAAACATCGACATGTAGCTATAAATGAACAAGAACGCAAAATCCCAAAACGGTGCTAAACACCACCTAGATATACATGTAAGGAAGACACTTTGTCTACCTTTATAAAAATAGAGGTTTGGCCAAAGTTAGCAAGTCAAAAGTCAACTCTCAAGGTCAATAGTCAAAGATCAAAGTCAACAGTCAAACATTTAGCTTTAACGACTCGCCATGTTGTGGCAATCCTTGGCCACATTGTGGCATCAGATTAGGACAAAAAAATTGATCCAACCCTAGTTTCCATGATGTGGCGACCTGATGCCACATCGTAGGCACTGGGTTCAAAACAGTTTAATGGGTTATGCTATTTCTTTCGGCTCCAAAGGCTCCAAAGCTCAGATCTTGTCCAGAATATGGTCTAGAAGATTAAAATTTTCAACATTATCCATTAAGACCACCCAAAAGGACTAAATGTCAAACCCTAGGTTTCATAAGGCTAAAAATGGCAAAGGCTCAACGATTAAGCACTTAATCCAGGAGGTCCTTAGTCCAATTTCTCTAGAATGCTTCTAGGACCCCTAATGGTCCATAAAATCTAAACTTTATAGACATGCATGAACCATGCATGTCCTAATTCAAACCATATCAAAAATGGGGAAAATATGACCCAAATCCATGCATGGCACACATCTTACCACAAAATCCATATATATATATATATATATATATATATATATATATATATATATATATATATATATATATATATATATATATATATATACGCACACACACACACAATATAATATTCAAAGGACATAGAGGAACCATAAATTTGCAAACTTTATCCTTTATAATCACATAGAACACTCCAAAAGGACTAAAACATTCTCCAAACCTAGATCTTGATGAAGGACACAAAAAGGTTGAAGCTTGAGGACTTAAAATAGTCTAGAATATGCACACAGATGGAGGAAAGGATTGTTTTTTGAACCAAGGGGGATTAGGGTTAGGGTTTCTGGGGTTTTAGAGTGATGGAGGTTGAGGATGAGCATCCCTAGCCTTCCACTATCCTTTAAATACCCGAAACATCAGGATTTTCCATTTGCCAGTTGCCAGACCATGGCCATTTGCTGCCATGCCGTGGTGGATTTAATGAAGCTCTTAGATAAATCCATCATTTCCACATCGTGGAAACCTAAAAATGCCACAATTGAAAAATATGAAAGGTTACCTCAAGATCTGGGTAATACAAAAACCATGAGATGTCATCGTTGATATAGGTACATAAACATAAACAAGTATTAATGTGCCTTACAAAATCTTATTATACCAATGGCCTTCAAACTCCTCAAACTACTCATCATCCTAGTGTCTTTGTATCGCTACCTGTCATAAAAAGAAACTGAGTGGGTCAAGCTTGGGGGCCTGGTGAGCACATATGTCTTCAAACCACAATAATTATGTAACATCCCAACTTCCATGTATATGATTTATTCTTGAAAGGAAAAATCCCATTGGAACTCATCGAGTTGATGGCCTCAACTCAACGTGTAGAGTGATTTTGAGCCGCAGATTATGTTGGACCAACTCGACGAGTTGGTAAGGAAGAAATTAACGAGTTGGCGGACGGATGAGAAACCCTAAATTTTTGGGTTTTTCATTCTATTTAAATACCTTATGAGTCATTCTTGGCCTCCATTATCATCCCCTCAGTCCAGAGAAACTGTAATTCCTGCCTCATCTTTCATTTTAAGTGTGTGTGAGCTTGGCGTGTGATTTTTGGTACTCTTTTTGGAAGGAACTTGAAGCTTGAAGAGGATTGATTTAGATAAAGGCTTTAGATCCAGGATTTTCATTGTTGTTGCATCCATTTTGAGGTATAATTCGATATCTTGATCACCCCTTTGTTAGATCTCTTCATTAGAAAGTTTATGGCCATTATTAGCTTATTTTGGGACCATTCTTGGATTTGAGCATGTTATGAAGCTATGACCTCATATCTGGACATCTAAGGGCCTACACGGACTTAAATTTGCCAACTTTATCAAGTCTTGGCCCTTATTCATGCCCAAAGTCTCGTAGTAAGATTTATTTTAGTGTTTTAGCCTCTTGATGCCATGCATGGACATAAAGTTAGCAACTTTTACATGGTATTTCAGTTCTAATGGACCAGATCTATGGTTTGTGGCACTAGATTCACTTAGAAATCAGCTAAATGCTTTATGACTAGGAGAACTCAAAGAGTTGCCTAGCCAACTCGGCGAGTTGAATTAGGTTTTCCCGTTTTTTTGGATACTATAGAAACCTGACAAGTTGTTCTAACAACTCGCCGCGTTGGGTTGGGTCTTTCTTGTTTTTCTAAGTACTGAAGGAACTCGACGAGTCGATAGATGCACTCAACGAGTTGGGTCAACATGGACTGTTAACCTTGGCTATTGACCTTGATTGTTGACTTTGACTTTGACCAAGTTTGATCTTGAGGGTATTTTGGGTATTTTGATGGAAGTAGTCTCATGGTGGTGGTAGGATGTTGATTTCAGAGCTATGATTTGAGAGTTGGATCTTGTCAATTCAGCACTACTTGTGAGGTGAGTCTTCATCACTATAATTTTGGGTCGAAGGTACCAAGGCCGGCCCATTGGATTGATATCCCAGTAGTTATTGATGTGCTGAGTATGAATTAGACATGCATGCTAGTTTGATATGCTAGACTAGTAGGTCTATAGGACTACCTGTGATGCTGTCTAATTATATGTATGTGTATTTATCTGTTACATGTCAACATGTTGTGTGGGTTGGGTTGAGGTTGTACTGCTCCATGTTGTAGCCAACAAACCCTAGAGTATCCCAAATATGAGTTGAGGACCAGGGAGTGTATGCCAGACTCATATTGAGGACTCATAAACATTCCAGATACAAGCTGAGGGTAGGACAGCGCATGCCACACTCGTACTGAGGGCAAATCATTTATATTCAGCAATAATATGTGGGCCCGAGGGCAAGCTAGACTTCTGTTGTGGGCTTGAGAGCAATCCAGATATGTGTCGAGGGCCAGGGAGTGCATGACAAACTCATACTATGGGCTCAGGGGTAATCCAGTTTGTAGAGTTGTGGACCCATTACATGTTGTTATTATGTGTATTATTTGTATGTATCAGTATTTTGGGGGAACTCACTAAGCTTTGTCTTATAGTTGTGGATTTTGTTTCAGGTACTTCGGATGATCGCGGGAAGGCGAAGGCTTGATCATGCACCTCCTCGTGTTTTATGTCATGATTTCTGGGATTAGTCTGATGATAAACTATTTTGAAAAAATTTTGTAATAAATGGTGGTTTTTAGATGTTTGAAAAAGTTTAAAATTTTTGTGAATTTTTATGGATGTTGCAAATTAAGTTTTTACTTACAGATTTTACATCAAATAATTTACCCGATTATCGATTCCCGTTATTGTCACATACTAATCCTAAAATACAAATTTCAAGGGACCTAACCTAAGGATAATCATCATCAATTGGTAGACAATAATGATTGGGGGATTCGTTTAGTAATATATGTCCATAAGGAAACTATGAGGCGGATAGACTACATAAAATGAACAGATAATTCATTAACACCTACATGTTGCGAGCTTGCTAGTGTGTTCCACTAGACTGTCTAAAATAGTCTGTAGTCTTGATCTATACTCTGCTAAAAGATTGGTTCATCAACAATCAAGTCCTCTCATCATCATCTCATTAATTTCATCACCCATCACTTCCCGATATATTTTATATAATAATATATGAAAAAACATATGTGATTAAATCAGAAAAATCATATAATTCATTTAATCTCAGGTATCATGTAGTACAGATAATACCCACACATAAAATTTAATAATCTACATACTTTATATCTATGTGTAAGCTGAAACTAACTATACACTCACTTGTAAAAGTGATGACTGGAAAGTTGGGCAGCGATTCACTTCGACACTTAGCCTTTCCTTTGACGTGACCTGGGTTTAATTATCATGAAATCTTAGTTTATTATTTCTTATGAATAATTAATAGTCTAGATTCCTCAATAATCTCAATGTATGCTAAGAGTTCTATAAAATAAGGATCACCCATGCATGAAAGTTGGGAGGCAGGAACATTTCGGCATATAGATTTTCTAAAATCCAACAACCAAACCAACATGATCATTCCAAGCACCACTTTTGTAAGTAGATTAATCAATATAGTGACATAGAATTAATGATAAATATTATTTATAGAATCATAACAATGACTATGATTATAAATATAAATTACACTAAAATAAGGTTGAGTGTAATTTAACTTAAAGAGATTTCCTAGACAAAAGTCTGGAAATTGCACTAGTAGAGCTTCTACTTGATAGCTATTACTTACCAAGTAGCCAAGGGCCGCAATGCGTCGTTGGAGTACCAAAAACTAATGGAAAATAGGCAAAAAGGATGAAGGACTTAAGATAGAAGGCTAATAGGGGTGTGAGGGTTGAAGCATATACGGAGGCGAGTATTTATAGCCAAAAAAAGCATGTGTGTCGCGCCCATACCGAGTGCATGTTGTACCCTTGCTTGCTTGCCCTCTCAGATGCAGACACATGTTTGAATCTCCATGGTGCAGTGTGGCGCTTCTATAACATGTGTATCGCTCCTCCTGTGTGCGAGGTGCACATGGGAAACTTCAAAAAATTTTAACTTCCTCATACAATCTCCATTTTAGATGTTCTTTATATTTACATGTAGCTATCGACGAGATCTACAACTTTCGTTTAGACTTCGTCGGCTAATTTCGACTTATTTTAAAGTTATATTTTTAACAAGCTTAGACTGTTAATGTTCATTAAAAATTCATAACTCTCTTATCCTACATCCGTTCTCGACTGTTTTTATATCTTTGGGCTCATAGTAAAGACATATTCAACTATTGTTTAGATTATTTCGGCTAACAATCTACCGTCCAAAAGTTCGATTTTTGTGCATGCACTATTGTGCTGAAACTTCAAAAAATCATAACTTTCTCATATGATGTCAGATTTGGACGTTCTTTATATCAACACTCTTAGTTTTACAATTACCATGGATTTCATTTAGATTACATAGGCTGATAAGTAATCTATCTAAATTTCACTTTCTACTACGCGAGTTGCCTTATTGGGTCGAACATGAAACTTCAAACGATCATAACTTCTTCATTATAAGTTAGATTGGAGCATTCCTTATATCTCTGAAATCCTCATCACGACTACTTCATCTTTCATTAAATATATTTGGCCTAATTATTATTTTATTTTAGACGTGTATTTTATTCCTATTTTATTAAATTATATTATTTTAAGCATGTATACTACACATAAAGCACATACTAATACTCAAATAATTCTCTTTATCTAGTTCATAAAGAGGTTACAATTGTTGACCATTACAATTACATCATTTATCAATGCCTAGCGAAAAAGCGTGGGTGTTACAATTCTCTCCCCATAGGATGATTTCGTCCCGGAATCATGCATCAGCAAACAGATGTGGATAGTGACTACTCATTTTGCATTCTATTTCCTAGGAGAGGTTCGGCCCAGATCTATGTTTCCGTCATACAAGCACTAAATCGATCATCTTATGTCGTAACTTCTTTGCCTTACGGTTAACAATCACATCGGGTTCTTTAATCAACCTCTTGTTCTCATTAATCCTTAAATCCGTAAGTCGAATTATATCGATAATTTCTCTCAAGAACTTCCTCAAATATCACACATCAAAAGTTTTATGAATGACTTCCAGTTCTTCTGGTAACTCTGCCATGTAATCTTGGTTCCCAATCCTCTGAAGAACTTTAAACGGTCCAATGAATCTTGGACTCAGCTTTCCTCGCTTTCCAAATCTAATAATTCCCTTCCATTCAGAGACTTTGAGCAACACCAAATGTCCGACTCTGAAAGTCATTGGTTGTCGCTTCTTATATCCGTAGCTCTTTTAATAATTTTGAGCTGCTGACATCTTTTTACTAATTACTTACAATTTATCTATAGTTTGATGGACAATCTCGAGACCCATAAACTACTTCTCTCTGGCTTTAAGCCAAGAAAATGGCATACGACACTTTTGACCATACAACTCGTGATAAGGTGCCTTCTTAATGCTCGAGTGGTAACTATTATTGTAGGAAAACTCTACTAGGGGTAGATGCTTATCCCAGTTACCTTGAAATTCTAGGGTACATGCTCTCAACATATCTTCCAATGTTTGAATTATTCTTTCACTCTGACCATCAGTCTGTGGATGGTAAGATATACTCAAACACATCTTTGTATGCATCTCTTCTTGTAAGCTCTTCCAAAACCTAGAAATGAAACAACTGTCATGATTTGACACAATTGTCAATGGAACACCGTGAATTCTCACAATCTCGTTCACATAAATGTTTTCAAGCTTCTCAATAGACCATCTCTCATTGGAAGCTATGAAATGTACATTCTTTGTCAATTGGTCTATGATTACCCAAATCATGTCTTGACCTTCCTTCATTCTGGGTAACTTGGTCAAAAAATCCATAATGATGTCCTCCCACTTACCCATGTGTACTGGAAAAGGCTCCAAATCTCCATACAGTTTGTAATGTTGCGCTTTAACTCTTGTGTTGGTCATACACTTTTCCACATACTTAGAAATATCGAACTTCATCTTTGGCTACCGGTAGTAAGGTTTCAGATCCCTGTACATCTTGGTATTTCTTGGATTAATTGAGTTTATGGTCTTGTGAGCTTCTTCCACAATAAGATCACTCATTACTCCCATCTTAGGTACCCAAATTATGTTTTGGAATACCTTCCATCCTTGAATATTTGTACAGAACACTAATTTTTAGCCTAAACATTCTTCCTTTTGGTTATCTCCATCCAATGCTTCCTTCTACGCCTTATTGATGTATTCCATAATCGTCGAGAAAATTTCACTTCTTAACGCTCTTCGCCTTTTCCTTTCTAGGTTTATCTTTCTACTCAAATCATCAACCACGTCATTCACTTTACCAGGGTGGTAAAGTATCTCGTAGTCATAGTCCTTGAGTAATTCTAGCTAGCGTCTTTGTCTCATGTTCAACTCCTGATTAAAGAGATACTAGAGACTCTTATAATTAGAGAAAAGTTTAAACATCGTACCATAAAGATAACACCTTCAAATCTTTAGTGCAAAAACACCACCGCTAACTCGAAATCATAAGTGGGTTAGTTCTTCTCGTGATCTTTCAGTTGTCTGGATACATATTCTATCACTTTATTGTTGGGTTATGAGCATTCTAACACTCCTAAGTGTACATGCAACCCTAAATACCTTGGATCTATGTTTTCTCTATTATACATGCAAATATGAATATCCAAGGTATTATCCTAAACTAGCATACAAAACTATCAATATAACAAGATAGAATACATACCTCTTTGATGGAGCTTGTCTTCATAAAGCTTGAGTGCCTAGTGCCCCAAGTGTGACACCTCAAATGGTTCACAATCATCAAAACACTTAGAATAACTTAGAGAGAATTCTACACTTCATGAAAATCGGCTAGCCCTTTCTTACTCTCACTAGTCGCCGATTTTCCTCAAGAATAAGATGCTTATATAGTTATACAATTAGGGTAAACTCTAATTGTCATGACTTTCCATTTCCTTGGATCCATGGGTTCAAATATACCATGGAGCATCCATGGAGCATCATATGGGTTTTGGCCCAACTAGATAATCCATGGAGCATTAGCCCACTATACAAGTATGGATGATTTACACAATCAACCCATATATTTAATTAGTCTTCTTTTGATCTCTCAATTAGTCCTAGATTAATTCTTGATCAATACTAATTAAATAATCTCATTATTCTTATTATTAATATACTAGAACTTATAATATATTAATAACCATAAGTGTCTTATTTCTCTCATTTAGTCTACCCAAGTGCATGATGGTATGCAACCCAAATGGACCATGCCGGGTCGGGTCAAGTCTTACCAATTATAGTTATGGACTTAGACATTAATCCAACAGTCTCCCACTTGGATAAGTCTAAAACTATTATTGCGTATGACTTCAGGAACCAACTGGCAATCGTAGCTCTCAAAAGCTTCTGTCGAACTCTGACCTTGTAGATGAACTCTGATCTTGTCAATGACTTGTCCATTAGATAAGGGATCATATATTCCTCCATTCTAGATATCATATGGACTGAGACATGGATTATAATCATTCTCTCTGTCCATTTGTTGTTTCCCGATTTCCGATTTATGACAATTGACTAATTGAACAAATCAAATCAGTCATGGCCCGGCCGAGCACTTCCATTTATCATCATCAAATCATCGAGGGGCCCACAGATATCGCTTTTATCCCGAAGGTAAAAGGAATGGATAAACTTCGACTCATATGGCTTGTTCTACTACTTGTTGAATCATACACAAAGACACGTTTTATAGCACCGAGTTACCAAATGCAGTTTCGTGCAATCAATGTACGACCAACTCATAGTAACAACTCATATCTCTAGGTTTGAAGAATATAAGATATTATCATCTCATGATCACTTGTGATAAAATCCATGAAGTGATTCCAATGAGCGCGGGTTGAATCCAATACTCAGAACTTATGAGTACTCATGAGTGTTGTAGCCCTTTGTCCAACATCTTAGACCTCTACAAGCCAACCCATGACAGTCTTAATTCATATCCACTTCCAACATATGACCGACTGTGGATAGTTTGAATAACTTAGTCATTCCGGAAGAATAACCTAGTTTATTCGGGAAGTCAAAACATGCAAAATGAAACACAATAATAATTGAATCCAATATGGTCTCAGAACTTATGAATATAAATAAAACACTTTTTATTTATCACCATATGATTACACATTATTCATTGTATACTGTTTCAGCTATCAACATTATTCTTGAATTTAAAACAATAGTTGTCCCATGCTCCAAGCATGTACACTATGTTTTTCTAAACACTAGTCAAGCCATACACCAAGTATGCATACTATGTTTGTCTATGATCTTTACTTTGTGAACTAGATCAATTGAACATAACTTCAATGATTCTCCTTTCACACTCCCAAATCCTTACTGCAAATGCAAGAATTCCAAATTCATGCCATTTACTGAAATCTGTTAGATTCTAAACTTATATGCATTGATCCTCTTGTAATGATTATGCACAAAGTCAGAAAGACTTGGCAACAATCATTACAGAGCATTCCAAAGGAGATCAACTCCTTGGAACCATCCTTTTTGCATTAAGTTTCCTTAATCTTACATAGATTGAAAATTCTAACTTTGAAACATTTCCAGATTCCATTTTGACTATCACTTCTGAACAAGAGTTGCCTCCTTACAGATTATGTCAATATGGTCCTTCCAGAATTATCACTACACTTCCAACTGTCCTTGAGAAACCAATCTTTGGTAAACCTTAGATTGTCCTCGACAATTGTTTAATCCTTTTAGTCATATCCAGTTCTAAACCTTTTCCCTTCTTAATGCCCTAGGCATTTGGAAAATTTTAGAAAGGATGAATATAGCACATGTAATCGATCCTATATCCGAAGCATATGGGACACGATTCATGATGTCTCACATAAAGACTAAACCAGTCTTTTGCTATAACATTTCCATTTCTATTTGCCAAGTTCTCATAATTCAGATTATAAAAAGGGATGCCGTAATCATAATCGAATTTTAGAACGCAAATAATGGACCCATATACAGAATTTCCTTATGTTGAGCCATTCCAACATGAATTCATATATATCCTTGACTAAATGATTAAAACCTCACGATCTAAGCTTATAGATTTGAGATGAAGTATAGATGAAGTATAATTTCCTCTCCCTTAATTATAGCAAAACAACTTTTTCCCAATTGAAACCTTTTGTTTTCTATAATTAACATTGCTAACTTGCAATCTTTATCATAATTATCATGCTCCCACTAACATGATGATTATTAGCATAACACTTATGCTCCCACTAGCTTTGACATGTACTCAGAAAGTTCGACTTCTAGAAATCAATACTTTATTGACTTTCTTACCAAAGTTCAGATTTCTGATACTAGATTGTTTTGATAAGACTTTATAAAAAACATACACCTTCCCTTAGATAGCTCATGGGTGTGTCAAAACAATTTTAAGAACTATGAAAAGGGATGCCGTAATCATAGTCTTGATCGTTTTGACCTTTGCCATTTCTCACAAGTCCAAGTTAGTGTGCCGGTAAACCACACACGCTCCACTAACGACTTTGAGAATGCAAATATCACAATTGCTATCTATCTAAAATCTACTTAGTGAAAGTGTTTCCTCGCCATCATTTTCATGAATCGGAGAGAAACCTTATGACACTTAGATTTATATGGTGTATGAGTTCCTACCCATATGAATTTGTCAAAACCATAATCACAAGACAAAGATAATGACAAATCCAAAACCATATGGATTGAACTCAATCTTAATTTCTTGCCACCTGGCAGCTCAAGGGCATGCCATTGCTTCCAAGTTTTTGTGCAACACATTGAGAACTCTAAGAACTCATATGCAAAGCCAACTTTAACAGGAATGGGCACAGAATATGTCAACACGATAGGTTATAAACCTCAAGTTGTGTGATAGTGAGGAACTTCAGGTTTCATTCTTGATTAGTTCTTGAGACTTTCAAGACCTTTAAGACTCCCACTGTCCTCTTGACCTATAAGACTCCCTTGTCAAACATCCAAGAGATAGTGTGGATTCTAACCAAGACAAACACTTCACAAAATTGGCCTAAGTTGGTCTTTGTTTTATCCAAAACATCACAACTTACCAATTTCAAATGTACAAGAGTAGAAAAATTTTACTCTTACATTTGATAAGTGTTCTTAAACCTTCTTTAAGACATGTCACTCATATTACAATCTTGGAGTATGACTCTAAGACTTGTATTGGAACGAAGTATGACTCATCTTCTTGATTTAACCATTTCAACAATTTCAAGATCCCTTCTTCTTAGTCATAAGAATGCACTAAGACTTCCTTAGAGAACTAATTTTGATATGGTTTCTTAATCATTAAGATGATCACAAAACTGATACTAAAGTACTCTCTCATCTTTTCAGATTTGAGAAACTTTTATCCTTCTGCCTAATTTGATTCTTCTTATTCGCTTTGCCTTACATTGGAACCTTTTCCAATGTCTCAGAGTTACACTTAAGCTTGTAAGTATAATCATATTTACTGAGCTTTAGTAAACTATGACGAATAGTCTTATCAATCTTTTGTGGTGGACTTAATCAGTGCACATGACTATGTACTCGATCCCTTAGTCCATTACTTGACTCACACATCCATGTGAATAAGTAATTAGTCTTAATTTTCCAATACTTGAAAGTTCTCATTCATCATGCTATACAACTTGCATGATTCCAAGTTTCGGTCCAATTGAGACTTGGTGATGAGAATCTTTCCTTTATTTGATAAATTTAGTCATTACCACAAAAGAAAGAATCAATTTCATACTTCCACTCTTGCTATCAATGGAATCATATAAGCAACAATTTTTCCTTAAATGCCATTGTAAGGATATTTTAAAATAACTAAAATAAAAATTTTCTTTTATTTTAAAACTATGCGGAAAAAATTATCCTTACAATCCATATGAAAACTTGTTGTTATCTATTCCTAAACAATATCTCATAACTCCTAAGAAGTAGCTCAAGAATCCGATCTTCAAACTACGCGATAGAAATCCATCTACGCGATCAGATTCAGCATATTTTTTCTTTAAGTTTCTTCACTTTTCTTTGATTCTTAAAACATTACCATGTGACCCAGTCACATCATGTATCAGGAATCTCATAATAGAAACTTAACAGAGTTAGATAGTGGACTTTACCTGAAGTAGAGTCAATCTTATTGACTTTAACATCCTTAGGTAAATTTGGCAGCTTCGCAACTAATGACCCTTTCTTTGGCAATATAAACATATGGACCCTTTGATAATGGTACACGGGACTATCACAGACTTAGCTTTTCTCTTTACCATTTGGTCAACCTAGTTGACTATGGTCAATCCCTTTCCATTGGGAAGAGAATGCTTTTCTGGATTTCCTGTGTCACTATTGTCAATGCCCATAAAGTTTCAGGAAGTTGATCTTAACAAATAGATAAGATCATTAAGGGTCTTGTCATAGTCTGTTTCATAGGTGTTCCAAAAGAACTCACTATGTGACTTAGAAAGTGATTGAACCACCAACTTTCTCAAGACTTTGACACCCAACTCTCCCGGCTTGTCAATATGTGACTACGTCTCCAAGATGTGATCACACCTAGACCTTGCCTTGCCAATAAGGCTTGAGTGACTTTGAACTTGTGGGTTGGGAGAATAATTTGAGGAGGTGAAAGAAGTATGATTTCCAAGGGACATCATCTTCATTAGGAAAGCTTGTTTCAAGAGATTTGGGAAGATCATAAATGTCTAAACTAGACATCTTTTGGGAGATATTCAAGATAGTTGATTTAAAGTCCTTAATATGACACCCAATATGAAATATTAAGGCTAGGACCCAACAAACTATTTTATAACTTAGAAGAGGTATGCCGTAATCCAAGCTATAAAACAATTTGAAGGTAGGTGAATGACGATTCACCAATTTCCACCAAGATAAACGAAATGTATTATTAGGTTTTAATTAGTTTTGAAACTCCTAGATCTTTTGAGATTCATTGAACTGTTCAATGGCATGTTTCAATCTCGAGTGTGCCCTTCAGGTTTTGTGACTGGGATGCCGAGGATCACAAAACAAGGTGTGAAGTAATCATGCAAATTACTTGGTACCCTTAATAAATTACCCCTCAATCGATGTGCCGGTTAACCACACACGCTCCATCGATACTATGATAAATATTAAGTCACCCTTTACCTACCTTGTTAAGTCCAAGTTAGTGTGCCGGTTAACCACACACGCTCCACTAACGACTTAGACAAAGTGTAAAGTGTAATTTCATGGATTAGCACCTTATTCACATTTCCCTAAGTAACTAAGATTGGGTATTTATAAGAGTTTAGTTACTTAGTATTTATCATTAATACTTTTAATGAAGGGAGAATTATAGTCCTGTCAAACCCGTTCGGCTAACGACCCTCTACCGGTCAAGCAAGCGGTGGGTGAGAGTGGACACCCATTAAGTTGCCATTTTATAGGCAACAACCTTATACCCACCTTATAGACCGGCTTCGTGAATGAGGCGTACTAGCGGTAAGACCGACTTTACTCTTTTACATATATATATTATTAACTTATAATATTATAAAGTATAAGGGTTGAATTTTAACTTTTAAAATTCTAAGGGCTAACTTGGAATTAAAGTATTCATAAGAGAAAACTTTACAAATTCCAAAACTTGAGGGTAAGTTTTGAAACTATTCAAAACTAATTAATTCCATAACTTATGTATTTAAAGTAGTTTTAATCCAAAAACTCTTCAAGTTCCATAACTTGAGGACAAATTATGGAAGACTTTAAACTAATAAAGAATTAACTTTTCTTTATTTTTATAACTTATGGAATTAATTAAGGTTACATTTTTTTTATTTTTTTTATTTATTTAATGAAGAGACTCTTGGTCCTCCATAACTTGAGGACAAATTATGGAGTCATAACTCCAATTAATTAGAACTAGACTCTTCATTTTTTGTAACCTTTGCCAATTTTATGAGTTTTATGAGTCTTTAATGTGACTCTTCATGTAACTTGAGGAAAAGTTACACAAACACATTTTATACTCAACTCTTAGATTAAAATGGATTGAAAACAACTATTTCAATTAACTTTTCTATTAATCTAAGCAACTCATAAGAACAAGATAATTCAAATCAAAATTTTTCATGTAATTAGTCTAAACCTTAAACTAATACAAAACATGAATCTATTGACAATTATCTTTGAAAATGGATTAGCATGAACATTACCACATTAAAAACAAGTTTATAAGTTCAAAAACAACTTAGGGTAATGTTCCTAGTCCATTTCTAGCCAAAAACCTCGAAAGTATGCTGTCTGGGGTCCAACTCGTCGAGTGCATGAACACAACTTGGCGAGTTGGATGCATTTTGCCTTGGACTCGTCGAGTCCGTTCATGGACTCGGCGAGTCTGCTGGGCTGACAGCACCAATTTCGATTTTTCAGCTTCTATTGCAGGTATAACAAGAAAACAAGCCTAGGCTCTGATACCACTGTTGGGTTATGAGAATTCTAACACTCCTAAGTGTACATGCAACCCTAAATACCTTGGATCTATGTTTTCTCTATTATACATGCAAATATGAATATCCAAGGTATTATCCTAAACTAGCATATAAAACTATCAATATAACAAGATAGAATACATACCTCTTTGATGGAGCTTGTCTTCATAAAGCTTGAGTGCCTAGTGCCCCAAGTGTGACACCTCAAATGGTTCACAATCATCAAAACACTTAGAATAACTTAGAGAGAATTCTACACTTCATGAAAATCGGCTAGCCCTTTCTTACTCTCACTAGTCGCCGATTTTCCTCAAGAATAAGATGCTTATATAGTTATACAATTAGGGTAAACTCTAATTGTCATGACTTTCCATTTCCTTGGATCCATGGGTTCAAATATACCATGGAGCATCATATGGGTTTTGGCCCAACTAGATAATCCATGGAGCATTAGCCCACTATACAAGTATGGATGATTTACACAATCAACCCATATATTTAATTAGTCTTCTTTTGATCACTCAATTAATCCTAGATTAATTCTTGATCAATACTAATTAAATAATCTCATTATTCTTATTATTAATATACTAGAACTTATAATATATTAATAACCATAAGTGTCTTATTTCTCTCATTTAGTCTACCCAAGTGCATGATGGTATGCAACCCAAATGGACCATGTCAGGTCGGGTCAAGTCTTACCAATTATAGTTATGGACTTAGACATTAATCCAACATTTATATCTTTGGGTTAGAGCTTAACCTAACCCAACTCCAAATTCATCACTATAAACTATGAAACCTTCGACTACGTCAGGTAAATCAAGGATTGGTGCTTCACACAATCGCTTCTTTAACTTATCTAAAGCTACTTTATGTTTCTCACTCCATATTTATATAACTCCTTTGTGGGTCAAAGTTTTTAATGGAGAAGATATTGAAGAAAATCCTTGGATAAACATTCGACAATATCCAACTAATCACAAATAACTACAAATCTCAGTAGGACCTTTTGGTCATTCCCACTTCATCACTTCTTTGATTTTTGTTTGGTTCAACCATTATTCCTTATTAGTTAACCACGTGACCCACAAATTGCACTTCTCGGATCCAAAATCACATTTAGAGAACTTTGCATACAACTTATCCTTTTTCAAAACTTCTAACAATTCACGCAAGTGTTTTCCATGCTCCTGTTGGATTTTCGAGTATACGAGAATATCATCGATGAACACTATTACAGATTTATCGAGGAATTTTTTACAAACCCTATTCATCAAAGACATGAATATTGTTGGAGCATCGGTCAGTCTGAATGACATAGCAAAACTCATAGTGTCCATATCTCACTCTGAATGTGGTCTTTTCAATATGTTGTTCTCGAACCTTCAACTAATGATATGCTGACCTAAATTTTTGTTGGGTCTAAAATTATGGTTTATACTTTGCTTTTCTAGGCAATTGTATTTTTCTGTAATGTTTTATACTTTGTTGGGTCTAAATCCAGAATCTCATTCCGCTTACTCCATACACCACTAGAATCAAACTCAACTCAAGAGTTTGGTCCAGCACAAAATTGGAACCACTCGTCCCAACGAAACACTCAACTAGCAACCCATGACCTGCAATCCACGCGTACATTACTTATTTGGTTCCTTCCGATTGTGGTCTCCATAGCCTAACTCATAATATAATTATTCTTGACCATTATAAAGACCTCTGTCTCTTTCCCGGTATGGCCATCGGGTTCCCGAAGACTCAATCCAATAAGGCTACTCAAGCCTAAGAACTCTCCTATGTCATGCTCTAAATAACGAATAACATGGCTCCCCGCAACACCACAACACTTTCACACTGGCTAGTGAGTAATACGGCTCCCCACAGTATCACAACACCCTCTCGCTGACTAGTGAGTACTACAGCTCCCCGCAGTATCACAACACCCTCTCGCTGACTAGTGAGTACTATGGTTCCCCGCTGTATCACAACACCCTCTCGCTGGCTAGTGAGTACTACAGCTCCCCGTAGTATCACACCACCCTCTCGCTGGCTAGTGAGTACTACAGCTCCCCGTAGTATCACAACACCCTCTCACTAACTAGTGAGTACTACAGCTCCCCGTAGTATCACAACACCCTCTCGCTGACTATTGAGTACTACGGCTCCCCACAGTATCACAACACCCTCTCGCTTATCACCCCACAATCT
Source organism: Lactuca saligna (assembly GCF_052625555.1). Classification (NCBI taxonomy): domain Eukaryota; kingdom Viridiplantae; phylum Streptophyta; class Magnoliopsida; order Asterales; family Asteraceae; genus Lactuca; species Lactuca saligna. The sequence goes on from NC_136424.1 coordinate 28,054,639, forward strand.
CATCCTCAGGTCAGTACTTCACTGCGTTCACTAACTCATGCTTCGTGGTCCAACATGGATAGGTACACACACCCACCCAGGCTAATCATCACTACTCCTTACGACCACCATCAAGACAAAACACTTTTTCTCGCTGCAATTCACATTCTCAGATAATCCTACTTGATGCCAATTAGCTGAAAAGGCTCCCACTAGAATCGTAGACACCTGATACGCCACTTGCCATCTCATAACTCAAGTCTCAAAATAATCTAAAATTTAGAACATCATACTCGGATACCACTGTACACCATCACAGAACCTCACAATGTCCTACCTCAACCACTGATCCCCTACTTACAGTATCATACACAGACACATTAATGCATCCCTTCAGAATGTCATAACTAATCTTCATTTCACACAACACGTAACTTAGGAATATTCCAACTCTCAATTGAAACACAGAAGAATCATCAACGACTCCGAACACATTGACGAACATTCAAAACTCCCTCCTCTAATGCTCAAAATCTCATGCAAGAATACCCATATCGAACGAGAAACTAGTTTCCCAAAGTACATATAACAACCCGTACATTGAACCAGAAATTATCAACCGTTGAAAGTATCCTTACCATCCAGCACACGGTCTTCGACCGACGGCCACCTGCCGTGGAGACACTCGTCAATTCCTTAACACATATAATGTGCATTTTCTTGTTTTGCCCTCGCCTCAACCACTAATAACCCTGGCCTCATGTGTTTGTACTCTAGATCTCCATAACCATTTCTCTAACCGCACTTGAATAGATCATTGATCCCCTCAATAGAATACCCAATTCTCCCCCACTTAGGGTTCGAACCATCACCGATTGGCATGCCAACAATCTATTCCATAGATTGTTTAACCAGGTATGTCTTACTTGACTCTTGAAACGTAGTACGCAATCACTCAAGGTCCTTCTCTATGGAAACAAGCAATCTCCAAATATCCTGTATCTGACCAAAAATCTCGAAATCCTCCCAACGCAGGAATAATCATAAAAGCAAGAGACCTCACTCTCATAGCCGATACACAACTTAGACAACGAAATCCACCGCCCCAAAAATGCTCATCTTGATTACCTGACACCGCTGCTAACACATGCCCTACTATACTCAAATAGGGTATATCGTTATCCTTGATCATCGCAATCACCATTGATGATCCTCTCTTACTATAATACTATCTTGTGGTAGACATATTGCCTAGATACTCTGGTGAAAGATCGCAACTAATGCTACCCCATAGGGTTTACCCCCAAGATCAGAAACCGAAAGTCTTAATATCTATTCTGTTTCTTACAGGAAACGAAAATAGCACAACTCTGGTCGTAGAAAGTGACATCTCCTCTATCAGTCGATTGCTCAATTCAGACCGTAATCCTCCATAAATCACCATCTTCTACTCATCCCTGAGTCTTGCGACTCCAACTGTCATCTCACCAAAAATCCCTCGGAAACTAACTCGATTTCCTTCTCAAGGTATGCTCCATTGAAACTTGTTCAACATGGCCCTCTGGCCCCATAATCTTTCACATCTAATACTAGTCTAACCAACCACAATATAATAACTGGTAAAACCAGAAGCACTAACTGCCACGAGTCATGGTACTCGAACCACATGGCCACCTCTCGATCTTCTATTAATCATGGTTCCCAAACCATGTTATCTCCCCTTAATCTGATACGATTCATGGTACTCGTACCATGTTCTCTCTTCTCAACCTGCTATGAATCATGGTACTCAAACCATGTTCTCTCTTTCTCAATCCGCTACGATTCATGGTACGCGAACCATGTTCTCTCTTCTCAACCCGCTAGGAATCATGGTAGTCGAACCATGTTCTCTCTTCTCAATCCGCTATGAATCCTGATACTCGAACCATGTCTCTTCTAAATCCGCTATAATTCATGGTACTCGAACCATGTTCTCTCTTCTCAACCCGCTACTTAAAACTTCTAGAAATCCCTCTGTTTCGAGTATGGGTCCTCTTCTTTCAGTAGTACGGGCCCATACTACGTGCGAAATCTATCCATACTTTCCACACGGATTGTCCTAGATTTCCTAAGTAGCTGTTCAACCTTCTCGATCACTAATCCTGCTACTCAAGTTTTCCCTCCAGCGAATACTCTCCTCCTTCAGCGTACTCATCTGACTAAGTTCGCTCCCTAGGCTCTTCCTAGGTTCTCACACTTCTCTACCATCAGCTGCTAAAGAACTCCTAATGATGCCAGCCATCTACCTCCTGAATATCGTCATATTCACTTAGTAGCTGTCTCCCATCATCAAGAGTTCCACAAAGCACAAAGCAAGTAACATTCGGGTATCGAATGACCCCTACTAACACATAAATCCACTATGGCGTATACTTCCTCTTGCTCTGTTCCCAACTCAAAAGGCATTGTTGACTTAGGCAATCCTACCTCTTGAGGTATCTAACTACTCTACTCAGCACATACCCAAAAGCACATCACAGATAGCAGCAACTCCTAGGCTAAGGCATCACAAATCAGACAACTCTAGTCCAAAAATATGTAATACCTAGCCTATCTCTAGCATGCATAATATCTCACAAAATGTCTTATAAATATCTCATAACACAAAAGTAAGGGTATTTTGGGAAATCACCGTTCAGGCTCTGGCTAATTGTACATACTGCTCCAACTTGTTTTCTGTTAAACTCTTTCTCATTTTTAGAAAAACTATCTCTTTTGAAAATCTTTATCAAATCCTCAGTTTGAGTTCAAACACACCTGGAGGTGCATCCGAATCCCTCAAACCAAGGCTCTAATACCAACTTGTAACGATGTAAATTTTTCAACAAAAATTTTCCATTTTTAAAACACAATAAAACACATGTCACATTTTCTTAAAACTCACAAGTAACAAATTATCAACACATTTTAAAAATCATTTATCACAAATCCGGGATCCTCCAAAGACATATTTCCAACTTGGATGTGTGTACAATCAAGTCGGCGCCTTCCCGCGATACTGATAAGAACCTGAAACACATAAAACACAACACGGTAAGCACGAAGCTAAGTGAGTTCCCCAAAGTACCACATACATCTCATTAGCCACTCGAGGCTATAACACTATAAGACTCTCTGGTTTATGTGTCTTAATGGGACCCTCTAGTCCCATGGCTCGTTGGACCCTCTGGTCCGGTCTGGTTAGGACCCTCCATTCCTATGGCTCGTTGGACCCTCTGATCCGATCTCGGTAACACATAATATAGCAAATATCACAAAAAAAAAATACACAACTCAAGTAATTACATAAGACCTTCCGGTCACACATATAAATACAACTCTAGGTAAAGTATAGTAAGAAGACTCACCTCGCGAGCAGGTGAGAAAATAACCTCACGGTCGGATCTCGAACTAGTCTCCTCCTGACACAAAGGATGAATATCTCTAATGAATACTCTTTTCACAACTCAAATAACCGAAGACTATTCTTTCTCTCTCTAACTCTTTGAAGTGGATAAAAGACCATTTTACCCGTCCATGGTCTCTATTACTCATGTTAACCAAAAATCCCAGAGTCAAAAGAAGTCAAACTCGAGTCAATCGTCCATGTTTGACCCGACTCGTCGAGCGCACTCTTGCGCCTCATCAAGTCCCCTCGTATCCTCAAAAGTCTAGCTCAACTCGTCGAGTCGACCCCCAACTCGTTGAGTTGTCGCACAATCAACCCATCGGTACAAACCCTCACCGACTTGTCAAGTCAGGCCATGGACTTGGCTAGTCCCTTCGATTAGATTCCTCATTCAGACAATTTAAGGTAGATCCATCACTCCAAACACCATATCTACCATCCTAAGGGTCGATTGTCACGTAAACATGGCATATAAGACTCATAATGCCAAAACATGCTCCCATAAGGGCAAGATGCACAAAAGCTGGACTCTAAGTCAATAAAGCTTGGATCTTTGGTCTCTCAAGTCCTTCTACAGTCCAGATCTGATGTTTCAACCTCATGATATGATCACATAACTCATTGCAAAGAGTGGATGGGAGAATACCCTCAAAATCTCCCTAAACTAAGATCTCACAAAGGAAAGGTTAAGATACGAGCTTTTTACCTTTTCACAGAAGCTAACCACTGGAGAACCGTGGATCTACAACCCCTCCTTGATCAAACACACCAAGCTTTGCAAATCTCCTTCAAAGGATGCACAAAATCACTCAAATTAGCTCCTCACTCACTCTTTAGCTCTAAAGGCGATTAGGGTTTGCTCTCAGGGGTGTAGGGTAACTGGTGAGGCATAAATAGGGGCATAACTTCCCTTATATAGGCCCCAAATGTGGGAAATTAGGGTTTCTCTGCCCAGAACCTATTCGGCGAGTCGGTTCTCTAACTCGTCGAGTCCATTCATTAATTCCATGTGAGCAACTCAACTCGACTCGGTGAGTTGGACCCTCAACTCGTTGAGTCTCTCCATAAATCTCAAGATTAAAATACACAATAATGTACCTGAAAATCCGGGTGTTACACTCATGCATTTTTCCTTTCAACACATTCATTTGAAACTCCCATTACTTTTCAATTTCTTTTTAATAATAATTATGAGTTGTTTAATAAGGTTAAATAAATATCAAACCTAAAGTGTAATCATATATAAACTAAATATCAATATTAAAATAATATCTTTACTTCTACTTATAAAGTTATGTTTGTTAACTTTTAACATATTATACTTAATTTATTAGTTTTAATATATTGTTGGATGTAAACCATTATCATTTTAAAGATACAATTTTGGAACAATTTGTATAAAATACTTCAATTATCAATTTTAGTATAAAATTATAGGGTCAACTTAAATATAAATTTTATTTTAACTTAAACAACCCAAAAAATATTTTATAAATAGTTCAAAGTGATAAACTGTAGTGTCTTTATAATAATGATTATAAGTTGGTTAATAAGGTTAAATAAATATCAAACCTAAAGTGTAATCATAAATAAACTAAATTTCAATTCTAAAATAATATCTTTACTTTTACTTATAAAGTTATGTTTTTTACTTTTAACATATTATACTTAATTGATTAGATTTAAAATGTTGTTGTATGTAAACCATTATCAGTTTAAAGCTACAACTTTTAAACAGTTTGGACAAAATACTTAAATTGTTAATTTAAATATAAGATTAGAATGTCAACTTAAATATAAATTTCAGTTCCACTTAAAAAACCAAAGAATATTTTGTAAATAGTTAAAAGTGATCAATTGTAATGATGCAAAAACTAAATTGTAATATCAATTTTACTAAAATATTTCCTAAAAATATTTTTATAATCGTTAAAAGTTTTCAAATAAGTATCTTAATATAACTTACAATAATAATAGTTAAAAATAATTCTATATAAATGATTATATTGTTACCTTTAAAATTAAAAAACAATGTTTGATGTTTCAAATAATTATAATGATAGAAATTAAAACCTTAAGCAAATAAATTTTAAAAAATTAATTAACAATAACAACAACTATAAATAACATTAAACCATATGTTATATTTAATTTTATTCATGTGTAACTCATGGGTAGAAGTCATTCAAATGATTGAGATTATCAAGTTATAATAGATGTATATATTATGATATAATTCAAAATAATCAATATATTATATCAATTTAGTATACAAATTATTACATCAAATTTAAAAACAGTATACGAATTATTACATAAAATTTAACAACATTATTGTTATATTTAAAAAAACATATATTTGTAAAAACTTCAACTATATAGATTTTTCTGTGCAACGTACGGGCATTCACCTAGTCATACATACTTATAAAGCTAGCATTTTTTCTAGAATCTCATGCATTTGAAACCCCCATAAAAAATTGCCAACACCTCATGTATTTGAAACCCCCACACCCTTTCACCTTCAAAGTAATTAATCACACATAATCTCATTCCAAGAAAATCACACACTCTATAAGTTCAACACCTTATGCATTTCAAACCCCCCACACCCTTTCACCTTCATTATATATGTAGTTATATTAGTACATTTTTCTTACAAAAAGCATCATTTGGTTGAAGATATTATGATTCAAAAGTTTTCACATAGTTGTAGCATTCACGATCCAAATATGATGATATGAAGAAATGGGTTATGTCGCATAGATGGTAATTGTAATATGGTTTTTTATTTCAACCAAAACAAATGAAGCTTTTCTATTCTTTCGTTATATTTAATTTTTTATTTGACCTTTATATATGATTTGTATGTATTACTCAATCTTGAATGTGACTCTCAAAACATCAATGTTTTGCTTGGAATATCTCTCATTCTTTTTTTTCAAGAAAAACTTTTTGATTGCAGGTTAGTGAAGAATTGTAATCAAATTTCTATGGTTGAATGGTGTTCAATAAAGAAAGAAGATTCATAAAATGGATATATGTTTTTTTAGCAAAGTAGACGAATATTAGTTTTTTCTTTTGATTTAAACATATATTTATGTAATATTTTTATTTATATATTCAACCACCTAATGCTCTTATTTATTTGATTGTAGTTTTCTATTTTAATTATGTTTATTTTCTATTATTTTTTTGTTGGGTTATCCTACGCAACATATTTACAAGAGAATATTTAAAAGATAACAAAATTTTTAACATTTGATATGTAATTATGATGACTTATCATTATATGTTATTCATATGAAAGTAATTTATCCATACTACTACGACAAGAATTACATATGACATTTACGAAAATATATATTGTATGTGATTTGTTTAACATATATATGCACCTATATATGTTATAAATTTATAATTAAATATCTTTATGTTTAGTAATTGAAGGGATTAAAATGATGCATCAAAACCAATTATGTAGATGAATATAATAATAATAATGATGATGATGATGATGATGATAATAATAATAATAATAATAATAATAATAATAATAATAATAATAATAATAATAATACTAAATACACATTTCCAAGTATTGTATTCATTTGAAACTCACACTAAACCTCAAGAGGTTTCTAATTTATGTATGTTTATTAGTTACAACTCAAGAGTATTTAACTTATGATTATTAATTAGTAATCACTAATAACTTTTTATTTTCCTTTCTTTTAGAAGGTTGTAAAGTTTTGCTCATTAAAAAATTTAATGTATTTGAAGAGATTTGTGATTTAAATATGAAAAGTTAATATAAATGTTATAATAAATATTTTAGTGTTTTTATGTTATTAAAAGTTGTAGTGTTTATTTTTCGTATTTTTTATTATTCATTGTGTGTGTGTATATATATATATATATATATATATATATATATATATATTTTAATATAAATGTTATAATATATGTTTTTGTATTTTTATGTTACTAAAAGTTGTAGTTCATATTTTTGTTCATACATTTTGTTACCCGTTATATATAGATTATCATACGTTTGATATATAATTTATACAATTTTAAACAGCTTATAAAATTATCAAATAATTGTATATATCACAATGACTTAAAAATTAAAACTATAATCATCATACTGTATTATAAAGGAATCAAATTTTCTTTCACTACATTCATTTGAAACTCCCAATTTTTCATATTAACTTAAATATGCTTTTAGTTGTAAACATTATCATAAATAAAAGAATTTGTGACTTATCAATGTAATATACTTAATTTGTTAACTTCAATATATAGTTAAATAAATAACCTACATTAATATATCAAATAAGCTTAAAAATTTAGTGTAAAATTTAAAACCTAAAGTAAAATATCAAATAATGTTTTAAAAAATTCAATATATATTTTTTAACAAAGTTAAAAGGAAAACATTAAATATAATAATAATAAAAGAACCTAAATTGATAAATCGAATTAACTAAAAGGTGTCTGAAAACTATATTTTAACAATAATCTTTTAACCTGCGTCACACAACGCTCAGGAATTCGTCTATTATACTTATAAATGAAGCATTTTTCCTTTTACCACATTCATTTGAAACTCTCATGCATTTTCTTTTCACCACATTCATTTGAAACTCCCATGACTTTTTAATTTCATTCTAATAATGATTATAAGTTGGTTAATAAGGTTAAATAAATATCAAACCTAAAGTGTAATCATATATAAACTAAATTTATATATTAAAAGAATACATTACTTCTACTTATAGAGTTATGTTTTTTTTTAACTTTTAACACATTATACTTAATTTATTAGTTTTAATATATTATTTGATGTAAACTATTATCATTTTAAAGCTACAACTTTCGAACAACTTATACAAAATACTTAAATTATCAATTTAAATATAACATTACAGGGTCAACTTAAATATAAATTTTAGTTCAACTTAAACAATTCAAAGAATATTTTGTGAATAGTTAAAAGTGATAAATTAAAATGTTAAATTCAAAACTAAATTGTAATGTCAATTTAGTTAAATATTTCATAAATACATTTTTGTAATCGCTAAAAGTTTTAAAATAAGTAGCTCAAAGTAATTTACAATAACAATAGTTAAAAATAACTCTATATAAATGATTATATTTTTACCTTTAAAATCAAAAAAATAACGTTTGATGTTTTAAATAAGTATAATGATAGAAATTACAACGCTAAGCAAATAAATTTTAAAAAATTAATTAACAATAACAACAAGTATAAATAACATTAAACATATATTATATTTAATTTTATTCATGACTAACTCGCGGGTAGAAGTGATTCAAACGATTGAGATTATGTAGTGATAATAGATGTATATATTATCATATAATTCCAAAATAATCAATATATTATATCATTTTAGTACACGAATTATTATATCAAATTTATTTAGTACACGAATTATTATATCAAATTTAACAACTACATTATTGTTATATTTTTAAAAAACATATATTTGTAAAGATTTCAGTTATATATATATATATATATATTTCTGCGCAACGCGCGGGCATTCGCATAGTTATACTATAAAAGACACAAAATCCTTTGCACCATATTACTTTGAGACTTTCATGACCTTTCGTATTTTAAAAAAAAATTCACGACCTTTCAAATTTGTAATAATATGTAAATTGGTTAACTAATGTGATATAAATACCAAAAAAACTTTATACTAAATTTTTGTTTTTTTATAAAAAATTCATAATAATAACAAGTTGTTATAAATTTAATTAACAATAACAACTTACATTAACATAAAGTTATAAATATATATTACATTACCTTAAAAACTTTTTTATTCAAAAATATGCATTTTGTTATTCACCAGTAAACTACGAGTATATCTGATTAGGTGATTTGATTCTAACTATAACAACCCAAAATTCCCAACAAAATTTTCCTTTTTATTTTAGAAAAAACCTCCAAGTATCATTAAAAACAAAACAAGAAATCCTAGGTGTATCAATACAATCATCCCAAATCAAAATATCGAAATCCGTAAATCATAAAAAGATCTGCAAGCCAATGTGTACAGTCACACATTCGCCTTCCCGTGATCATACGAGGTACCTGAAACACATTTAATCCACAACTCTAAGCATAATTCTTAGAGATCTCTTCCCAAAATATCCATACAACACAACATAATAAACAAATATTGGTTATTAGCAACCCTAGGGAATATCAGCAATCCCAGTGGCTAATATCACACCCTGTTGATTAACAATATGTTCAGGGGTTATCAACAACCTTGGGGATTATCAACAATCCCAAAGTATCACCAATGCAATTCAGACAAAACAACAAACAACAATAAAGACCCAACTTGTCACAAACATAAATACCGCACAACTAAAGTAGTAAGAAGACTCACCCTGCGGATAGCAACAAGAAACATAACAGCTCTCACACACAAGGTCGAGAGGATCAACTAGACACTAACAGTAGTAAAGTCATTGAAGGGTTTTGAGCATTCTAACACTCCTATGGCATACATGTAAACATATAAACCTTGGATCTATGTTTTCGCTATTATACAAGCAAATATTCAATATTCCAAGGTTTTATCCTAACTAGTATAATATGAAGCAACTATACTACAAAATCCTAGTTAGATAACATACCTTTTGATGTAGCTTGAAGTTTTGAACTTTAAGAGCTTAGCCCCAATAGTGTGGAAGCCTCAAGTGGAATCACAAATAACCAAAAACACCTTGGAAAACTTGAGACAATAGTAAGCACACTAGAAATCGGCCTACTCTTGTTTACTCACACACTAGTACCATTTCATGTGCCAAGGACCCATGTATATAGTGTGGTAGAATAGGGTCACATTCATGTAAACCCTAATACCCATGACCTTTCATTTCCATAAGATCCATGGGTTAAAGCTCCATGGACTATCCATAGACTTTTCATGCAAGCCTAGCCCATTCTATATAAGCATTGGCCCACTCTATATAAATATAAGAGTCCATATTTAATTAGTTCATTTTTTATCACTAAATTAATTCTAAATTAATTCTTGATAAATACTAATTAAATAATATGATTCCATATTAATATATTATAACTTATAATATATTAATATAAATCATAAACATACTATTCTCAAAAGACTATCCATATAAATTGTTCAGGTGAAGTACAACCCAAATGGACCATGCTACTCTCGGGTCGAATACACACCAATAATAGTTATGGGCTTAGACATCTAATCCAACAGTCATACCCTATCAACCTACACCCTTAAAACCCTAGCTTGACCCAAAAGTCAACCAAGGTCAACTCTATCCAACGGTCACGTCATGACCACCCATAGGTCATGTCATAACTGGAAAAGGACAAAATAGTGATGAACACGACTTCTCATGATGTGACAAGCTATTGCTAAAGTTTTGAGATCCGCTCTGGACAGATTTGAGCATTAAGCCCTTAATCCCTTAAGTCATTCCTTGAGACTTTCCAGAGGGTCTCCCCCAACCATAAGCACCATAAAAATCGAAGCTTTGCAATCATGTATGTCCAATGCATTACTTGAACAACAACTAGGTCAATGAGAAGATAATGGGATCAAGACTCATGCTTGGAGTCAAAAAACCAGCACCAAACATCAGATCTGAACTCATACTAAAAGAAAATGTCTCAATGATCCATCAAGTTGCTAACTTTATGGATCCCATGCATGCTACCCAACCCATCCATGAAAAAGAAAGAATAAATCTTAGATCTAGCATGCATTAGAGATAAAGGCAGGAGCTTTATGACTTACAAAGGTCCAAAATCACGTCAATATGATGAGGTAGGAGCTTGATTGCCAAAAGGATGCACCTAAGGAGTTTTCTTCTTTAAAGGGCCACAAACCACCAAAAATCTCTTAATGGTCACTAATAAAGTCTAAGAATGTTTAGGGTAGGAAGGAAGTGAAGGAGGTTGAGGGTATGAAAACCCTAGCCTCCTACTTCACTTAAATAGGGAGCAAAACACATGATTAGGGTTAGTCTGATCTCACGATGTGAACATTTATGTTTCATGTTGTGAACCTTAAAATGGCCAAGTTTCTCCATCTAATGCCACATCGTGAGATACTATCTCTCACGCCATGATCCTCTTAAATTTTGGGTTTTTCATCCTTGATTAAGTCAAACGTTGAAAGATCGAATACCTCCAATAGATGTTACAGTTCTCCCCCACAAGAGTCAGACTTCTCCCTTAAAATCCACAGTATCGAACAACACAAAATAATGGGTATACATTTCCTCCTCAGGTTCTCAAGTCCACTTAGATGCCTTTCGGTGCTGCTGTTGCACCTTCACCAAGCTTACTACCTTGTTACGCAGAGTCTTTGGCTTGTTGTCGATAATCGCTATCGGCTGCTCGACATAATTGAGGTGGTCATCAACCTGAATATTATCCTAAGGTACTATAACGGTCTTGTCTACCATACGCTTCCATAACTGGGATCCATGGAAAGGTGTTATGAATCTGACGGAGCTCTTTTGGAAAATCCAATCAATAGGCCCCCTTGCCTACCCTAGCTACCACCCAAAATGGACCAATAAACTTGGGACCCAGCTTTCCCCGCTTCCTGAATAGGATAACGCCTTTCCAAACAGACACTTTAGTAGTACCATATCCCCAACCTGGAATTCAAACTCAGATTGTTGTCGGTCGGTGTTGCTCTTTTACTGACTCTGGGTTTTCTGCAATCTCGATCTAACCTGATGTATGAGCTTCATCATCTTGAGCATGATCTCAATGCTCCCTATGCCCACTAACAAACCTCTCCCAAACATATTGGGGTCCGACACTTCCTCCTATAGAGAAGCTCGAAGGGAGGCATACCAATACTGGCGTGATAGTTATTATTGTAAGAAAACTCATCCAGAGGTAGGTAGGAGTCCCAACTCCCACAAAAGTGTATGATACATGCCCTTAACATATCCTTAAGTGTTTGGATGGTTCGCTCACTTTGCATGTTTGTCTGAGGATGATAAGCAGTAATAAAATGAAATTGGGTACCCAACTCCTCATAGAACTTCTTCGAAACTCTAGAAGTGAAAAAAACATCCCGGTGTTGGAATGGGTTGGAATCGGCATAATAGAGTTATCATAAGATGGACTCGGCGAGTCAGTTCATGGACTCGATGAGTCGGGTTGCAAACCCAAACCCTTCGGTTTATGAGTCGGATCAGTATGTGGGGTTAGAGAAGGACTCAGCCAGTCTGTGTCTGTAATGGACATGAAGATCATGGTACTCAACAAGTTCAAGGAGGAACTCAGCGAGTCCAAGGCAATCTCCTTAGCTTATGAAGATGGACTCAATGAGTTGTAGAACACCTCTGCGAGTCGGTTGAAGATGGTCCCAAATGTTTAGTTGAAGGAGAACCCATCGATTTGTTGCTAGACTCGACGAGTAGAGTCGAGGTTGTCTTGGGTTTTGAGGAGCATGGACTCGACGGGTGGGTAGAACAACTCGGCGAATCAAGACAACTGGAAGTTGACTCTAACCGTCGACTTTGACCTTGAGAAGGACCTTGACTAGAGTTGACATAGTTGGTTTCTTGAGGACAATTAGTGTAACGCCCACGTTTCTAGGCTAGGCATTATCATTGATGTAATAGTCTAAGTTAACCCTTGTAACTCTTTTTGAAGTATTAAGGATGAAATATTTAAGTATTATGTGTTATGTGCTTAATTGTGTGACTTAATTTAATTAAGAATAAAAATAAGTGTCAAAATGAATTGTTAGATAAAGCCGATATCTATGGATAATGTTGTAGTGGTGGAAACGAGGTTTCCGAATATATAAAGAATGCCGAAATCCGAGTTATAACGAAGAAGTTATGACCTGTCGAAGTTTCGCGACAGAACCGGCAACGTTGAATGACGTAAAAAGTGAAATTTGCGTTAGTGCGATATTTAGCCTTAGTGATCTAATTAAATGTTGTAGATTTCTTTAAACCGAGAGCGTGCATAAAAAGAACGCCTAAATCTAACTTCGTATGAGGAAGTTATGATTTTTTGAAGTTTCGACTTAGCGGTATGCAGCCCGAATACTCGAAATAGAGATCGAGTGATATTTAGCCAAAATTTTCTAAATGAAAATTGAAGCTCTCATTGATATTAGTCCAACGATAAAAATATAGACGAAAACGGAGTTCAGATGAAGGAGTTATGAATTTCGAACACAGTTTTCCTGTCCCGGCCTACTAAAAATAATATATAAGTAATATACTTATAATATATTAAAAATAAAGTCAAAATTAGCCAATGAAGTCTAAACGAGAGTTGTAGATCATAATCTCAACTTCGCGTCGATATAAAGAACGTCAAAAACGGAGTTCGTATGCAAAAGTTATGAATTTATGAAGTTCGGGGCGCGAAACCCCAAAACTATCAGATACCACGACGTGGCAAGTCTTCTGACACCTCCGAGAGTCCCCCATATGCAACTTGCGATGACGTATGCAGTGACGACCAAGCCCACGATGTGGAATAAGGTTGCCACGACGTGGCAAGGGCCAAATTTGCCCTATAAATAGATTTGAAGGGCTAGCCGTTTAGGGATGCTATTTTCTCTCCTCTCTCTCTCCCGTTTTACCTCGATTTATGTGCAAGAAATATCCCGAAGAAAGCCCCGAAGATCCCGAGAAGTGCGATTCCCGAGCCGAAGCTCTGCCCGCGAGAAGTTCAATTTTTGTGAAGATCTTCCAGATCTGCTGAGGATTACTACTACTGTAAGTCGTAGTGCTGTCCGATCATCTTCTGATCAAGTGAGTGTGTGGTTACTTTCTTCCAATACAATATTATGAAGTATTTTATATAAAATACGTGTTATGTGTATATATTTTGTTGTTATATGTGTGAATGTATATTCACTCTCTTCTATCTCATAGATCTGATTTATTCTCTATGAAATACGTGTTATGTGTGTGTGCCTCATCTGTTATGTGGAATATGTATTGATTAAAGCATGCTATATAGGTTTTTAAACTATGTATAAAAATATATATTTTTATCTACTAATATGCTGGGTAGAACATGGGTAGATAGTTGGTGTGTAATAAACAGATGAGAGGCCTCGTTGTTGTTTTGATTCAGTCATCTAGCGGAGTTTAGATGGCGACCACAAACTTTTCTAGATAGTCTTGTGGAACACTAGCAGGCTCGCCACCTGTAGGTGTTAATGAACTTGGGTGTTCATTCGCTGTACTCCATCCCCCTCATGGTTGCCTTATTTGACTTATATTGCTGAGGAACCCCCGAAGCATGTGTTGTCGCCCCGATGAAATATTCTTAGACTAGGTCCCTTATATTAGTTGTCTTAGGGATGTAAAGTGAGAATAACGGGAATGGGTAACTGGGTTATTGTTGGTTGGTGGAATTAAATATAATTATTTATTGTGGGTTGAAAACCCTATATGCTCACCAGGCTCCCAAGCCTGGCCCACTCAATTTCTTTGTATTACAAGTAGTGGCGCCAGAGCATAAGTTGGATGACTTGTCAAGTTATTTTTGGATTATAGACCTATTGTTGTAAATAACTGTTGTAAGGTCTATATTTAAATGTTTATGCTTTTGGTCTGTTTATCGGAACATGACATCCCGAGTATTGTAATATAATGAAAAATACATTTCTTTAAGAAATGCTTTGGTAAATCTTATTTTATCATACTTTGTTTTTGGGAACAAATTCCGCAACTATTTCAAATCAAAAGGATTTACTCTGAAATTATTTTAAAAGCATAAATGAAAATCGGTCTTTTCTGGCCGCTATTTTGGGGATGTCACAGTTGGTATCAGAGCATTAGTTTATGAGAATTAGGAATTTATAGGATTTCTAGACTTAAACTTAGAATGCTAAGTAAAGTTTTGAGATATGTGTCTGTTATGTTTTAGACACGAGCACTAGTTTATTTTCGGAAAGTTTCCTAAAATGCTTTTATGTGCTAAATGTTATATGTTTGCTATATATGATATTATTTGTTCGAATCTATGGTCTGTTGCCGACCGGATCTGGAAAACTTATGTGTGTAGGATTCTAAGCGTACGTCTACAATATTAGAACTAGCATGTAAACGTTTCGGAGTGATAAGAATGATTTGAATATCTGTCGTGATTAAAGATCTAATTTCACCTTATTCGGTGTGTAGATCAAAATGGTGAGAACAAGAAGTGGAGTTGGAAATGCTGATGAAAACAGGAACCAACCACCAGTGATTGAGCAAATACCTGTCGTAGCAGCAACACCTGAGCCGATAACAATGGCTGGTGTACAATTGATGATTCAGAAAATGTTGGATCGTCAAATGGAGGAGACTAGGCGGTTGCTTCAACAGAATCGTGAAGAACTGTCAATTCATGTGGAAGAGCCCAAATTAAATGAAGGGCACTCGGAAGGTGGAAACTTCAGTGGGTCTGTCGGTCAAGCCAACCCACCGATAGTTAGGAAAAACAACCATGATGGAAGGAATGATGGAATGGGATGCAAGTACAAGGACTTTCTAACTTGCAAACCATCGACCTTCACTGGAAAGGAGGACCCGATCGGAGTGATGGATTGGATCTCCGAAATGGAGTTAGCCTTCATGACTTGTGGCTGCAGAGGCAAGTTGCAGACTACCTATGCAGTGTGTCAGTTTCGAGGTGGAGCTATTCGTTGGTGGAACACTCTAGGGAAGACTCTAAGCCCTAATGAGCCACTACAATTGTCATGGGTAGAATTCTTGGTGCAGTTCAAGCGCAAGTTCTGCTCGGCTCAAAATCTGTTGGAATTGGAGAATAAGTTTCTGACATTGATGAAAGGCAGCATGTCAGTTGATGAATACACTAATAACTTTACAGACAAGATGGAGTTTGCCTTGCGCATCGTTCCAGACAAGCTGACAAAGGTTGACCGGTACGCAAAGGGACTCTCATGGGAGTACGCAGTGCCAGTTCATCAGGCACCTACTCTAGAGGCAGTTATTTGGGCTGCCAAGTCTATTGAGAACATGATTAAGAGGAGAACCACCAACAAGGTTGAAGTTGGTGAGAAGAGAAAGTTTGAGGGAACATCTGGTTCCGGTAAGAGAAGCAAATTTTCGAAATCTGATTCGAAAAAGTTTGGAGGAAAAAGAGGCGAAGCAAAATGGTGTGATAAGTGTAAGAAAAAGCACTTTGGGAAATGTAGTGAGGATGTCACCTGCTACAAGTGTGGAAAAATTGGGCATTTTTCCAATGAGTGTCCTTCCAACAAAAGGATGTGTTTTGGTTGTAATGAAGAGGGGCACATTTTGAAAGACTGTCCGAAGAAGAAGGAAGCAGCTAAGCCCAACATTCCACCAAAGCCGAAGGCAAGAGCCTTCCAGATGACACTTGAGGATGCTAAAGATGAAGCTGATGTCGCTTCAGGTACCTTTCTCGTAAATGAATTACCTGCTCAAATTTTGTTTGATTTTGGAGCCAACTACTCCTTTATTTCGCATGAGTTTGGTAGAAAACTAGATTTGCCTGTTGATAGACTAGATAATGCTTTATTAGTCGAAGTTGCTAGTGGCACGTTTGTACCTGTTAGCCATCATATGAAAAACATCTCTATCGACCTTAATGGGAATAAGTTTCACGAGGAATTATTGTCTATTGAACTTAATGGTTTCGACGTCGTTCTGGGAATTGATTGGCTTAACGCCAATGACGCCGAGATATTGTGCAAGAAGAAGATAGTTAAAGTAAACCCACCTGGGAAAGATTCATTTATGGTGTATGGGGAAAAACGCCGATTAAATTCTAGAATCATTTCCCTAATGAAAGCCAGAAAGTGTTTGACCAAGGGATGTACATCATATTTAGCATTCGTGATTGATTTGACCCTATTGCGCAACTCTCGTATGAGGCTAACCGTTGTAGGGATGAGTCCCTTACTCGAAGGATTATCCGAGCCTTGTTACATGTGATGGACTCAAGTGATGACTAATTGGCATCACAAGGAGACTTTCAATAGCTGAGGACTGGTTGGGTCGAAGATTTTCCTAGGGTAAGCCTAGAATAAGAGTAGTGCTAGGAGTAGTGTTACTAGTAGTGAAAGGGACTTGGTGTAATCGAAGCAATTCTTGAGGAAAGTACGGATAGATGTGGAAAGTAGTAGGTGGCCATACTACTGAAAGCAGAGGATCCGTACTCGATTCAAGAAGGGTTGAGATAAAACTGAAAAACTTGTAGTGTGTGTATGTGTGATCCTGTAGCAGTGATGTGTATTTTGATAGTTATTGTGATATGTTTGCAGCATGGTGACATTGCGCGAGAGGCCAGTGGGCAGATCAGGCGCCAGAGAGGGATCAGGCTCAGGTTTAGGGACTGAGCAGCTCGAGGAGCAGATGGGAGAGTTTGTATCAGCTGATATCACACGCAGTATCTTGGACCAGACTCCTGTGATTTTTGGCATGGTCAAGGAGGGTATACTAGAGATTTTGGACGAGAGGTTGAGAGCCTTTCGCGCAGAGATGATGGCTTTGATGGGAGCGCGTACCTTGACATTTCAGAAGTTCAGAGCCTACGGATCTCCAGATTATCATGGGGTTAGGGACCCCATTGCTAGCAGCAGATGGTTGGCCGATGTTGTCAACGCTTTTCGTACGAGCCGGTGTCCCGAGGGGGACAAGGGTTGACTTGCCTCCTGTCTTCTGAAGGACAGAGCACGAGATTGGTGGGAGGAGGTTGGACATGTGGTTGGTGATGATGTTGCGTTGGATGTGATGACATGGAGTGATTTCTCGGCCATGTTCGGAGCTGAGTTTGCACCAATTACTGAGGTGCAACAGTTGGCACGGGAGTTCCAGGATCTTCAGCAGACGACTCAGACTATGGCGGAGATCACCGCCAAGTTCAGAGAGAGGGCTCTTCTTGTTCCACGGTATGTCGCGGATGGGGAGATGAAGAAGGATCGATATCATGAGATGCTAAGGAGTGACATTAAGGAGCTTGTGAGTAGGTCCAGCTGCAAGATGCTGGAGGACATGATTGTCCGGGCCAGAGTAAGGGAGATTGATCTGGAGCAGATTAGGAAGAGGAATCTGGATGAGATTCAGGTAGCCACAGGTTCTCAAGATGAATTCACTGTAGCAAATGAAATTGGGGATTGAGAGGTTCTCGATTAGTGGCAGGATTGGTTCAGGTCTAGTAAAAGCTAGTTGGAGCACCAACAGAGGTAAACGTTGGGTGATAGCAGATAGACCCTTCAGATTATAGGAAGGATTGAGAATCCTTTTCAAGTTATGAACTGTAAGGGATTAGCAGGACCAAACTGGGGGAGAACCCTTCAAGTATCTAGGGTCGGTAACATGCTAAACTTAGAAAGGGTTAGTAATCTTCGAGTAGGAAGGGAAAACAGCCCGAATGGTTGTATGGGTGGAGAAGTGCAGGAGTTGGGAATTAGGGAAAACTTCCCAACATTAGGTTCATGTATCTGGGATTAATAGACGATGGTTTGGGGAAACCAAGTTGAGGATTTCCCAACAAGACGCGAATATAGCAGGGATGTAAGACTATAAGGTGGTTGTAGCAGTTGATGACTGAGGGCGGGTTTTAGAAATCGGGTTGAAGGATCGCTAGCATGACTCGGGTGAGTCAGGATTC
Source organism: Lactuca saligna (assembly GCF_052625555.1). Classification (NCBI taxonomy): domain Eukaryota; kingdom Viridiplantae; phylum Streptophyta; class Magnoliopsida; order Asterales; family Asteraceae; genus Lactuca; species Lactuca saligna. Next base: position 28,073,730 of record NC_136424.1, read on the forward strand.
CCTCGAATTAGTAGTCGGTGGTAGAGACTTAATGGAGAGTGTAGTAGGACTACGAGATTACCGCAACTTTCCCCAACAGTGAGTCAGTGAGGGAAGTGATGTAAGACTGCAGGTAAGCTGTAACATTCATTAGTAGTTTAGTTAGCGGAGTGTGGGCGGAGACCCGTATCTCCTAGTTAGCAAGGTAGGGATCATGAAAGGTTGAGTCCTTGAGGGTTAGTATGGAGTTGGCATGTATAGCCCTAGATAGGTGAGACCTTGGGAGAGACCACTCCAGGATGCAGTTGGGTGAGACCCGTGGGCGAGGCCTGTACGTTAGTAGCAGTATAGGTGAGACCTGGGAGCTGGATTGCTCAGTAGTATAGTTAGGTGAGACCCGTGGGCGAGGCCCGTGAGATTATAGCAGCGCAGGTAGGATCTGGTAGGGACCTTAGGGTCAAGATAAGGGATCAAGGATCCCAAGACTTGTAGCGCCAGAGTGGTAGAGTATATGGATCAGTTTAGATAGCTGAAGTATCCTCGGAAGTCGCTGGGAGCGACTAAGAGATTGTGCTGGGTGTAGTAAACTGGTGGGAGTCCGGTAACCCAGTTAACGACAGATTAGTTGGGACTAGGGTGGTCTCGGTTTATCTGGGAGGCGGATAAAAAGATATCAGGGTTCTCAGTCGGAGGGAGTAATGATAAGATGAGAGTGGTGCGAAATAGCTAGTTGATCGAGGAGTGCTACGCCTCTCACAGCAGGGTTAAATAATCTTAGAGGGAAGGGTTTGGCCCAGTTGAGCAGATCTTGTATGAGTCTAACCATTACAGGGATTAATCTTTTATTTGAAGGATTATTTGATCCATTCATTGGGTTGGGTGCTCAGCACTAAGTTGTAGTAGCAAGAAGTATTCGGTGTGTATCTGCAGTAGTGACCAACACTAGGAGTGGCTGGATTAATGGATACCGTGAAGGATATGTCCTTTTAGTGGTAGAGGAGGTGGTTAATAGTGGAACGTTGCCTTGGGAAAGCCAGTAAACGTGCAAGGAAAAAGGGGGAGAACCCATAGGATGTCCAACATAAGTACTCGGGGAGTACCGGAGGGATTGTCAGTTGAGTGAGTTGTGTGCTCAGGATTAACGAGATTAGAGTGCATTTGAGGATTGTTATCTACAAGGACTAGCCGTATTCTGAGTGGCCGGGCGGAAGGATAATGGAAGTGGTCGGCCGGAGTTGTATTCATCAGGCTAGGGTGACGCGAGCGGATTGCAGGATACTTGGCCGTAGCGGACTTCGAGGACAAAGTCTAGTTTAAGTGGGGGAGAGTTGTAACACCCATAATCAGATATACTAAGAATGGAAAGGAAATCCTAAGTAAAAAAAAGGGGGTCAACTCGTCGAGTCTAGTGAAGAACTTGACGAGTCGGAGCGGGCTCCGTGTCACAGAATAAGTGGCCGACTCGGCGAGTCGGTGAGTGGACTCGGCGAGTCTGGTCTGGGTTAGGAAATCCCTAATTTTGGATTGGGTACCCTATTTAAGCATCTTATTCTCTTCCCTCGGGTTCATTACAGCCTCTCTCGTCTAGAACCCCAAAACCCTAGCCACCTAACTTCATTCTTGAGCTTTTGGTGAAGACTAAGGTCCATTGGAGTGGATTTTGAAGTCTTGGAAGAAAGGATCAAGGAAGGAAGAGTAGATCCATCCTCCATATCGACTTGCAAACTGTTAGGAGGTAAAAAGTCTGGACCTTGAGCTTTCAATTGATAGATTCCCTTTCTAGCTTGCCTTTATGTCACATCTGGATCATTTCCAAGGTTAATCCGAGTATTTAACCCTTGAGGATAGATTTGGACAACAAATCTGGATACTCTTGAGCTTTATAAGCACAAAGTTGTTGTCTTTATCCAGCTGAGATCCCATTTCATGACCTAGACATTCTTTCTAGCTTGGATTAAGAGTTTTGGCTTCATAACACCTTGCATGCACGTAAAATTAGCAGCTTTATGTGCAATGTTACCATAAGGAATCCAGATCTTGAGTTTGAGGTGTTGGAATGGACTGGAATCGGCAGAATAGAGTTGTCATAAGATGGACTCGGCGATTCAGTTCATGGACTCGACGAGTCGGGTTGCAAACCCAAACCCTTCGGTTATAAGTCAGATCAATGTGTGGGGTTAGAGAAGGACTCATCCAGTCTGTGTCCGTAATGGACATGAAGATCATGGTACTCGATGAGTTTAAGGAGGAACTCGGTGAGTCCAAGGCAATCTCCTTAGCTTATGAAGATGCACTCAACGAGTTGTAGAACAACTCAGCGAGTCGGTTGAAGATGGTACCGAATGTTTAGTTGAAGGAGAACCCATCGAGTTGTTGCTAGACTCGACGAGTAGAGGCGAGGTTGTTTTGGGTATTAAGGAGCATGGACTCGACGAGTTAGTAGAACAACTCGGCGAGTCAAGTCAATTGGAAGTTGACTTTGACCGTCGACTTTAACCTTGAGAAGGACTTTGATTAGAGTTGACTTAGTTGGTTTCTTGAGGACAGTTAGGCTAAGTGTTGTTATTGGTATTGGTAGCTCGAGAGCTGGAGGAGCAGTAGTTCGGGGAGTCGTCGGATAGTAGCCAGAGGGTTATCAACAGAGTTTAGCAGTGCATGTGAGTTTCCCTTTGTGTGAATGGGTCTACGGCCATAATGCCGACCCATGTAATTATGAGTAGGAAGACCCGGGGGTTAGCCCTAGGCACTGGTTGCTAGTATGATATTCAGGACCAAGGTCCAATGTCGGGTAGGTGCCCAAGGAATGGTTTGCATGATACAATATACTTGTTGTCTGTGTGATACTTATAAATGCCTGGTAGGGGGTGAGTGTGGGCGAGGTCCCGTATCTCACCATTAACAGATTATGGATGGGGTTCCATATCTCATCAATAGCCGAGCAGGGGCGAGGCCTAGGTTAGGAAAAGAGTGAGTGTGGGTTGGGCCCGTATCTCACTATCAGCATGAGTGTGGATGGGGTTCCATGACTCATCAGTAACAGGACAAGGGCGGGGCCCAAGGCAGGCGAGGCCTTAGTACACGAATGCAGTAGAGTAGTTATGATTTATGTGTTATGTGATATGCTAAATGTTTGTATATGTTTAGCACTTGGGGCCCAGAGACAGGTGGGGCCTAAGAGATACAGATTTGTACACCGAGCGGGGCTCGAAGCCAGGTGAGGCTTGTTGTAGCGGGCGAGGCCCAGTATTTACAGTATGCAGTTATGTGTATGGTATGTGGTAGGTTGGGGAACTCACTAAGCTTCGTGCTTACAGTTTGCAGTTTTTGTTTCAGGTACTTCCAATGGCAGAGGGAAGAGCTCGGGGTGATCGCATGGCATACACCATAGTTAGTTAGCCTGGGATGTTTACTCTGATAATGAGAACATGTTTTGAATTGATACTCCGAATTTATGATATGACTTATGTTATGGTTTTATAAATATGGGTTTAGTAATGTTTTAAAGGAAATTTTTAGTTGTGATTTTTGGGTCGTTACATAAAAAGATGCTAACAAGATCATTTCCTTATGGGATTTTGGGTTAAGGAGTTTTTAGAGTTTTTCTTCCATCCATTTGGTGGTATTGAGTCACTTAAGCATGGCTTGAAGTTGAAACCTCAGATCTGGACTGTATGTGGTCTAGTGAGCCCAAAGACCCGAACTTTATTGAGCTAGAGGTAAAACTTTTGTGCATGTAACCCTTATTGGTGCTTGTATTGGCCCTATGAGCTTAATATGCCATGCATGGATGTAAAGCTCGCAACTTTCCGTGACATTCGAGCCTTAGGGAGCCAGATCTAGAGTTTGGGGTCATGGATCTACCTTAAAACTTCTGAATGAGCACATGGACTGAATGGACTCGCCGAGTCAACGAGCTGACTTGATGAATCGGCTAGGGTTTTCCCCGATGAGTCTGGACATGGGTAACTCGGTGAGTTGATGAGACAACTTGACGAGTTAAGTTGGGTTTTCACAACATTTCTGAGTAAAATAGGGGACTCGATAAGTCACATAGATGCACCCGACGAGTCAGGTCAACATGGACTGTTGACTTGAGTGTTGACTTTTGTTGACCTTAGGGTTTGGCCAAGGCAGGGATTTTGGGGACCATGGAGGGGTAAAATGGTCTTTTAACCATTCCAAGAGTTTGGGAGAGAGAATAACTTAGTTTATTTAGAGTCGTGATTTAAATGTTAATTAGAGATAATTATCTTATGTGTTACGTGGAGGCTAGTTCGAAATTCGTGTACGAGATTATTTACTTGCTTGCTTACGAGGTGAGTCTTCTCACTATACTTACCTAGAGTGGTAACATTTGTGTGATCGGAGGGTCTTATGTGCTTATATTGAGTATTGTGATATCCTGCATCATGTCTTTGTGATTTGTGATGTGTATTATATTGAGCTTACTGAGTTAGGGTCGGAAGGTCCACCCGAGTTGTGGGACTGGAGGGTCCCACTGAGACACATTGACCGGAGGGTCTTATTCGAGCATAGCCATGAAAGGCTAATGAAATATGTGTGTTATTTTGGGGAACTCACTAAGTTTCGTGCTTACCGTGTTATGTGTTATGTGTTTCAGTTACCTCTCAGGATCACGGGAAGGCACCAGCTTGATTGTACACACACAAGTTGGAGATATGTTTTGGAGGATTCTGGATTGTGTTATAAACAATTTTTGAACATGTGTTTTTGATAACTTGATATTTTTTGGGATTTTTGTGATTGTGCTAATGAGATTAATGTGATTTTAAATGAAAATTTTGTTCGAAAATTTACGTTGTTACACAAGCTATGAAAACGGAATTTAGGGTTTGAGGGAAGTTGAAGGCTGGAAATGGCGGCTGGAGATGAGGCCATCATGTTCCTTAGATAGGGACCCACAACACAATTAGGGTTGATACTCTAAGCCTAGTACGCCCAACGTACCCTCTGGTATGCCCAACGTACTAGGTGGCCTCTGCGTCCATAATACGCACATAAGTACGCTCAGCGTACACATGCATACGATCCACATACTCATTTGCGACCTTTTTCTCAATTAAGGGATAGTTTTGACAATTCAATAAAAGTAAGGGTCATCAATGCATACCTTATCTTGGGATGTTACAAAGAAATCCTCAATTCCCTCGGGAAGGGTAAGCACTGATGCCTCACAGAGCTTTTGCCACAAAGTCTCAAACGTTGTCTGCTGCTCAGACCCCCAACGGAAGGTGACATCCTTCCTAGTCAGTCTAGTGAGAGGAACTACAATCTTGAAGGTAGTTATTATCTTAGATGACGATCCCTGGTCATATACTACCCGAAACAAAGAAAAACAAAAAAAAGAAAAAGAAATGCTTAACAAAGAACTAAAACGATAAATAAAAAAATTAGAAACCAGTGAAACCGCGTCGCGGTAATGGTAATACTGCGGCATAGCGTCAAACAAAAATGTAACGCCAAAACCAAATAACTTTATGTGGAAACTACAATAAGGATCAAATAACTATATTCTAATTAATCTGAACAAAATAAATCGTTCCCAACAACGACACCAAAAACTTGGTGTGTTATTTTAATACCACTAGTTTTATATTTTATAAAATCATATCGAATCACAACTAGTTTTAAACAAAAGTAGGTAGTGAACCTAGTCGTGAAACAATATAGTTTAAGGTAAGAAATGATGTCGAACTCTCAAGGAACGAATATTACTTTGACTCAAACAAATCAAAAAATAATTAAACTAAAGGCATAAAAGTAAAGAGGGGGGAGGGGGGGTCGTTTAAAATAATAAACTTGTCTAAACATTTGTATTATGAAAACAAAAGCAAAAAAACTAGTTTGTAAAGCAGTAGATTTGAAGTACTTCTACTAGAGTATGAATCCCTCTAATTTCTATGTTCGATTGGTTAGCATGTTGAATAGATTAATGAATTGGTTACCGAATTTTATGATAACTAGTTATCTTGTTCGGATTTCTTTGTACTAAGTATTCATGAACAACTAGCACAATGATCTTATAATCAGTGAATACAAAATCAATTTTGTAAATTCAAACTATGAACAATATGATCTAACGATTTCTTATCAATTATCGTACAATAAATCAAAACATAATATGGATATCTATGACTTTCTTACAAAAACAAAATTAACAATTAATATTACCTAACCCTAGGATTAGTAAATCTCTAGTCCTAATAGTTTAAGGATCATAAAACAGTTAGATTCAACTTAATGTAACTAGATTGATCATCTGAACTACACATAACTCACAAGTATGTAATAAAAATCAAAACTTTATCATTCAAGATAAACAATCAATCGAACACAAGTATTAACCAAACTAAAATAATATTATTAGCTAAAGTGCATCACATTAACTAGGGTCATCATCTACATCTAGTGAAAGTAAAATGTTTTTAGCCTCACATCACGACTAGAAAACAAAATCTAACGAATTCAGAATTGAAATACATGATATAAAAATGAATTACCGTCTTGATCTTCAAACACACTCTTAAAAAATGTTCTTATGCTCTAAATTTGTCCAATAACTTGTTCCCCAAGTTGGTAAAAATGGGCAAAAGTTGTAATCTCTGTTAGGGTTGTAAAAACCGTATATTTATAGATTTTACGACACCACGACATGGTGGACGGGTTTTCGTAGTGCACTCGAACATGCATACCGGCAGAGAAAGGGAACGTCGAGAATCTTCATTTTAGGAGGGGCGCGGTGCACCTAGATTAGAGCGTGACACACTTTTGAGCTTCCTTCCTAGTTTTTTTTTTTTTTTTTTTTCATCCGTTTCAGCTTCGTTTCCTTCCTTTTGCATCCTAACTTCGATTATAATTATAATCAAACATTTCAAAACATATTAAGTATCATATATCTTAAAATATAATATTTTAGTTTATTAAGATAATGACCTAAAATATATAGTTAAATAATGTCATATGATCCGTTGAACCCGATTTTCTCTTGAACCGGCCAGTTAAATTTGGTTTGTGAACCACATGGTTTTCTATTCTAGACTTACCACCGTCAAGAACATGATTGATTCGTTACCATTAATTATTTGACGTTATAACAGAAAATTAGATTTTATTTGCAATATTCTTCAATTTTTATATGTCAATAAACGTGTTCCTATTACTTTTAGATGGGAAGATGTAACTCGAGGGTAGGAAACAATACACAATTACATAATGTTTAAAGAGTTGATTGGATATTAAGCTACATGAACACATGAATGTGGTTTAAATATGAAGCAACAAGTATTATTGTTCATTTTCCTTGAAGATTAAGCAACTAGTATACGATTGTCTACCTTTATTACTAGAAATGTGTTCATACCACTTCCAAAAATTGAAGATTTTAATGGAGAGTAGGAGGCAATAGGCAAACTTTAAACACATGATTGTGTTTAAAAAACAAGTATAATGTGTCCTTAGATATGGGCCTGCGATTTTTTAACAATAAATTCTTAAAAATTATCACGTTAAAAGTAGAGTGTTCAAAATATCTGAAAGCTGTTAGCAATAAGTTATTAAAATTAATTACAGAAATATATTTACGTAAAAAGTAGAGTTTTCAAAATATCAGAAAACCGAAAAACATACAGAAAATCCGTACCAATTAGGTTAATCGAGCCAATTATTTTTACTTTACCAATTTGTTAAGGCTGGTGGGTATAGGCAACATGTTATTACATGTTACCACACCAAAAAGTTATCACATCATCATCATACTCATAATGAGTGTTATAACACCAAAGGTGGAAATAAGCAACACCTAATAACATGTAATAACACTATTTATTTTTTATTTATTTTTTTATTTTTATTTTGATGTTTGTAATTCCCATTTTTCTATTTTGTTTTATTTTTTTAATTTATATCATAATAATTTTTTTAAAAACACATAAATTAAATAACACATAATTAAAATAAATACTAATTAAAAACTACATTCCATAGAAAAAAAAAATAGAAAAACATAACCCACATTCCATCAAAAAAAAAAACATAGACCGAAAAAAAAAAGAAAAAAATTACGAAAAAAAAAACGAAAACTAATCTTCGTCTAAATATTTTTGCTCAATCTTCGCCTTCATTTTTGGTAGTGTCTCCAACCGTTCCGGTAGCAAATTATCTTCGCTAGTTTGAAGAATTGTCAAATCTTTCGCAATACGATCGTTCTCGGTTTCACGGCGCAAAAACTCAAAATGTTCTCGTTGCAAATCATATCTTTTACGCGCGATTTCGTTGTGCTCGTCAAATTTTTTTTTCATCTTGCCTTGCTCTCGTCGTCTACTTTCGGCATCATCAGCGTGCCATTGAGCACGCCTCGCTTTGTCGCGGCCTATTGGTCGTCGAGGCGGAGACATCTCTTCAACGTCGTTCAAGTCGTCCGGTATCTCATCCGTGTCCGCATTGAGATCGATGTTCGTGTGTGCGTCCGAAACATCGACCGAACCCGAACTGCGCGACCTCTTCGATTGTTGTTCCGTAAATGTGTCCGTTTTATTCCACTTTGGGTCTTCCTTCACAATCTCCCAAATTTTTTCGTGCTAAAAAACGTGAGTAGTTTCCACGTGATATTGCTCCCTCGCCGCTTTATAAATCCAATCACTAAAAACTTCGAATTTTCGGTTTGATTACGTTTCAAGTTTTTAAGAAATCGTTTTATGTTTGTTATTAATTTATTAGAATTTTTAAGATAATCAATAACATATTACTATTTACTATAGTATGTGCAAATAGCAAGATAATCTAGATTCAAAAAAGTAAACCCTTATCATCTAGTAGTCGATCATTAACATATCAATATTGTATTATAAAATAATGCAACGCTTCAATTTACAGAAACATTTTATCTTATATTATAGGGAAATTAAGAAAAATAATCTTTATAAATGAGTTTTTACAAGAAAATAACCATCTTTTTTCGTCTTTTGAAAATGACAATTTTCTCCTAAACGTCTCATTCCAGAGTACTATTTACATTCCAAACTACTTTTCAATTTTCTTTCAAAGAACGACCCATTCTGAAATGCTAAATTCGGGCTTGATTTGCAATGAATTATTATTTTTTTGGTTTTTTACCAATCTTTTTTGAAAAATTATCCTTATTTATGTCTGAAATATCCATTTAATGTTTCATTATCAATGTTTTTCAACAAAATATCTGATTTTATACACTAATATAGTATATAGTTCACATTTACTATAATTGTTTAACCTTTTGTTAAATTTATGTAAAAAACGATTTTTTTCTCGAAATCTTGGAATTATTCTTCAGATTTCATATTTGTTCTTGAAATTTCAGAGTTTTTTTTCGAAATCCAAAATTTTAGTCTGAAATGTTGGTCTGGAATCCGGAATGTCATTCCGTTATCCGTCAAAAAAATGTTTTTTTTTCCTGGACAAAATAGTTTTTTTTACTATTTTTTTGTTATTTTTTTTTCTAACTAACCTTAAAAAATTGATTAGATTATTTAATTTCCCTAAATTCTATTTATAATGTACATCCAAAATCTATGATTATATAATTACCATAACATATCAAAAAAATAAAACCTTGTAATCTAGTAAACTAGTAGTCGATCATTAAACCTTATAAAAAATGGTTTTACTTTTTTTTTTTTTTTATTATTATTATTATTATTATTATTATTATTATTATTTGTTACGTTGTTGAAATTAACCTTAAAAAAATATTAGATTACTCAATTTCCGTATATTCTATTTCTATTATACATCCAACAATAGTAAAAATAACAATTTATTATTACTATTTTTTTGTTATTTTTTTAAGACGAATGTAATGGTAATAAGTAGCAAACCAAATTTATCAAAATATTATGATATCAAAATAATAATAATCAAACTATCATAGTACGAAACTAATAATAACCATGTACTAATCAAATTACCATTATACAAAAACAAACAAATTATGAAAAAAAAAAAAAACAATTAAACTTCAATTGGCTTATTTCCATTCCCTCTATCTTTTTTTTCCCTCCATCACCGCTTCAACCAGATATAATTAACACCAAAGCATAGTGCGTATCTAAATTTTTTAACAAACAACAAATAAATAAAAGATGATTTAAATTTACTACCTAACCCTATGTCATCATCCTTCAATATGCCATTATCATCATTTATAATAGGTTTGCATGATTTTCTTACCCAATCTTGGGTACATACTAAAGGTTTAACAATCGGCGTATTCAAACGTGTTCTATACTTATGTAGAATTCGACCGCAAGTACTAAAAGCGAATTCCGAAGTCACGGTCGTCACTTGTATGGATAAAATATCTAACAACAAACCATCATAAAATTATAAATATAATAATTTATAACTTAACTAAAAGAAAACAAAATTAAATAATAGAATTATCTTTGGCCATACGAGTGACGATCGGAAAACGCAATGCGTTTTTTTTTTCTACCAATCTAGGATGTCGAAATTTTTATCAAAAGTCACCCTAGGTTCATTTAAATATCTTCTTAATTCGTTTTCAACTGTCACCGACGTTTCTCATTGTCCCATCAAGAAAGCATCCAAAAAATCGTTACTCACATCACAACTTACAACTTCTTTTACTTTTTGAGTCGAACCTATATTTGCATATTTTTCTTCATAGTTTTAAATAAGTTTTCCAGTCTTTTTTCAATTTCACGCACTGTAGACATCATCTTCAACTTTATGGTGCTATCCAATAATATGTTTTCTTCCGTTCTTGTGTTTTCAATCATCTTCTTGATGATAGCGGACAAAAAGATGGACTTCATTTAGGGGTCCAATAATACGACAAAACATGTAAAATTATTCAAAATTTTCTATTGAGCCTCAATACTTGTTTTATTTGGTACGCATGTCCGGGATCATATGACAATGATGCACTTTTGTTGAACATGTTTCTAGATGTTTGTCAACATCTATAATTTTCCGTAAAACAATTTCTAACAATGGTTTTGATGAAGCCGACAACATCTCCGTTTTTGTTTTGAAATTTTCAGGAAACATTAGAACCTCTTCTATCACTTCGAAATTGGTATCTTGCGAGATTCTACTTAGATCACGTGCAAATGAGGTGTCCACAAAAAAATATAAACTTATTATCATTTAGAACACATAAAGAAAATGTACTTTCTTAATAAAAAAAACACTATTAGTAAAAAAACTATTAATAAAAAAATTGCACTCTATCTTATAAAAAAACAGCAACAAAACTACACTCTAACAACACCATTTATATATATATTAAAAAAAAAAAAACTATAATTTTTATATAAAAAAACTGCATTTTTAACAAAAAAAAAAAAACAACATTATTAACAAAAAAAAGCAATATTAATAATAATAAAAAAAAAACTACACTCTAAGAGCTTTTATTTGTAAAAAAAAAAACATTTTTACCTTTAACTTCATATTAAAAAAAAAAAAAACATCTTTTAAGTGCAAAGAGCTCTTCAACCACTCGAATGTCGAATTCCACCTCGTTGGGCATTCTGCACATAAGAACTTTTCCACTTCTAAGTCAGAATCCTTCATATATTTTTTAAACTTTCTAATTCTAGCGGTTGAATGTCTAATGTATTTCATCGCTCTTTGAACACATGACACATATGTATTTGTGATATTTTAACCCATCTTTCACAATTGAGTTCAAAATATGAACCACACATCTAACGTGAAAATGTTTTTCACCTTCATACAAGTTGGGAAGTTTGTTGGTTAAGAATCCCAATGCTTTGTAGTGACATTATGCACTCTTATAGTCATCACATTTTTTATCCCCCACTTATGTATGCATTCAAGTAACAAACGTCCCACGTCTTCCTCTACATGAGTATCTATTGGTCTAAAATTGGAACTTCTTTTATGCATGACCCAATCATCATCTATGAAGTGCCATGTAACAACCATGCAATTCGTTTTTTGATACGATGAAGTCCAACTATCGGTTGTCAAGTGCATCATGTTGTGTGAATTAGCAAAGAAAGTTAACAACTTTTTCCTTTCTTCAACATAAAACTTGGCATATCACATCTAATTTATGCTTAGATGGTATTTTGACTTTCCCGTTTAGAGCATTTGTGTACTTCATAAAAGCTTCATTTTCCACAAATTTAAACGGAAGTTCACCTACAACAAATAGGTTTAGCATAACTTTTTAATTCTATCTTCATCGTGTTTTCATACGGTGACATCCCCAAAAGGTTGTTTATTAAGTTGTAAAGTATTTTGCCCTTTAATATTATCCGGATTTTGTTGGCATTGTTCGCATGTCTAAGTAAGCTAGAAGTTCCATTTATGTTTACATCGGAATTAAAGACTTTAAAGCAATGCTTAGACTTAGATTTATTAGTTTTTTTCCATCTTCGCCCATAACCACTTCCATTGAATTCCAACATTTTGACTTTTTTTTTTGTGGTGCTCTTTTCTTTTATTTTTTTTATGTGGCAATGCGGTGTTATCTTCAATATTTATGTCTCCTTTGTCGGTATCAACATCATCATCATCAATAATATGTGGGGGTGTTATCAATAAATACATCATTATCCTACAATACAGTAAAGTATAAACGATTACTTAAGCATTCAAAATAAGGCGTTCAAGAATAAAAAATAAACAATTTAACATTAGCCGTTACTACATAAAAAAATCAACAATCATTCAACAATACTAAAGAATAATCACTTATACCAAACATGTTCGATCAAGAGTTCAAGACTATACCAAAATAACAAAAAAAAAAATCTATGCTTTAACGGAAATAACAACACTGGCAACAACAATAAATGCATCAATAAAGTAATTTTTGTTGTGTTTTTCATATTACTTAACAAAAAAATTAAGAATATAATTTTGATATGATTTATATACATCTATCAATCCTGATTTTATCTTTCCTTCACAAGCTGGTCTAAATCCACCATCCATTTTGGTTATTTTAACTAAAATTGTATAAAGAATGTATTTGATATATAAACCGTTGAAATTAATGATCAAAATATCTCTTAATAAATGAGATGAATGACAAATCACACAAGATTGATTGAACAGAGATATATATCATAATACATTTAAAAGAGCGGGAATTGGTTCATGAGTTAATCGTAAGAAAATCCTTACTTTTTCATTAAAAAATGTCCATACGGAACCTATATTATTAGTTGGCAATTGGTTCTAACACAATTAATATATATATATATATATATATATATATATATATATATATATATATATATATATATATATATATATATATATATATATATATATATATATATATATATACACTAGGTTATAACCCGTGTACTACACGGGACTGAGTAAAATATCTTTGAAAGTTAATAGACATTAAAATTAATAATACATTTGCAAACGGTTATTTTTTTAGAAACTTAAATGTATTGTTTGTAACTATATATTGTTAAATTAAATACATTTGGTTCAATTTATAACTTAGCAATTATGTTTCCATAACTGTAAAACAACTTTTTTTTTTATTGAATTTAGGCTTGAAAATACAACATCAATAAGTCTCCCCACACACATACAATTGTATCCACTTCAAGAGCTATTAGTTGATGTTAAGTACCTACTTGTTGTAGGTGTGAACGGAGCTTCTAGTGTCCCAACAGGATACTTCAGTTCAAAGGTAGAATATTAAGCAAAAAAACATATAACATATTAATTCTATTAGCATGTCTATCGTCCATGATGTGCCTATGATGTCATGGCTTGAGCAACAACAATCATCACTACAAGTGCTAGAGACATTCAAATCATGAAGATCCGGTTCATATGAAACACATGACTCCAACGTATAGGAACTGAAGATTTGTTATGGTAATTTATGCAATCCAGGTAATCCCCTTCCATCAAACACTGCACAGTAAGACATAACCAAACTGGGATTAATGAAATTTTTTGTAATATAAAATTGAAGTATGCCGGTGATTAGGATTGTGATTATGGTAAGAATAGAACAAACTAATTCAAATTATTATAGTTCGAACTCCTGTAAACGTATATACAAATGGTTAACTTTGATTCTGAACCATCTAATCATGTTTTGACCAACAATAAACAAAAATTTACATGATTTTTCACTATACATTTAAAATAGCAATTGGACTCGGAGTGTAAGTAAAATAGTAGTATCAAAAATATAACACAACCATTAACATTAACCAAAAGTACAGATCCAAAATAAAAGGTTATTAGGAGATATAGAAGAAACATACATCTTTCATCTCCCCAAATAATATGAATTGTAAGATTAGTACTACAATAGTAGAACCAAAGATCCTAGCAATTACCACAACATATAAAATTTAATTCCATTGTTAATTCATACCACATGAAACCACCACCAAATATTATGTAATTTCATTATTCAAATTAGTATCATTAATTCTTCAAATGGCCAGGCAACTTAGTAAATTTAAACTAAAAACTTGTCAAAGTTCATATGCTCGGAGGAGTCTTAGAAACTAATCTCTATTTAGAAGTGATGTTGTTTGTATACAAAATGTATAGTGATAGAAAGGAACATTGTAGCAATCTCCATGGAAGCTCTAATTAGGAAGTCGCTCAAGACAACGTTTGGGGTTTTAGAATAAATTAAGAAAATTAAAGATTTGTGAACAAATAACATACCAGATCGACTTGTAACTGAAAGCTTGCATCAGTTTCCTTGACCACCATCGAGTGTGAAAACGCAAAAATCTAGATTAGATGAAGGCATACATATCCTTAAAAACATGAAAAAAAATATTGTCTATTAAAAATCAAGGCTGACGAGTTTAAAAAAGGATTTGGCACCAATATAAGTTTAATAGTATATGACATTTGTATAAAGATTTTGATTTTTTGGGTTTCAAAAGAAATTACATATTTAAACCAAAAACGACAATTCAATATATGCTACGTTTGATTTCCAAGTGATAAAAACAACAAATAAGACAAAAGATGTATAAAAATCCATGGAATTCAAACACAAATGAGCATATTTAATAGGATTTGGGTTTGAGTTTTGGGCCGAAAATCAATTTGATTTCCATATCTGCTACAAACCGATTGACAATTGAGATTTAAGATGAAAAGACGAACCTGTATCTGACCATAACACACCATCCTTCATAAAATACTGTGTAACACCAACCTTTTCTTGCGTTTTGAAACAAAATAATTGAAAAAAGATCGAATCTCTTAACCTTAAATAGTCATCGGAAAAAAACCCTTCCATTGCATCAGAGGACGAAATGGGCTTTATATTTTAAGCATCATGTTCTTATTGAAGAAAGAATGAGGACGCAGGGGTTTGGATCCGATTAGTGTAGAGCAACAACAGAAAAGTGATAAAGGGTATAACATTTGAATGGTGATTAGGATTTGAGAGAAAAATGGAGCGTTTGAATTTGATTATTATATGGGAAGTCACATATGCTATATTTACGGAAGGAAAGAATCAAATTCGAATTTTAAATGATAATAGAATCATGTGATTTCTTTCCAGATTAACCGCATAATAATCAATAGAATTTAAAAAAAAAATTATAATTATGAAAAATTGACAATTGTCAAGTAAAAAATACTGACGTGTAATTTTTTTAAAAACATACGAAAAAATCATAAATTACGAGAAAATACCAAGTGGCGAGTATAAGTTTTGTTTATTAGAAGAGGGATATATATATATATATATATATATATATATATATATATATATATATATATAAAAACTTAAGTACCCAAACTCACTATGCTATGTCGTTTTGTATCATATAATATGTTCCAATTATCCAATGTTCTTATAATTTAATTTCTAACTTGATTTACTTCCAAGATTTTTATAATTTACACATTTATATTCCTCTTATATAATTTCCATTTTCAACTACAATAGATATAGCCTAGTAGGTGTTAGGTAAAATGATGTGATATAAGAGAATGATAATGGTGAAATGTCGAATATCTTGAAAGAAAATCAAGTTAGGGGTGTAGTTTAACAATATTATAATGAATATATCAAAGAAAACGACGTATTATGGTACATTTGGGTACTTAAGCTTATATACCCTTAAGAGTATATTCACTTTTCCCATATATATATATATATATATATATATATATATATATATATATATATATATATATATATATATATAACAATACATTTAAAAGAGCGGTGTAATACTAATATAGAGCACATTACGACATCAAACATAAAAATATTTAAACTTATTTGATTTTGATTGTCTTCTATAGAACCAATCCAATTTCCAATGACCATTGTAGAGGAGATGAAGTATTAGAGAGTAGAAGATTAGTAGTCTAGAGAAAAAAAAAATCATCGATAGACACCAACAATGCATCAACTAAGAACAACCGTTAATAGGTTTTTTTTTTTAAGTATTAATTTAATTAGTTTTTGTTGTGTATGCTCAAAAAAGGCAAGAATATCAATAACTTATGGGATATCTCCAGAAAAGTCCCGATATTTTGGGCAAATTTTTAATAAAATCCTAAATTTTATTTTTTGAATAAAAAAGTCCTGATTTTTTCACCTTTTGAATAGAAAAAGCTCAAGAAATCGGCTAATTTATTCACTTTAGTTATTTTTGATCTGTTCAGCAGGTCATGAGACCAAATGGTTAATTTTTCGAAAATAAATGGACTTTTTTGCAGATTTCGTCAAAATTTTTATATAATGTATAAACATATTTTTTATATATCTATATCTATTTTTACGTATTTTTGTATTTTTTATATTTTTATAAGTATATATTTATGTATTTTTATGTATTTTAAATATATAAAAGTATTTTTTACTTATTTATATGTATTTTTAACCATTTTACATATTTTTTTTATGTATTTTATGTGTTATTTTTTATATATTATGTATTTATATGTATTTTTATATATTTTTACGTATTTATGTATTTTAAAGCTTTTTATATAGATGTTTATGTATTTTAAGTGTATAAACGTATTTTTTACGTATTTATATCTATTTTTAAGTATTTTACATATCTTTTATGTATTATGTATTTATATGTTTTTTTTAAGTTTTTTATATAGATGTTTGTATATTTATGTATTTTAAATGTATAAACGTATTGTTTTACGTATTTATATGTATTTTTAAGTACTTTACATATTTTTTTTTTTGTATTTATATGTGTTTTTTATGTATTATGTATTTATATATATTTTTGCGTATTTATGTATTTTTTAGTTTACTTATATAAATGTTTATGTATTTTTATGTACATTAAATGTTAAAGTGTATTATTTTTACGTAAAAATATATAAACACGTAAAAATAATACAATTAAACATTTAATATACATAAAAAATACATAAACAGCTATATAAGAAAACTAAAAGAATACATAAATACGCAAAAATACATATAAATACATAATACATAAAAAAACACAAAAAATATGTAAAATAGTTTAAAAAAATACATATAAATACTTAAAACAATACGTCTATACATTAAAAATACATAAATATACAAAAACATCTATATAAAACACTTAAATGAATACATAAATACGTAATACATAAAAAAATATGTAAAATACTTAAAAATAGATGTAAATACGTAAAAAATACGTTGATACATTTAGAATACATAAACATCTATATAAAAAGCTTAAAAATACATAAATGCGTAAAAATACATAATACATAAAAAATTACACATACAAATACATAAAAAAAAAAAGTAAAATGATCTAAAATACATATGTTGAAAAATGTTCTTATGTAACCTTGTATGTGACCATAACTGAAATAAGATGAACTGTTTTTATACAATCTAACAAATATTATCAGTTATTTCAGATTGCATGAATGTGTAATCAAAACGGAAAATACAAAAGCACGCGCATAGACGAGAAAATTAGCTGTGTGACTAAAAAGTTTCACCAATATATATATATATATATATATATATATATATATATATATACACACGTATGTATATATATGTATTATATATATGTATGTGTTATATATATATATATATATATATATATATATATATGTATTATATATATAGATATGTATATGTGTTGAATAGTCTACAAGTTGAAAAGTCAACAAGGAAAAGTCAAGACACACAACTTGTACTTCCTAGCTCTATAAACAACTTGCATACACCAGCCAATTCCTTTCAAAAACACTCAAGTGAAGAAGATATTTGTTTCTCTCATATATGTATATGTGAGTATGTAGTGTGAGTGTGTATGTTCATTTGTAATATTGTAACACTTCTACAAACTACAAACACTCCCAAGAACATCACAAATCTTCATCTTCCTCAAGAACAAAGACAAATCCCTGGAGCTAAATGAAGAACACCAAGATCAAACAAGAAGCCAAGTGAAGAACACCAAGATCAAACAAGAAGCTAAATGAAGAACATCATCAACCATCTTCATCTTCTTCATTGAAACTAAAGGTTTTTCATCTTCACCACCTTTAATCATCACATCATACACCACCAAACACTTTCCTTACATCAAAACACCAAAACACAACCATGAAACAATCCAAAACCTTCTGCATCAAGATCAACCACAAAACCCATCACTATTCATCATCATCTTCATAAGAAATTTCACCACCTTTACCACCTTATATCAACCTCCTTCCAACCTCTAAACAACCTTGAAAACATCCTCAAAACACCATAACACCATTACCCTAGCCAAAACATCACAAACAAAACTTACCTTCAAATCACAAAAATCCCGAAATTGACTCAGACACGAACACGCCCCGTGTTAAAAACCAAGGCAAAATCAACACACCCCGTGTTGCCCTCTGATTGCCTTCTTCATACTTCTGAACCTCAACACGCCCCGTGTTCAGCAAGGCTAAATCAACACGCCCCGTGTCAGCATCAGCATCATGAACACGCCCCGTGTTCAGCAAGGCTAAATCAACACGCCTCGTGTCAGCATCATTCATCAAGAAAACCCTCCAAAACCCTCCTACACGACCCGTGTCACTTGTGCCTTATCTTACACGACCCGTGTGCATGTTTTTACCCAAAAATACCTCAAATACAAATACATAAACCCATGTATTTTGTACCCTTTTGTAAACACTTGTTTTACATAAAATCGAGCTTTAAATGAGCTTTTTGTTACTTATCCAATGCCGGATTGATCTTTGAACAAATATCGACCAGTCGCTCCAAGAGTCCCAATATCGACCAGTCCATTCAAAGAACTAATATCGACCAGTCGCTCCAAGAGTCCCAATATCGACCAGTCCATTCAAAGAACAAATATCGACCAGTCGCTCCATGAGTCCAGTTCAGTCAATTTATTGACGAACCTACTTGATATATATTTATATATTTATATACTTTATTATAGCTTTATGTCATTTAAATATAGTCATTTATATTATTTACAGCTTTATGTCATTTAAATACAGTCATTTATATTATTTATAGCTTTACGTCATTTAAATACAGTCATTTATATTATTATAGCTTTCAGTCATTTACAGCTTTCATATTTATACTTATTCCGCAATTATTATTCTTTATATATATATATATATATATATATATATATATATATATATATATATATATATATATATATATATCTTATATCTTAAACTGATATATCTGTCACACAGTAACTGGTAACGAGCCTTTTGTTGTGGTGATCAGATTGTTATATTTCCAACAAATCGGTATCTGAGCTGATATATAAAAGGAATAATATCCAACAATTGGTATCAGAGCTTGTGTGATTTACCTTGAAATTTTTGTCGAAAAACTTTTGGTTATAGCATTTATAAACCTTCCATAAGCTTTTCTTTAAAAATTTCATTTTAATATCACTTGTTCAAAATCCTTTCAAAAAAATGTCTTTGGCAAATTACTCCAACATGAACTTTGTCTCCATTGCAAATAGCTTAGGATCTGGTTCACGGGCACCCATACTTATTCGTGAAGAGTATAATTCGTGGGTTGGCCGTATGAATCTTCATATTAATGCTATAAATGAAGATGTCTGGAAGTGTGTAGAAGGAACATTTGTTACTTCAGAAAATATGGCTACTCTTGCTACAAATCAAGCCACTCAAGCTGAAATTACAAAAAAGTTGGAACTCCAAGCCAAAAAGGAACTTGTTTCTGGAATACCTCACAGTATTCTAAGTCAAATGGATGACATTATACTGTTAACCGCAAATCAAATTTGGGAGAATTTGAAAAATCGTTTTTGTGGAAATAAAAGAATTATCGGAAACAAAAGAACATCTGTTTTGAATGAATTTGATAATTTCAAAATGCTTTCATCAGAAACCATCCATGATGCTCATGATAGGTTCAATTTGATTATGGTTAAAATGAACAATTTGGGTATCAAAAAGACACAACACGAGATAAATCTCAAGTTTTTAAACAATCTTTTCGAAAGCTGGAAAATGGTTAAACTCATTATTCAGGGAAATCCAGCTATTCATACTGAAACTTTGTACAACTTGTATGGAGAACTTCAATCGTATGAATCCTCGATTGACCCACCAACCACTGCATCTTTTGGAGGACCACTTGCACTTGTGTCCACAACTTCTCAAAACCAAACACCTTTCAATGATCAAAACTTTAATCATTTTAATCAGACTACATCTTTTCAAAACCAAGCCTTCCAGTCTGATTCAAATGATGAAGCAGATTATCAACAACTGTGTGCGTTGGTTGCAAACACAAATCTCCAGAGATTTATCCCAAATCATGGTCAATCAAATTTTAGACCCAATTTTCAACCAAGACCATCTTTTGTACAAAATAACTCAAGTTTTCAACCAAGACCATCTTTTGGTCAAAACAACTCAGGTTTTCAACCTAGACCTTACTTTGGACAAAATTCTCAAAGACCTTCTTTCCAAAATAACTCAAACCAAGGTTTTCAAAACCAGGGATTTCAAAACGATCCCAACTCAGGTCATAATCACAATCCAAACAACAGTTTTCAAAATCAAAACAGAGGTTTCCAAAATCAAGGTTACAACAATCAAAACAATGGTTTTCAAAACAACCAAAATTTTGGATTCCAACAAAACCATTCTCAACCTTCCCAACAAACCCAAAGTCAAACACTTGAAAGACTTCCGATTAAAAGTCAAAAGGATGATAGTGATGATGAAGTGATAATTTGTCACAACTACAAAGGAACAAATCACTATGCCAGAGAATGTCGAGCCAAAAACAAAACCAAAATCAAAGACTCAGCATACTATGCTCAAAGAACCGATGAATTGAAGAAACTGGAAAACCAAGAAAAGCAAAGAGCATTGATGGCAATCCATGAACCAAGTTTGGAATACTGGCCAACTTCTGATGACGAAGCTGAACACGAACCAACACAATCAAACTTCTGCTTCGTAGCTGGTGTTGAAATACCTTCAAGAGCTCCAAACGTCATAGAACAGGTATGGTCTATGATCTCTGAACTTGGTTTTTCCAAAAAAAAAATTTGAGTCCCACATAACCAAAATTGAGACTAGTCTGGAAGTTGATCTCAAAACATATCATGACACAATGGTCAATTATGATATTTGCAAATCTGAGTTACAAACCTTGCAACTCAAATTTGGAGAATCAACAAGAACGAAAAGCAAATTGGAAAGAGACGTTGAAAGAAAATCAGAAGATTATAATCACGTCTTGGAACAATTAAATCAGACCCTAATTCAGAAAAGGGATTTGGAACTAAAAAATCAGTCAGTCATTTCTTCTGAAATAAAAGATGTTTTAGAAATGGAAATCCTTCAGTTGAAACAAGACTTTCAAGAATCAACTGACAAATACAATGTTTTAAATGAAAAGTTGACTGATTTTTTAAAACAAATCAATTCTCTTGAAACCGAGAATAAAAGACTGATATGGAATATGGATTCTATCAAAGTTGCCAGAAAGCTAAGTGATGATATTTTCACCAAGGCAAACACCTTGGGAACTGGCAAAATTGATACGAATTATAGACCAGGAATTGGAAGAGAATCCTTTGAAATTGAACAAGCAAAACAGGAAAACATGACGAATTGTGAAAACTCTGAATCTACTCTACCTAATCTTTTCACATCTATTAATGAGGAAGATTCAGATGACGAAACAGTTATCAACTGTAGTCCAGATGATACTGCTTTCAGCGTTTCCAAAAAGTCTTTCAAAAGCGTTGTAAATTCTGAAACAGACTCTGCAAGTTCTTTAACTCACCAAATCAAACATAACGATGGAACCACTAAACTCAAAAACTTTTTGAATGGAGAAAATTCCTCTTATGAGGATGGTAGTACTTCAATACCAACTGCTTTTCCTACAATGACTTCATCAATTGTTGGAAAAACTAGTCTAGGACAAAAATACTCCAAGAAACAACAAACAAGCAAAAAATCCATTCAATTCAACAAAACCCCACTAATCAAGCCAAACATTTTTGAAAAACAACCAAAGAAACCAGTTAAACCCTACGTCATACCTCATAAACAGGTTTCCAAACAAAAACCAAAATCTTTTCAAAAACCTTTTGAAAACCGCTTTCAAGATATTACTTTTAATCACTCAAGAAACTTTCAAAAACCATTACATCAGAAAGTTTCAAACCATCATCATCAAAAAGCTTTTCAAAATCGCCCATCACATCCCAGATATGAAGAAAACTTTTCAAACAAACCTTCACATCTAGGATATCTTTCACCAAATCATAGATCTTATCAACCCACAGGTTTTCAAAAACAAATCACATTTTGGGTAAAATTGATAGATCAAATCAAACCTCAACCATTCCATCATTATAAACCAAACCATTACAATAATGTGAAGTCAAATGATAAAAGAAATTCATTAAGAAAAGCACCCAAAATAACAACTGACAAACCAGGACCCATTCAGATTTGGGTACCTAAACTTTTTGTCTGATTGCAGGTACTTAATGCTGGAGAACCCAATGATGATACATGGTATATTGATAGTGGTTGCTCCAAGCATATGACAGGAAACCGGAACTACTTACGTGACTTCAAACCTATACAAACCAATCAAGATGTTACCTTCGGCAACAACATGAAAGCAAAAATCAAAGGTTATGGAAACATAACAAATGGTAATTTTACCATAAAGAAAGTTGCCTTCGTCGATGACCTGAAACACAACCTCATCAGTGTTTCTCAACTGTGTGATAACAATCTTGAAGTTCTTTTCACCAAACAACGAAGCCTGATCATGGACGCCAAAACCAAAGATGTTATAGTTGATTCTGACCGTGTCGGAAATATGTATCCACTTGACATGGATCTTATCTATGGTAAACCCGATATATGTCTACTATCTAAAGCCCCAGCAGATATTAGTTGGTTATGGCACCGCCGCCTTTCCCATCTAAACTTTGGGTATATCAACAAATTAATCGGCGATGATCTTGTTTGAGGGCTACCACTTCTGAAGCTTGATAACGAAACTCTTTGTGCCGCATGTGAAAAAGGAAAACTTTCCAAATCCACTCACAAAAGCATCTCAAAATCTAGTGTATCCGAACCACTAGAGTTGTTGCACATAGACCTTTGTGGCCCTGCCAAAACCCAAACCATACAAGGTAAAAAGTACATTCTTGTTGTCATTAATGGTTTCTCGCGCTTTACTTGGGTCTTTTTCTTAAGACTAAAATCAGAAGCACCTGAAGAGATGATCAACTTCATCAAACAAATCGAGCTGAAGCTGAAACTGTTAGGTTTTGAGCAATCTAACACTTCCTAAGTGTGCATGCAACCCTAATAAACCTTGGATCTATGTTTGTCTAAATACATGCAAAATAATAATTTTCCAAGGTTTATAACCTATCTAACATGGCATGGGGAACATTTCAACATAAAAGAGTTAGAAGAGATTACATACCTTTTGTTGAGTTTGGTTCTAAGGAGTTTGAGGGCCAAGCACCAATAGTGTGAATGCCTCAAATGGAATCACAAACACCACAAACTCTTGGAAAACTTTGAGAGAGTATACACCTTGTATAAAATCAGCCACACACATGCACACACACACTAGTTCACTAGTTTTCTCTTAGGCTCCATTTCATGCTCCATAAGCATGCTTATATAGTGTGCATGGTTAGGGTGAAACCCTAATAACCCATGTCTTTTCCTTTCCAAGGATCCATGGGTTAAAAGCTCCATGGATCATCCATGGACTTCCACATAAGCCTAGCCCATTAACAAATGAGTATTAGCCCACACTACATAAAAAAAATAGCCCATAATCTAATTAGTCTTTCTTTTAATCTCTAAATTAATTCATAATTAATTTAAGACTAAAACTAATTAAATAACGTAACTTCATATTAATATATTATAACTCATAATATATTAATAAACATATGTGTATAACTCTCATAAAATTATCCATAATAGTTTGGATGAGATGCAACCCAAATGGACCATGTCGGTCGGGTCAAGTATATACCAAATAAGTTATGGACTTAGACACCTTATCCAATAGACTCCCACTTGGATAAGTCTAATAACTGTATTTGCCTATAACTTCAGGAACCAACCAACAATCGTAGCTCTCGAAAACTCCCTCGAACAATGAAGACTCTGTCGAACTATGAACCGCCATTTTAGATAAGTGATCACATAATCCTCTGTTCTCATGATATCAGCCGGACAAACACATGGAACTATGTCTTGCTTATTGTCTAGCAGTTGTTTCTCGATTTTCCGATTTGTTTGACGAAGAACTTCACTGAACACATCGGTTTAGTTCTGACCAGGCCTGGTACATGGGTCAACACAAAATCATCGAGGGGCCCAGATATCGCTTCTATTTCTAGAAGGAACAGATAAACTTCGACTGATATGCTTGTTCTACTACTTATTGAATTGTACACAAAGGTACGTTTTATAACATCAAGTTACTGATGCGTTTACGTGCAATCAATGCACAACCAACTCATAGGTAACAACTCATATCTCTAGGTTTAAAGATTTATATGATGTTATCGTCTCACGATCACTCGAGATAAATTCCATGAAGTGATACAAGTGAGTGTGGGTTTATACCAATACTCATAACGTATGAGTACTCATGAATGTTGCAGCAACCATTGCCATGTCTAAACACCTTTAAGGCATCTACAAACCCAATTCATGACAATCTTGATTCATACCTACTTCCAACGTATGATCGATTGTGGAGGTTTGAATAAATTAATTATTCTGGAAGTCAAAACATGCAAAACTGAAACAATAGTAAATAATTGACAATGATAGTAACACTTTACTCATAAATAAATCACAAATTTTATTCATCATCAAACGTCGATTACATTTTACAAGTTTCAGGAAAACTATCTAATCTGTAAAACTAATATCGTCCCTCAGCCCGATGCGTCTCGCATGCTGAAAATGCTTAATCCTCGTCAGTCCCTTCGTAAGGGGATCTGCAGGATTCTTATCCGACGATATCCTCCTTGTCACAAGGAGTCCTTCTTCAATCTTGTGTCTTATGAAATGATATTTTCTGTCAATGTGTCGGGATCTGCCATGATCTCTTGGTTCCTTGGCTAAGATAACCGCACCATTGTTGTCACAGAAAATCTCTATAGGTTCCTTAATAGCTGGTACAACTCCAAGGTCTCCGATGAAGTTCTTTAGCCATATCGCCTCCTTCGCTGCTTCACTCGCTGCTATATACTCTGATTCACAAGTTGAATCAGCCACCGTCTCCTGCTTGGAACTCTTCCAAGAAATTGCCCCTCCATTTAAGGTAAAGATCCAGCCCGACTGAGAGAGGAAATTATCCCTATCAGTCTGAAAACCAGCATCACTATACCCTAATACTTTCAAGTCATCACTGCCACCAAGGGTAAGGATCCAGTCCTTAGTCCTCCGCAGGTACTTGAGAATGTTCTTTACCACGGTCCAATGAGCCTTTCCAGGGTTCCCCTAATACCTGCTGACCATGCTCAAAGCAAATGCCACATCAGGACGGGTACAAGTCATAGCATACATGATTGAGCCAACCGCAGAAGCATATGGTAATTGTCTCATCTCAGCTATCTCTGCCTCTGTACTCGGACTCTGAGTCTTACTCAGTTTGGTATTGCTTTGGATCGGTAAATCCCCTTTCTTGGAATTCTCCATGTTGAACCTTTTCAACACCTTATCCACGTTGATACTCTGACTAAGTCCAGTTAGTCTTCTACTCCTTTCTCTTAATATCCTTATCCCTAGGATATAGGTAGCCTCCCCTAGGTCCTTCATAGCAAAGCACTTCCCAAGCCAGGACTTAACCTCCTGCAAGGTTGGGATGTTATTTCCTATGAGTAGTATGTCATCTACATACATTACCAAGAAGCTAACTATACTCCCACTAGCTCTGACATACACGCAAGACTCATCTTCGCTTCTCGAGAATCCAAACTCTTTTACCTTTTCATCAAAACAAAGATTCTAGCTACGAGATGCTTGTTTTAGTCCATAAATGGATTTCTCAAGCTTGCATACTCTATTATGGTACTCTGCACTGACAAAACCCTCTGGCTGATTCATGTACACATTCTCAGCCAACTTTCCATTAAGGAAAGCGGTTTTGACATCCATTTGCCATATTTCATAATCATGAAATGCTACAATGGCTAACATAATCCTAATAGACTTAATCTTTGCTACCGGCGAGAAGGTTTCATCATAATCAATACCTTGAGTTTGAGTAAAACCCTTCGCAACCAGTCGAGCCTTATAAGTATGCACTTGTCCTTCCATGTCTTTCTTCTTCTTGAAGATCCATTTGCACCCGACTGTTTTACGTCTTGGTACATTGTCAACCAAGTTCCAAACTTGATTGTCATACATGGACTGTATCTCGCTATCCATAGCCTCCTTCCATTTAGCAGACTCCGGGCCTGCCATGGCTTCCTTAACACTGCTAGGTTCATCCAAATTTACCAATGTACTATCACTAATAAACGTATCACCTTCCGTAGTAATATGAAAACCATAATAAAACGAAGGTGTGTTCCTAACCCGTGTGGAACGCCTTGGAGGTACAGACTCGTCAGCTGGATCAACAGGAGTTTCCTCCTCAGGTTGATTGCTAGTGTCTGAGGTTCCTTCACCAATTGATTCTTGAATTTCTTCAAGATCAATCTGCCTCCCATTGTCTCCTTGGCTTATAAATTCTTTCTCACGAAAGATCCCTCTTCGTGCTACAAAGACCGCATTCTCACTGGGTCTGTAGAAGAGGTAACCGAAGGATTTCTGTGGGTAGCCGATGAAAATACACCTTTCACTTCGGGGTTCAAGCTTATCATGAGTTTCACGCCTCACGAAAGCTTCACAACCCCAAATTTTGATGTGGTCCAAATTGGGAACCTTCCCAGTCCACATCTCATGAGGTGTTTTGGTAACCTTCTTTGTAGGGACTAGATTAAGGATATGGGCGGCAGTCTCTAAGGCATACCCCCAAAAAGAGATTGGTAACGAAACTCGACTCATCATAGAGCGAACCATGTCCAACAAAGTTCGATTACGCCTCTCAGCCACACCATTCAGCTGTGGTGTCCTGGGAGGAGTCAATTGTGAGATAATCCCACACTCCTTAAGATAGTCAAGGAACTCGGTACTAAGATACTCACCACCTCGATCGGATCGAAGCATCTTAATGTTCCTGACCAATTGATTTTCTACTTCCTGTTTGAATTCCTTAAACCTTTCAAAGGTTTCGGACTTATGTTTGATTAAGTAGACATACCCATATCTACTAAAATCATCAATAAAAGTCACATAATACCGATTAGCATCCCTTGTGGCGGTTTTGAATGGCCCACATACATCAGTATGTATTAGGTCCAACAAACCCTCACCCCTCTCACAAGTTCCAGTGAAGGGTTATTTTGTCATTTTTCCAAGTAGACAAGATTCACAACTATCATCCGATTTAAGGTCAAATGATTCCAAGACTCCACTCTTTTGGAGTTGGCCTATGTGTTTCTTGTTTACATGTCCAAGACGACAATGCCACAATGATGCTTTATCTAGGCTAGTAGAAGAATCAATATACAACACATTATTTCCTAGGTTGTCTACAATCGACACAGTTTCATACACACCATCACAAGGTAATGCTTTAAAATAAAACACATTATTAAAGAAAGCATTAATACCACCACATTCATTATCAAACGAAAAGGTAAAACCTTGTTTGTACAAAGCATGAAAAGAAATAATATTCCTCGCCATTTCAGACGAGTACACACATTTATTCAAATCTAATTTTAACCCATTATTAAGAAACAAAGTATAAACTCCAATCTTGGAAACAGGTGAAGCCTTCCTATTCCCCATGATTAAGTTTATCTTTCCGTGCTCCACATCCTCACTTCTTCTTAGGCCCTGCAAATTAGAACATATGTGAATACCACATCCTGTATCAAGCACCCAAGAGTTAGATTATGTTGAGTAATTAGACAATATAGTGTAAATACCTGCATGGGTGGGTTTCACTTTCCCATCCTTTAGATCATGCAAGTACTTAGGGCAGTTTCGCTTCCAGTGTGCCTTTTCATGGCAATAAAAGCATTCAGCATCCTTGGGAATGGCAGAAGGAGTGGCAGAACCGTTCTTGGTCTTTGATGAGGAGCCTTCAAGAGACTTTCCCTTGGTACCCTTCGAAGGGTGCTTCCTCTTCTTCCCTTTGCCTTGCCCACTAGCTAAAACAGGGGTAGATGTTGGAGTAGGAGTAGTAGAGGTAACAACCGCTTTACCCTTAAGACCGGTTTCAGCGGTCTTCAAGAGTCCTTGAAGCTTGCTGAGGGTAACTTCCTCCTTGTTCATATGATATGTCATTCGAAAATGATCATAACAAGAAGGCAAGGAGTGAAAAATGATGTCAATTGCCAACTCCTCGGGGATGTTAACATTCAGCTTCAGCAAACGGTCCGCATACCTTTGCATCTTTTGCATGTGGCCCGTGACGGATTCACCGTCCTTCATGCGGGTAGTTATTATGGAGGAGATTATTTCATACCGCTCCTGACGAGCACTCTGATGGTACCTTTCCATCAGGTCTTGGTGCATCTCAAAAGGGTAGAAATCTTCATATGACTTTTGGAGCTCGGCTGTCATCGTGGCCATCATGATACATGCCACCTTAGTAGCATCTCTCTCATGAGTCCTGAATTCAGCGATCTCCTCAGGAGTAGCAGTAGACTCATCAAGTTCTTTTAACTCCTTATCAAGGACATATTCCTTGTCCTCGTAACGAGTAACCATCCTGATGTTCCTAATCCAATCCATGAAGTTGGAACCATCAAAGATGACCCTCCCACAAAGATTCATGAGAGAGAAAGAACCAGTTGGGTTAGAGCCTGAAGCATTAGTGTTGGAAGACATCTAAAAAGAGAGTAAGTTTAGATTAGATATATATGATCCTTAATAAGACACCCAAATGTAATATTAAGGCTAGGATCCAATCACAATATATTACACTTAGAAGAGGGATACCGTAATCTAAGTAATAATATATTTGAAAGGTAGGTGAATGACAATTCACCAATTTCCACCATGAAAACGAAATGATTTATTAGGTTTAATTGGATTTGAGATTCCTAGATTCTTTTGAGATTCATTGAATTTTTCAATGGCATGTTTCAAACTCGATTGTGCCCTTCAAGTTTTGTGACTGGGATGCCGAGGATCACAAAACAAGGTGTGAATAACCATGCTAATTCACTTGGTACCCTTAATATTATCACCTAATCAATGTGCCGGTTAACCACACACGCTCCATTGATCTATGACAAACATTAAGTCACCCTTCGTGATCCTTACTAGTCCTAGTTAGTGTGTCGGTTAACCACACACGCTCCACCAACGACTTGGTAAGGTACAAAGTGTGAATTCCATGGACTAGCACCATGTTCACATTTTCCTAAAATAACTAAGATTGGGAATTAAAAGAGTTTAGTTATTTTATAATATTCATTATACTTTTAATGAGAATTTAAAGTCATTGTTCTACTCGTTCGGCTAACGACCCTCCACCGATCAAGCAAGCGGTGGGTGAGAGTATACACCCATTAAGTCGCCATTTTATAGGCAACAACCTTATACCCACCTTATAGACCGGCTTCGTGAATGAGGCCTACTAACGGTATAACGACTTGTTCTTATACATATATATATAATAATTAACCATTAATGTTATAAATAGTATAAGGGTTGAATTTTAACTATTAAAACTCTAAGGTTTGGAATTAAAGTTTATTAAAGTGTGTGAAACTTTACAAATTCCAAAACTTGAGGGCAAGTTTTGTAACTTTGCAAAACTCTTCATTTCATAACTTATGAATTAAAGGTTCATAAAAATCAAGACTCTTCATTTTCATGTAACTTATGTGTTTTAAGTGTGTGTTTAATGAAAGTGACCTTTGGTAATCCATAACTTGAGGACAAATTATGGACTCCATTAAAACACATAAATGATAAAGAATTAATCCTAAACAATTCAGCAAATAATTCCTATCATTTTCTGAATTCATAAGAACATGAACATGATCATCAAAAATTCAAAAATTATATGAACACATAAAATCATGGAATTTTGATATATGCTATTGTAAATGGATTAGAACAACCATTACACCAACTAAAATAAGTTTTATAACTCCAAAACAATTTAGGGTAATGTTTCTAGTCCATTTCCAGCAGCAAAAGTCGAGAATCTGCACTCTTTCGATCCTACTCGTCGAGTGCATGAACTTACTCGCCGAGTAGGTTGAAGTTTGCCTTGGACTCGTTGAGTCCCCCCAATGGACTCGGCGAGTCTACCATGCTGACAACAACGATTTCGACTTTTTTTTCACTATTTTGCATCAAGTATCAAACAAGCAAGCCTAGTCTCTGATACCACTGTTGGGTTTTGAGCAATCTAACACTTCTTAAGTGTGCATGTAACCCTAATAAACCTTGGATCTATGTTTGTCTAAATACATGCAAAATAATAATTTTCCAAGGTTTATAACCTATCTAACATGGCATGGGGAACATTTCAACATAAAAGAGTTAGAAGAGATTACATACCTTTTGTTGAGTTTGGTTCTAAGGAGTTTGAGGGCCAAGCACCAATAGTGTGAATGCCTCAAATGGAATCACAAACACCACAAACTCTTGGAAAACTTTGAGAGAGTATACACCTTGTATAAAATCAGCCACACACATGCACACACACACACACACACACACTAGTTCACTAGTTTTCTCTTAGGCTCCATTTCATGCTCCATAAGCATGCTTATATAGTGTGCATGGTTAGGGTGAAACCCTAATAACCCATGTCTTTTCCTTTCCAAGGATCCATGGGTTAAAAGCTCCATGGATCATCCATGGACTTCCACATAAGCCTAGCCCATTAACAAATGAGTATTAGCCCACACTATATAAAACAAATAGCCCATAATCTAATTAGTCTTTCTTTTAATCTCTAAATTAATTCATAATTAATTTAAGACAAACTAATTAAATAACGTAACTTCATATTAATATATTATAACTCATAATATATTAATAAACATATGTGTATAACTCTCATAAAATTATCCATAATAGTTTGGATGAGATGCAACCCAAATGGACCATGCCGGTCGGGTCAAGTATATACCAAATAAGTTATGGACTTAGACACCTTATCCAACAGAAACGACCTGTTCGAAGAATCCGAAGTGATAATGGTTTCGAGTTCAAAAACAATACTCTAGATTCATTTCTCAAAGACAAAGGAATTGAACACAACTTCTCAGCCCCATACACTCCACAACAGAACGGTGTTGTCGAAAGAAGGAACCGAACTCTATGTGAAGCTGCAAGATCAATGCTTATCTTCGCTGATCTGCCACAATACTTCTGGGCAGAAGCAATAGCCACAACTTGCTATACTCAAAATCGTTCCTTAATCCATAAACATCTTCATAACACACCATATGAAGTCATTAACAACCGAAAACCAAACATCAAATTTTTCCATATTTTCGGTTGTCGATGCTTCGTAAAGAATAATAAAGATCATCTTTCAAAATTTGAATCAAGGTCGGACGAAGGAATTTTCCTTGGTTACTCTTTTTCTTCAGCTGCTTATCGAGTACTGAATAAACGTACTAGAGTAATTGAAGAAAGTACCGATGTTCATTTCGATGAATTTTATGTTAGGAAATTGGATCGTGAACATTTTGGTTCAAAAATGATTGAAAATATTTTTCAAAATCCAATTCAACAAACACCTTCTCCTGACATAGACATTGAAATCGATCTTGATTTGCTTTTTGAACAACCAAAAACCGCTTACAATTCTGAACTTCTAACTACTTTAATTGACCCTACAGGAACACCCAGTGAAGTAATTCCACAAACAAACCAAAATGATGCAAATCAATTCGAGGGGGAACCACCAACACATACTTCCTCTTTGGAACAAACACCAAATCCTCCATTAAACACCCCATCCCCAAATAGCCAAAACAATCCCGATGCATCATTTATGGGGGAACCTTCAAACCTATTCCAAGATGAAACACCCGGAGAAGAACAATGGGATACTGAAACTCCAATTATTATAGCGGAAGAGAATCGCTTAATAAAGTGGACCAGAAATCATCCAACAGACCAAATCATCGGAGATCCCAACTTAGGCATTCAGACTAGAGGCGCATCCACAAATGAATGTTTATTTGGAGCCTTCTTATCCACGACTGAACCCAAAACCATACATTCTGCTATAAAAGATCCAGATTGGGTAAAAGCTATGCAAGAAGAGCTAGCAGAATTTGAAAGAAACAACGTATGGAATCTTGTTCCTACTCCACCCGATGTTACTGTTATAGGTTCAAGATGGGTATACAGAAACAAGACTGACGATCAAGGAATCATTTGTCGAAACAAGGCACGTCTTGTAGTCAAAGGATATTCACAACAAGAGGGAATCGACTACGATGAAACATATGCTCCAGTTGCCCGAATTGAAGCAATTCGCATCTTTCTTGCATATGTTGCACATAAGAATTTCAAAGTATTCCAAATGGATGTTAAATGTGCATTCCTACATGGAGAGATAGATCGCGAAGTATACATCCAACAACCACCAGGTTTCGAAGATCCCAAATTTCCTGATCACAGCTTTAAATTGCAGAAAGCTGTCTACGGCTTGAAACAAGCACCTCGAGCTTGGTATGCCACATTGTCAACCTTTCTCGAAGAATCAGGTTTTAAAAGAGGTTCAATTGATCAAACCCTCTTTCGTAAAATCTTTAATAAACATCTGTTAATCGTACAAATATATGTTGATGACATTATTTTCGGTTCTACTGATGAATCTTTAAGT
This sequence comes from Lactuca saligna, assembly GCF_052625555.1. Lineage (NCBI taxonomy): Eukaryota > Viridiplantae > Streptophyta > Magnoliopsida > Asterales > Asteraceae > Lactuca > Lactuca saligna. Next base: position 28,107,178 of record NC_136424.1, read on the forward strand.
GTTAAGTTTGCAGATCTAATGAAGAGCAAATTTGAAATGAGCATGATTGGGGAGATGACTACTTTTCTCGAACTTCAAATTAAACAGTCAACTGATGGCATTTTCATCAACCAAGAGAATTATGTCAAAAACCTACTCACTCGTTTTTCAATGGAAAAATCCAATACCGCAAAAACCCCAATGGCTTTTGGATACAAAATTGATGCAGACTTAAATGGCAAACCCGTTGACCAGAAAAGATATCGTGGAATGATTGGATCACTCTTGTACCTCATTGCCAACAGACCTGACATCATGTTTTCTACATGTGTTTGTGCTAGATACCAAGCAAATCCTATGGAATCCCATGTAGTTGCTGTGAAACGCATCTTCAAATACCTTAAAGGCACTCCCAAACTTGGCCTTTGGTATCCAGCTAAATCCGATTTTCAGCTGAACGCTTTCACCGACTCAGACTACGAAGGATGCAAGCTAGATAGGAAGAGTACATCTGGTAGCTGTCAATTCCTAGGAGGTAGACTAGTGAGTTGGACTTCAAAGAAACAGACGTGTGTGTCCACATCAACAGCAGAAGCTGAATACGTCGCGGCCGCCAGTTGTTGTTCACAAGTCATATGGATGCAAACTCAACTGCGTGACTATGGCTTCAAAATCTCACAAATTCCCATATTTTGTGACTCAACCAGTGCAATTGCCATTTCTCACAATCCCGTTCACCATTCCATGACAAAGCACATCGACATTCGATATCACTTTATCAAAGACAACATTCAAAAGGGTCATATCGAACTACACTTCATCAACTCCGAAGATCAAATTGCCGATGTCTTCACTAAGGCTCTCGATGAAACGAAGTTTCAATACTTCCTAGGCCGTCTAGGAATGTTAAATCCAGATAACATCCATCCTTAAACTTTTACTTTTTTGTTTGTACAAAAGTGTGTTTACTTTCACTCAAAAAGAAAATTCAAAAACATTTGAAAACTGCTTTCTTTTCAAAAAAAACCAAAAACATTGAAATAACCAATATTTCCAAAAACATTCAGAAAAACAAATCTTCAAAAATATAGTAAAAGACTTGCCGTAATAAGCTTTTATAGAACCTTGTGATTAATCGTCTTTTGACTGAATTTTCAGATGCTTATGCTCGATGAAGATTTTAAGTCATATTGATTCTCAATTGAAGTGAAGGTTCAAATCTCATACTTTTCATAATGTACATAACTTTATTTCCTTCAATTTTATTTCATTATTGATGATTTTAAAAAGGGACATAAGGTTAGGAGGTTCAGATGAAAACAAAAACCCATGTGAGAATTTATGCCTCATCAATCTGAATCATTGTGGAATTCATTTCTTGTGAGCTTAGGTGTGTCACTATTGCTTATAAGGTATATCCGATTATACCTTGTCACGGTCTCATTTTTGCTTAGATATCAAAATGAACAGGGACGATACATTCATTTCTTACATACTAGACAAATTGTCTTTTATGCCACTAATCCCTACCTAGATATAAGCCAACCAAAAATGATGTCTTGAGATCCCGTGATCCATCAACAAGAAAAGACGAAACAAAATAAAGAAGAATCAACAAGAAAGCCAAATCATTCACCGAAGAAATACCAAACAAAACAAAAAAACTCTACATTTGGTATTTTCAAACAAAGTTCAACCAAATGGTTATTTCAAAGCAAACATCAAAAGATCTCGTGATCTGTTTTTAACCATTTTTCACAAAAAGGGATATCTTAATCCAGCAAGATAGATACTCTCAAAAATCCCAATTTTCTCAAATGTAGCAAATTCTCGATGCTAAAACAAAATATCCTTTTACAAAAAATAGATATTGATCAACAAAAAGGATACCATCAAAGAAAAAGCTGCAACAACAATGGATTTCCCGGGATACTGTAACCTTCATCACTGAAGATTCTTAGTTGCAAACTGCACTATGAAAATTGCTAAACCCCTCTACATGTATTTCCCGACGGAGAGAGAGTGAACTTAAATGGTATGAATGAAGAAACCCGCTGAGTAATGCCGAAACCAGTCTTATGTGATTGATTATCTAATAATGAGACTAAGTGACCTTTCGGGAAAAGCATAGTTGAACACCTCCAATATGAGTGTGAGTCGTCAGAGAGAGATATCACTCATTTTTAGTGATCATTAACTTGTTCTGCTGCCAGAACAACCAAACACCCAAGTGAAGTGTGAGCTATACCTATGAGCGTTCATCTGAATCGACCTGTTAAACCACTTGTCTTCATTAATAATGCTATAAAATCTTAAGAAATTTCTTTAGATACATATATGGCTACCCTTTGATAACCGAACCCGAGACTTTGATTTGGAAACAAATTTCTGAAAATATTTTACATAAGATATGTTAAACCAAGTCACAAACTTTCAAATCAATTGCTATGGTTTTATATATATCTTATATATTGACAAATCTTTTATCTCGAATCTTCAAAAGTTAAACTGTCAATATGATTATATCATACCTGTCCTTATTTCAGCAATGATCACATAGGGGGAAATTGTTGAAAAATGTTCTTATGTAACCTTGTATGTGACCATAACTGAAATAAGATGAACTGTTTTTATACAATCTAACAAATATTATCAGTTATTTCAGGTTGCATGAATGTGTGATCAAAACGGAAAATACGAAAGCACGCGCATAGACGAGAAAATTAGTTGTGTGACTAAAAAGTTTCACCAATATATATATATATATATATATACGTATGTATATATATGTATGTGTTATATATATATATATATATATATATATATATATATATGTATTATATATATGTATATGTGTTGAATAGTCTACAAGTTGAAAAGTCAACAAGGAAAAGTCAAGACACACAACTTGTACTTCCTAGCTCTACAAACAACTTGCATACACCAGCCAATTCCTTTCAAAAACACTCAAGTGAAGAAGATATTTGTTTCTCTCATATATGTATACGTGAGTATGTAGTGTGAGTGTGTATGTTCATTTGTAATATTGTAACACTTCTACAAACTACAAACACTCCCAAGAACATCACAAATCTTCATCTTCCTCAAGAACAAAGACAAATCCCTGGAGCTAAATGAAGAACACCAAGATCAAACAAGAAGCCAAGTGAAGAACACCAAGATCAAACAAGAAGCTAAATGAAGAACACCATCAACCATCTTCATCTTCTTCATTGAAACTAAAGGTTTTTCATCTTCACCACCTTTGATCATCACATCATACACCACCAAACACTTTCCTTACATCAAAACACCAAAACACAACCATGAAACAACCCAAAACCTTCTGCATCAAGATCAACCACAAAACCCATCACTATTCATCATCATCTTCATAAGAAACTTCACCACCTTTACCACCTTATATCAACCTCCTTCCAACCTCTAAACAACCTTGAAAACATCCTTAAAACACCATAACACCATTACCCTAGCCAAAACATCACAAACAAAACTTACCTTCAAATCACAAAAATCCCGAAATTGACTCTGACACACACGCCCCGTGTTAAAAACCAAGGCAAAATCAACATGCCCCGTGTTGCCCTCTGATTGCCTTATTCATACTTCTGAACCTCAACACACCCCGTGTTCAGCAAGGCTAAATCAACACGCCCCGTGTCAGCATCAGCATCATGAACACGCCCCGTGTTCAGCAAGGCTAAATCAACACGCCCCGTGTCAGCATCATTCATCAAGAAAACCCTCCAAAACCCTCCTACACGACCCGTGTCACTTGTGCCTTATCTTACACGACCCGTGTGCATGTTTTTACCCAAAAATACCTCAAATACAAATACATAAACCCATGTATTTTGTACCCTTTTGTAAACACTTGTTTTACATAAAATCGAGCTTTAAATGAGCTTTTTGTTACTTATCCAATGCCGGATTGATCTTTGAACAAATATCGACCAGTCGCTCCAAGAGTCCCAATATCGACCAGTCCATTCAAAGAACTAATATCGACCAGTCCATTCAAAGAACAAATATCGACCAGTCGCTCCATGAGTCCAGTTCAGTCAATTTATTGACGAACCTACTTGATATATATTTATATACTTTATTATAGCTTTATGTCATTTAAATATAGTCATTTATATTATTTATAGCTTTATGTCATTTAAATACAGTCATTTATATTATTTATAGCTTTACGTCATTTAAATACAGTCATTTATATTATTTATAGCTTTACGTCATTTAAATACAGTCATTTATATTATTTATAACTTTATGTCATTTAAATACAGTCATTTATTCTTATATATATATATATATATATATATATATATATATATATATATATATATATATATATATATATATATATATATATCTTATATCTTAAACTGATATATCTGTCACACAGTAACTGGTAACCGAACCTTTTGTTGTGGTGATCAGATTGTTATATTTCCAACAAATCGGTATCTGAGCTGATATATAAAAGGAATAATATCCAACAACATATAAAATAAGTAAAAAATACGTTTATATATTTAAAAAACATAAAAATACGTAAATGTATACATATAAAAACATAAAAAATACACAAATACGTAAAAATTGATATAGATATTTAAAAAAAAATATGTTTATGCATCATATAAAATTTTTGACGAAATCTGCAAAAAAGTCCCCTTGTTTTCAAAAAATTAACAATTTGGTTCCATAACCTGCTGAACAGGTTAAAAAAGCTAAAGTGAATAAATTAGCTGGTTTCTTGGGCTTTTGTATTCAAAAGATGAAAAAATCAGGACCTTTTTATTCAAAAAATAAAATTTAGGTCTTTATTAAAAATTTATCCAAAATATCGGGACTTTTATGGAGATATCCCATAACTTATCAACAAGTTTTGGTTTTCCGGTCCGATCCGGGTTAGCTACCTTATTCCGGGTCCGATCCGATCCAAACCCGAAACCCGATTATTGTAAAAAACAAAACCAAAAAACCAATCCATCTGTAACATATTCCGTTCGGTTCGGTTCGGTTCGGTTCGGATATATTCCGTTTTCGTTTTATTTCGGGTGTGCATAGGGTTGTATATAGTGTTGTATGTTGATCTCTGGTTTTAACTAAGAACTCTTCAGATCAAAATTCGCTAAAACCACCCTTTTCTGATATGCCTTCCTGTCAATCGTTAACAGGAAAACCACCGTTACCAAAAAAAAATCCCTAAACTCATCGATAATGGAAGGAACGAATCGACAATATGTTTGGTGGTTTTACGTGGCTTTCATCCTAGATTTGGATTCAATCGTGTGTCTGCATTCCACTTTCTTCTACCCCTGTCTCGATCGAGAGTTTTTTTAAGCCCTAATACAATCGCTTCCGCTTCCGTCGTTCATTGTTGTTTCAGGTTCGTGTTTCCGATCTTTTATAGGGTTTATGTTACCTTACCCATCGCCCTTTCCTGTTTTGTCCTAAATTCAAAGTGCTACTAACCTCCTCAAATTCGCGTGTTTTTTTTCATTGAATCGAGAGTTGGGAGAACAGTTCTATGTTCTTTTTATGTTTTTTGTTGATATTTGTTGAAATCAGCAATTGATTTGATCACAAACTCGAATTCTAGGTTTTGGAGTTGGATGTAAATGCTCTATTTGTTGTGAGGAACAGTTCAATGGACGAGAATTAATCCTGTGTTAGTTGATTTTGCTCATCGACACCTCTCTTTCTCTTTCTTTTCCTGCCATATACGGTGAACTTTTATACTATGAATGATGTTCCATTTGTGTCCCGGTTTTGATATTTCCTTCTATTACTTATACATTAAGTCATTTTCTGATTAAACAAATTGAAACTTGCTTTCAACTATTTAAGTTTGACGTGTTATTAACTTTGGTTGAATTTAATTTTTGGATTAATTGATGCGAGATAAGAAGAAGAATAGTGTCTTTTTGGTTTAAACCATGTTACGTTCAGATTCATAAGTCCTCTTCAATTATTAGGGGAACTACAATTATTTAGAAGGTTCCAACTTCATTATTTAGAAGGTTCCAACTTCACCCTTACACAGGGCTAGATCGCATCATTCTAATATTGATTTAATCTTTCCATAATCTTAATTATAAGATTTCTTATAAGAGTTATACCGGTTTAATCTTTTCAATCAACAAACAAGCTCTATTTTGTTTTATAAACACAAATTTCTGTTATTTTCTTATATCTTGATGTCAAAATGTACAATGACATAATGAACAATGCAAGATAGTAAGGGGTAAATGAATTGTATGCTCTTGCTCAACAACATTGCATTTAATCTTTATGCATTGAATTTGTTAAGCTCTCGCACACAGTTCATTTTACCCTTATATCGATATTGTTAATCCTTTAACATGAAGACAACTATGTAATTAAAGATTGTGGATGGGTACTCCTTTATTTCATTCAGTTTTGATTTGTTTGCTTTTCATTAGTAGCAGGTTGCATCTTAGACAATTCTTCCAGAGTATGTGTGTGTGTTTGTTTCTAACTATGTTTTGTTGCGTATTGTCAAATGCAGCCAGATATTGATATGGTGCTTATATCGACAGAAATGGAAGAATATGGTCTCTTTGGTAGGTATGGATATAAATTTCCTTTTGGTGAAGTGATTTTTCATGGCCATATCTTATTTTAGATGTATACAATTCTGATTGTACATGGACCAGAGACCGAAATAGTAACAAAATACAAACATATGGGTCATATGGATGGAAAAAAATGGGCTACCAATCCAATAACCGTAAAACCACAGGGCCAATTTTTATAATTTATCTAATAACAATATAAGCATTAAAGTGGTTTCATGTTTTTGAAGTTGGAGTTATTTTTTAGCAAATACACATCTAAATCATCTATTTTTGGTGCCCTCAAGGTATATACATAGGGCTATAAACGAACTGAACGTTCGGCGAACCGTTCGTGAACTGTTCGGCGGGAAGTTCGTTTATGTTCGTTTATTTAATAAATGAACGAACATGAACAAAAATTATCGTTCGTTTAGTTAAATGAACGAACATGAACAATAGTCTCGTTCATTCATTTATGTTCGTGAACGTTCGTTTATGATGTTCATTTACGTTCGTTTATGTTCGTTCGTTTAAGTTTATTTATATTCATCTATATTCAATTATTTTTTTTTATTATATTGCTATATTATATGTTCGTTTATGTTCATATATGTTCAATTGTGTTTTTTTATCTTTGTTCGTTTAGCATGTTCACGAACATAAATGAACGAACATGAACAAAGTAATTTGTTAAAAGAACGAACATGAACAAGAAAATATTGTTCGTTTATCCGTTCTTGTGCGTTTGTTGTTCGGCTAACTTAAACGAACGAACATGAACAAGACCTTGTTCGTGTTCGTTTGGTTTGTTTACAGCCCTATATATAAATGCAAGCAATAGCAACATACTTTCATTGGTTTGTTTATTTTAAGCAAAAGTGAAAGTAGAATGCTATAATTGGAATGTTATGGGGAGCACTGGATGGTGGGATTACATCCCTCACAGTGAAAAGAAGTTTGTTGGATTTAACAAGGACGGGAAGCAACTTATGATGCACAGATACTAAATTTTTCAAAGGTAATTAATTATCAATTATCAAATCATTTTCAAAATCTGGTTTATCTAGTGAGAGATCGACAACCTCCAAAAATCCTACATCTTCCATTGAATCAAAAGCATCTCCACCCACATCCCACATCTTTACATCATCATTCGGATTTCTTGACAAAAATCGGAGATTATTGTGGATGTAAATCAAGTGTTGAACACGACTTGTAGTCAACATGTTCCTCTTAAGCGAGTGAATAAATGTATAAGTACTTTGATTACGCTTAGCACAAGAAGAAGAACTAGGTTGTCTAACTAATCTGAAAGCCAAAGTTTGGAGAAAAGGAGTTTGAGCACCAAAGTTAACCCACCAATTCTTGGGTTTCATAATAGCCATTTCTGAAATGCTTGTTAAATCCTCGAAATGACCACTCTTCATTGAAAACATTGCATATTCATCAAGGACTCTACTATGCTCATCATCATTAGGAAGCAACCTTCGAAAATATTTCATCATTTCTTGTGAAATTTCTCCATCCCTATGTGGAGCATATATTGTAGAATCCTCAAGTAACCATGCGCCATTATAATATCTACAACATTCAAAAGTTAAAACATAAGTATATAATAGAAATCAAATGTATAATTTAAAATCATATACCTTTGATTTAAAGAGGGAGTTAAACAATGTAGGGGAGTGTTATTCTTCGCCCATTGAGCCACTAAAATACGATGCACAACATCATAACAACTTATTTGAGATGCTGAATGTTTTTCTTTCTTGTAGATCTCAATTTTCACTTTCTCAATCATCGAATCCGACATCTCATACACCAAATGTAAACATGGCTTGTCGGTGTCACAAACTCTAATCATCTCATATATAGGTCCAGTGAAACCAAGAATATATGTTACTTTATCCTACCATTCATCATTCAAAATATATATTCTTTTACAAAGTTTGCTTTTTAAGTGTCATCTAATCTATAAGAAGACCATTCTTTGTTTATGACCATAGCTTAAAAACCCCTTTTGATAAGTTTCAATCTGTTGAGCATCACAATGATGGAGCAAAGCGAGTGTCGACAACTGAAAGCAGTCTAAGAGGAGTAAATTTTGTGAAATCAAGAGTCTCATGTTATGGTTCATGATAAAATATTTTATTGCAAGCGCATATTCGTGAGCTTTTTTTGTCCAGGTGCATTGTTCATATGTTAGTTCATTTGTTTCCATATTCCTTGGTGAATAAATGTTCTTCAAAGCAAGATTAAGCGTATGGATAACACATGATGTCTAATAGACCCGAGGAAACTAACTCTCTATAATCTCTCTAGCCACCTTACAATTTGTTGCATTGTCAGTAATGATTTGCACAACATTTTGATGACCAATTTCATTGATGATTTCTTTCATCAATTCAACAATATAAAATCTATTTTACTTCCCCAAAACAATTCATTGATGACCAATTTCATTGGGGAAGTAAAAGATAGATTTTATATTGCTGAATTGATGAAAGAAGTTATCAATGAAATTGGTCATCAAAATGTTGTGCAAATCATTACCGACAATGCAACAAATTGTAAGGCTGCTAGAGAGAATATAGAGAGTCAGTTTCCTCACATCTATCGGACACCGTGTGTTGTTCATATGCTTACTTTTGCTTTGAAGAATATTTGTTCACTAAGGAATATGGAAATAAATGAACTAACATATGAACAATACACCTGGATAAAAGTTCACGATGATGCGCTTGTAATAAAAAATTTCATCATGAACTCTAACATAAGACTTTCGATTTTCACCTAACTATAGTCCTCTTAGACTGCTTTCAGTTGTCGACACTCGTTTGCCTCCATCATTGTGATGTTCAAGAGATTAAAACTTATCAAAAGGGGTTTTCAAGTTATGGTCATAAGAGAAGAATGGTCTTCTTATAGATTACATGACATTGAAATAACAAACTTTGTGAAAGAATATATTTTAAATGATCAATGGTGGGACAAAGTAGCATATATATTCTTAGTCTCACTGGACTTATATATATATATATATATATATATATATATATATATATATATATATATATATATAAGATGATTAGAGTTTATGACACCGAAAATCCATGTTTACACTTGGTGTACGAGATGTGGGATTCGATGATTGAGCAAATGAAGATTGAGATCTACAAGAAAGAAAAACCTCTGGCATTTCAAATAAGTTGCTTTTATTATGTTGTGCATCGTATTTTAGTGGTTTGATGGGCGGAGAATAACACTTCTCTACATTTTTAGCCCACTCTTTAAATCACATGTATATGATTTTAAATTATACACTTGATTTCTATTACTTGAGGATTCTACAAGATGTGCTCCACATTAGGATGGAGAAATTTCACAAGAAATGATGAAATGTTTTCGAAGGTTGTTTCCTAATGATAATGAGCATAGTAGAGTCCTTGATGAATATGCAATGTTTTCAATGAAGAGTGGTCATTTTGAGGATTTAACAAACATTTCAGAGATGGCTACTACGGAACCCAAGAATTGATGGGTTAATTTTGGTGCTCAAACTCCTTTTCTCCAGACTTTGATTTTTAGATTAGTTGGACAACCTAGTTCTTCTTCTTGTGTTGAGCGTAATTGGAGTACTTATGCATTTATTCACTCGCTTAAAAGGAACAAGTTGACTACAAGTCGTGCTCAAGACTTGGTTTACATCCACAATATTCTCCGACTTTTGTCAAAGAATCCGAATGATGATTTAAGGATATGGGATGTGGGTGGAGATGTTTTTGATTCAATGGAAGATGTAGGATTTTTGGAGGTTGTCGGTCTCTCATTAGATAAACTAGATTTTGAAAATGATTTAATTATTGATAATCAATTACCTTTGAAAAATTTAGTATTTTTGGAGTTTACACCTTACATCAATATATATCTATTTTGGAATTCCTTATATATATATATATATATATATATATATATATATATATATATATATATATATATATATATATCCGTATTGGTATCTTGAATTTTTGAGTTTTGTTGTTTCCCATTTCCGTTGCCATATTCATTTCCGTGCAACTTAGGAAGCAACTTGCAAGTACATTTATGGGGGACATATTGCTGCTTACATGATGTTGAAGTTTATAATGATATTGAAGAGAAATGAAATGAAATGCGGTGAATTATTTTATGTTTGTTTGATTGAATGCATGCTTTGATAGAAGATGAACAAAAGACACATTTTTCTAAATACATAATCAGACAATATTGAAGAGGTTTACAAAAAGATGTATGCAATTATTCGTGTTCATCCAACCCCAAAGAAATCTGATAGACTCCAAATGAGCATAAGAGGTAACATTTATTTCTTTTTTGCTTATTTAGGGTTTTAAGGTTTACATGAAGTTGGATAATTGAAAACATTTTGATTATCATCTTATTGGTTGTGTGTATATTGTTTCAGATTCAATCTAGATACAATATGAAGAAGTTTGCTTTGAATGTTGTTGAAGCTGGCATTTGTTTGTCAAATAGAAAGCACCCATATCACTCAAAATTTGTGTAGATAACCATACTGCTCTTATGTCTAAAAAGATAGTAAATAAAATTTCCTTTTTTAAATTGTTTCTTTTCGGCTGCCCACATGGAGCTTGGGTTCACCCCCTAGTTTTACATATTTATGAGTCCATATGTAATAACTAACTTCTCACTATGTAATACCTAAACATATATGGTCGAATATTGTGACTATAATATAAGATAATTATCGGAAAAAGTCAATGTACTTTTAAAATCGGTTCTTTGCGGTTATGTAACTGCAAAACCAGAACGAAATCGGAACATACACTACTTATCGGTTCGGTTTTCGGTTTGTCAATACCCAAATCTGCATTTCGTTTATTCGATTCCGATTTGGTTTGGTCCGATTTCAAAACAGATCTCATCTATAGTCGCATCAAATGAAAACAATTTTATATATTTATAATATTCGTAGTCCTTACGGCCTTTTTTGTGAAACGTTTTCCCTACACTTCGTTTGTTTTCCATGGCCATGAATATTAATTTAAATAGCAATGGCATTAAGGCTATGAGGAGTGGTAGCATGTTTAGTACATGCTAAATACATTGCCACATCATAATTTTACCTCACATAAACTTATATTTTAAACACATATACACCTGGATTTTAAAAGAAAAAAAAAACCAAAAAAGAACCAATCAAAAGGCTTGATTTATTTCAAAAAAAAAAACAAAAAACAAAAAACAAAAAAAGAGGCCAATGATAGCCCTTCTTCTCTTTTGATTTTTCTCTTTCCTTTCATCAAGCTCCTAGCAAGCATGGAAGTAGCGAGAAGCTTAACACCTTGAAAGGAGTGGTGGCGAGTTTCATGGCGTGGGAGTTGGCGAGCCACTCCCTTTAGTCTAACAATAAACTATTAAATTTTTTGTTATAGGTGTGTACTCACGAGTTAAATTTTTTGTTATAGGTGTGTACTCACGTTAGAAATCAATCATATATCGTGTTAAAAGAACTTTTGTCTAAACATTCGTAATAGTCACTCACGTTTTTGGTTATTTGTGTTCGCAAACCATTCATCTTTTTCAATAGACAAAACTGCATGAATGGTCCTTGTGGTTAGCTGAAAATTGCCACTTTGGTCCAAAAAAGCACCAGAGGTCCAAACTTTTCATTTTGTTGTGAGTTTGGTCCGATTTTATTTGAATTTTTTCATAAAGACAATTTTCCTCCTGATTATTTAATATTATAATTTTCTTTTATTACAACAATTAAAAAGATTTAAAAATAAAAGAAAAAAAAATACTCTCTCTCTTTCTCTCTCTCCATCACGAACAAGAAGAGTATAGTTTCTAGCCCAAAATCCATTATCAGACATCGATTTTACCCCTCAATATTCAATTTCTACATATGAAGAGTTGAAGGCATTAACTTAGTATCATGAGGCGTAAGATTTTCAATAAACATTTCAATCGTTTTCTCTATGTTTCTTTTGTGTCGCTGGAGAAAAATGGCCGCAGAGCCATCACCACAGTCCATCACCACCGCTACTTTGCTGCCTACCACAAAACCCACCATTAATGAGACCTCAATCCGCCCTCCTTCACCGTCTCAAACACCCACCCTTTCCGGTCTGAAGCCACCATCCTGTTGGTAAGATGAAGAAGGTTCTTCAGGTAAATTGGACCTCACTTCACCTGTTCCCACCGTCACCTGCTACGATGCCAACCCTTACACAAACCACCAGTAAATCGCAACAGTCACCTTCTTCTTTATTTGTGTCAACTCTTAAGTCTTTAATAACCTCCACCACTTGACACCAGTCGACCAAATTAGAGGTACCTTGAACGAAATCGGGGATGAGAGAGCCAAATCGGAGACCAAATTTGTAGAGATTGGCACTCTACCTGTGTGTGTCTAGGGTTTTTATATTGGGGGTGACAGGAGGTTAGCGCAGGAAGATTTTGATGCCAAAACGACTTCATCATTGCTCGAAGAAATCCCGACGATCTCGATTCTCAAATCGCCTCTCTTTACAAACTTCTAAATCTCAAAATCAGCAATGAATCGAAAGCATTTCCCTCCTATATTCAAACCAATCGATTTTCAGGAACCAATCAATTCTCACATGAAATCGATTCATGAAAAACATTGGTTAATCGATGTTGTTCTACTTATCACTAACGTCGTCATTTCCCACAGCAGGTGATCACCTTTAGGGATGAGCATATGGACCGGGGAACCGGCCGGAACCGGTACCGGTACCGGAACCGGAACCCGCTAGAACTGGTCGGGCCGGGATCGGGACACTATTTTTGTGGATTTTTAGAACCGGGAACCGGTAGGAACCGGAACTGGTAGAACTGGAAAAAACCGGTAGAACCGGCCAAAACCGAAACCGTATGATGCTATTTTTCAAGGACCGGTTCCAACATTTGAAGACACGACAAGAACCGGTAGGAACCGGTAGAACAGCCGGGCCGGTTCGGTTCTTGATTTTGGCCGAAGCCGGTTCCCGGTTCCAGTCCGGTTCGGTCCTTTTGCTCATCCCCGGTCACCTTTGAGTGTCGTCCTCTTCTTCCGTTGGCACTTGTTGGATGCTTCTCTCGCTGGTAGTGGTGGCGGCGGATAGATGTTTAAAGATGGGGCTTTTAGGGCAGATGTTTATGGATGAAAATGGAGATGCAGACGGGTTAATGTCGAATTAGAAAAGCATGGAGAGAGAGAGAGAGAGAGAGAGAGAGAGAGAGAGAGAGAGAGAGAGAGAGAGAGAGAGAGAGAGAGATGAGAGAGAGAATATTTTCTTTTTCTTTTATTTTTAATTCTTTTTAATTGTTGTAATAAAAGAAAATTAAAATATTAAATAATCAGGGGCAAAATCGTCTTTATAAAAAAGTTCAAACAAAATCAGACCAAACTCGCAACAAAATGAAAAGTTTGGACCTCTAGTGCAAGTCCAAACTTTTTTGGACTAAAGTGACAATTTTCAGCTAACCACAACGTGCAATTTTGTCTTTTGAATATATCATCGTCACAAAGTAGTTTGCATGGTTCCAAGAAAAGATATGAAACTTAATGATGATAATTTATGTTTCCGATTCAAAAATTTATAGTAAAAAATAAATAGTTAATTGACATGATTAAAAGTTAATCTAAAAAATGAAATTAAACTTACTTTTTTTTTTTTTTTTTTTTTTTTTTTTTTTTTTTGTTAAAATAATAAGGTGCAGTGTTTTTAATTATTCAAAAAATTGAAAAAAGTTTATTAAAACTCATTCTTAGAAAAAAAAAAGACAATTTTTTCGGAAGCTATTACAGATTTACGATCATGAATTACTTTAAAAGTTTTTGATGCCATTCTCCAGGAACGGTATGTGAGCTGATGGAAAGATACGAATTGGAATCTCTTTATTATTTTCAAATTAAAAAAACTAAAAACTGATTAGTTATGATAACGATGACAACTATATGTAATCTAATGACCCCCCACAAAATAAGAGCTAATTCTAAAGATAAATTAACTAAACAACTAGATAAAACTTAAACATCATGTAGACTTGAGATTCCAACTTGATCCAATCACCTTTAACCTAAACTACCATCATTGTCTTGATCCGGCCCAAGACTAAACATGCCTTGCATCATCCTCCCCCTCTTCGAGAGGACTCGACCTCGAGTCCAACTCCGAAAGGAACAACGATAAATTTGCCACGTTGAATGTAGCGGACACGTTATAATGGTCATGTAGATCGATCTGATACGCATTATCATTGATTCGTTTTAACACACGAAATGGTCCATCAGCTCTAGGGTGTAATTTGCTAGCCCGACCTCCTGGAAACCACTCCTTACTGAGATGCACCCACACCATACCTCCCTCCTGAAAGACCACCTTCTTCCGTCGCAAGTTGGCACGACGCTAGTAAACGATGTTATTATTGGTGATCTAATCCTTGAGTTCTTGGTGGATACGTTTGATTTGCGCCGAGCGGTCCTCCCCCTCCACATTAAAGTACTCGGCTGCTGGCAACGGTGCCAGATCCAATGGGGTAAACAGATTCCTGCCATAGACAATAAGAAAAGGACTCATACCGGTGGAACGGTGCGTATAACGATTATAGTCGAATTCAGCTTGGGGAAGAACTAAGTCCCACTGTTTCGGATTGGACCCAACAAGACTACGCACCAAATTTCCGAGACTTCTATTTGTAACCTCGATCTGTCCATCACTTTGTGGGTGATGCGCGCTACTAAAATTGAGCTGCAAACTCAAAAGCATGCAACCTAATGATCTCTGTAAAGTACAACCACGCGATTTGGTTGGCATCATAAGTCTTAGCACATGGAATGAAATGACTCATTTTCGAAAATCGATCCACCACCACCATGACCGAGTCTTTCTGTCATTGTGTCCTTGGGAGGCCGATAACAAAGTCGATACTAACATCCTCCCACGACCCTTCAGACACAAGCATGGGTGTATACAATCCCACGTTAGAGCGATGTGTCTTTGCAATATGGCACACACGACGTCGCTCCACAACTCTTGTGACAACCTTGCTCATTTTCGGCCAAAAGAACCGCTCTTTGACAAGTTGTAGCATCTTATATCGGCCTAAATGTCCAACTAGGGCTCCTTGATGCCCCTCTAAAATGATGGCATCTTGTAACGAACATTGAGGAACACACAAACGTATTCCTTTAAACAAGAAACCTTCATGCAATGAGTAGCCGAGAGCAGGACCTCCCTGACATGCTACCTATATTTTTGAAAAATCCGAATCATTGGGGTAAAGGGTAGCGAACTGCTCAAATGCATCTACTCGTACCTATAGCGATGTAAGCAATCCACGACGACGACTTATGGCGTCTGCCACCGTGTTCGAGACCCCGGACTTGTGTTTAATTACAAACGAAAACCCTTGCAATAACTCGACCCACTTAGCATAACGGGAGTTCAATTTATGTTGTCCTTGAATAAACTTCAAAGCTTGATGATCCGAAAACAGAATAAATTCATCATGTAACAAGTAATGGCGCAATAATTCCAAGCTCCGAATGATCGCGTAGAACTCCTTGTCATAAGTGCTATATTTCTGTTTTGCTTCACACAACTTCTCACTGAAAAACGCAATGGGTCGGCCTTCTTGGCTGAGGACGCCTCCAATTCCAAGGCCTGAGGCATCACATTCGACTTGGAAAGCCTTTTGAAAACTAGGTAGTGCCAACACCGGGGCACTAGTGATGCACCGTTTCAACTTCGTAAAGGCTATTGTGGCCTTGGGAGTCCAACAAAACAGTTTTCCTTTCAAACAATCTGTGATTGGGGTTGCTATTGTACTGAAATTTCTAATGAACCGTCGATAAAATGAAGTTAAACCCATAAAGCTCCTCACTTGTAACGCCCGTAGATCCGGGCTAGTCAATTTAGAGATGATAAACATCAAAAATGACTTTTTGATGGAAGATTATTTAGAAGGATTAATCTTAACTAAGTTATAGTATATGTTACAAGGATTCCGTACATATAAAGAACGCCGAAATCTGAGTTATAACGAAGAAGTTATGACATGTCGAAGTTTCGCGAAAGAACCGGCATGACACAAAACAACGTAAATAGTGAATTTACGTTAGAGCGATATTTGGCCTTAGCGATCTAAATGAAAACCGTAGAATACGTTAAACCGAGAGCGTGCAAAAAGAACATCAAAATCTGACTTCGTATGAGGAAGTTATGAATTTTCTAAGTTTCAACTTAGCAGTATGCAGCCCGAAGTTCGAATATGAGATCAAGTGATTTCTAGCCGAAACAATCTAAACGAGAATCGAATATCACATCGATAATAGCCCAAAGGTAAAAAGACAGACGAAAACGGACGTCGGATGAAGAAGTTATGAATTTTTAACGGACTTTTCCTGTCCTGGCCTGTTAAAAATATAATAATAAAAATAAAGTCAAAATTAGCCGACTGAGTCTAAATGAAAGTTGTCGAGCATAGTATCACCTATGCGTGGATATAAAGACCATAAAAAACGGAGTCCGTATGCGAAAGATATGAATTTTAGAAGTTTGGAAATGAGGAGTACGCCCAGCGTACTCATGGTTCATGGTCTGGGTTGGGCCACGTCGCCCTACTCCACCACTCGAGTGCCCCGGATCCGTAAGTAGTGATGCATCCGGTCTGATCCACTAAATACGCCCAACGTACTATTTATAGAGGGAGTACGCCGAATGTACTCTAAAGTTACGCCGAGCGTAATCACAGGGATCAGCCCCTATAAATAGATGTCATGGGCTGCTGAGTTTTAGTGCTCAAATTCTTCTCTGTCACTCATTATTGCCTCGTTTTGCATGCAAGTTATACCCCGAAGCCCCGTTATCATCCCGAGACCCGAAACGAGTCCCGAAGACCGAAGATCCTGAGAAGAAAAGAGTTTCCGAGCTGAAGCTCTGCCCACACGAAGCCCGGTGTGTGAAGATGTTACAGTTTTACTGAAGAATACTACTCTTAGAGCCGTAGCGTTGTCCGATCATCTTCTGATCATGTGACTGTGTAGTTACTTTCTTCTAACACATAGATATAAAGTATTTGAACTCTATGTATTCGTTAGGTATTTTTGAACTCTATGTGTTGACTTGGTGTTTGAACTCAATGTGTTCAATATGTATTTTGAACTCTATGTGTTCACTTGGTATTTTTGAACTCAATGTGT